>NC_051180.1:4110556-4453889 GCF_013339695.2 Rhipicephalus sanguineus
TCGCAACTCTGGTGAAAACCGAGCGGGGCGACGACCTTCAAAGTGCTCCCTTCGTTTTGCGTACCGCTAGCTCTGAGTACCGCTAGCGGTAAATTGTGTATACTGCCACGCCCGCTTCTTCTTTTATTTCGATGTATTCGGGTTTGACCCACAAGGACGGTTAGCAACGCTCGACGCAGACGGCGCCGCAGCGTTTGAGAAGCTTCGTGATCGTAGTACATCACGTTGTTGAGCGCCGGACGCGATTAGTGTAGATTATTCCACAGCATGCGCGACCACCAGTGATAAGGCTGGAAAGTTCGATGCGTGATGCAGAAATGACGGCGCTTCACAGCCATGATCAGTTTTTTCGACGGCCAACGCTTTGTTCGCCGCTATCAGTGTACAGTGTGCATTGCTGTAGTTTGACTTTCCGTTTCCTGGCCACAAGTTCGGCCAAATAAAGAGTTTCATCTTGGACACGCCAACTGCTGCCTTCGTCGACGTCACGGCCCCGTGAAAATATAAATAGCGCGCCGTTAGTGTGCTTAAGATCGTATGCTCTGTGGCCGAGTCGTCTAAAGCCGCGCACTGCGGAGCGAGGGGTCATGAGTACGGTCGCGCGCTTCGGAAAAAAAAAATTCTGAATTATTTTTTTGTGGCGTTTATATATATATTGCTATCGCAATAATGTATACCACAATGTGAGTGCATGCATGCAAACATGCGCTAATGAATGGCATGGCGTGACAGGAATCGCGAGTGTGACATGTCATGTATTAATTGATTCTTATGCTCATTTAGTTCTTTATTCCACATGTCCTCAAGTACCCAGATGTTACAGAGGGGGTGCGGGTACCTGCGCGTAAAACAAAAAAAAAAGATCCTAAACCGACCCTAATGTGGCACTGGCACCGGTTCTTGAATAAACCTAGGTAAACTAGGTAAGCATACATTGGCGGCGTCACGCGTTCAATGCTAGCACGCCGTAGCACGGCACCGGCATTGCACTGCAAGGTTATCTTAGAAGTTTAACCTCCACATCTCCTCGGCAACGAACAATTTTCTTGAACGCCTACTCAGATCGGAAGCACACGTCACTAGCGAACAGCAGTTCGGCTTTGCGAAGTGGTGCGCGTCTTGCAGTTGCCGTCCGGATGAGATTTCAAGCGAGCAAACCTCCGCTATTTTGTTCTCGTCGATTTGTGGCAGCACCGTCAGGTCCGTTGACCATTCGGCACGGGATTAAAAAAAGAAGCAAAAGAACTGCCGCATTTTTCTTGGTCCCAATACTCCGCCAACGACTGCTGCTCAGCTTCTGCGTGGCCTCTCCTTATGGAGCCGCTAGCATTCGATTCCACGACTGCGCCCAGCAAAAGATGGCGAACGCGTCCAGGGTTGCCGGAGCACCAAGCAATATGAACATCCCCTATTGCATCACTTCACTTATTGTTATGCAGTTTCGAAAGGTAAAACCATATGTGCAAAGGTTACTAAGTTTTCGCTTGGCTACCAGTGTCATGGCGACGCTTTATTTCTAATACCGAAACTAACCGACGTGTCCGGCCGCTGGCTTAACCGCGCAGCGCATGGTCTCGCGCCCGCGCTACGCCGGACTATATCTCGGCCTCAGTGATGCCAACCTAAGTCAACATTTTATCCCTAGACTGACCGCCGAAAGTACCCTGGATTGCAAGAAAAATCTCTAGATTGCCTTTTTCAGGTCGTCATTCAGTCTAATTCACCTTTAACAAAGTACAAAGAGAGTTCGCTCTGTGGCTCAATTCATGTGAATCTTATTAGAAGTAAAAAGAATCCTATTAACTGCCAATGGAGGTCTCTTTTTTTGCATCTTCTGTGGAGTAATTTCACGTAAAGGGCTTGCAGATGGCTCCAGTTGCTACAGAGACAAACCAATTTTTCAAGTTCACTGTGCCAGCTCGTTCAATGCATAGACGTGATCGTTCGAGTCAAGTGCAAGCCTGCCTTTTCTGTACTTGCAGATTGCGAGGTGGCGGTCCATTTCTAACTTTCCACATTTGCAATCAACGTTACATGTCACAATGCCTACGAATTATAGATGGCGCGCTGTGCGATTCGAGATGGCACCCGGAGGAGCGTCAACCCGTCTGCTAGCGTGGAGAAAGATAGGACGTCCTGGCGCACGCCCTGTGCCACTTTCACCGGATGAAGTTATGAGCTGCACTGAAATGGATATCAGGCCAAAGTACTTGCTCAAATCACGGAATGTGCTAAATACTCGCCAACTCATTATTTATCGCGGTGTGAAAGGTTCTATTTGAACTCTGTTACCGAGCATCGACGATGCTTTGCGAATTCCTGTGCGTGCTGCGGCAAAGCGCATGAGCTGAACGGCACTCCTAATATACGTACACCGCTTGCCTGACGGATTTGCCGCAGTAGAGTGTACTAGAACAGGGGAGTGCTCGGAACGGCCGCAGCACCAATATACAGAAAGTGAAGCCCAAACAGGGTCAAGCTGCTTGTGGCGCTGCGATTGGTAGCCTGCAATGTGGTGTCGTTTAAGAGTTGCACGCGGCTGCGCCACAGTGGTGCAGGGGTAGAATGCCCGCTTCGCACTCAGAAGGCCCGGGTTCGAATCGCAGCTGTAGATGGAGGGTTTTTAGATTTAGTGTCACTTGCTATTGCTGTATTGGTTTTCCTTTGTTTCTTAAAACCAGCTTCGGTTGCCACGTATTGCTTCAAAAAGCAATACGTAGCAACCGTAAAAGCAACAACGCCACATTGCAGGCTACCGATCGCAGCGCCACAAGCGGCTTGCCCCTGTTTGGGCTTCACTTTTCGAAGTTCGTTCCGAGCACTTCCCTGCTCTTGTGCACTCTAACCGTAGTAACAGGCCGTTAGTGAGTAACGCCATTGTTGCTGCACGGCACCGCATGTTTAGCTTGACGATGGTTTCTAAACATGTTGCGCCGTCATCATGTCTTGCGTGGTAAGGAACGCGTAGTGTGCAGTTCACTTCGCTTGGATCTAGCAGAACACCAAAGCTCTCTTAGATTAAAAATAGCAAAAGCGAAAATTATCGTTTTAATCCCCTCTTCCACCCGCCTCGCCCGGAGGAAACTGCCGAACGTTTAATAAAGTTTATTTATTCATACATTATAGCCTTTTTACTTCAAAAAGCGTGATTCCGTGTGCGAAACGACTTCGTTGCCGTGTGCCATATGAAAAAGCTGTGTGCAAAAAAGTGTATAGGAACCATGTGGTGCCCGAAAATAAACCATTTGTGGGAAGTGTAGCGCTGTGTGTGTGTGTCTCCGTGTTTTTCTTGTGTCCCGTTACCTTGTGCTAACATAGTTATTCAAGAATGCCGTACCAACAACCCCGACTTGCAACTTTACTCGTGATTACCCAGTAACGTTTTTCATTAGGCCGCGTATTGTAACACTTCCAGAGCCTTACGAAAGTCCCTAGATTCAATAAAAAATTCGGCAGATCCCACGTATCGTGGGAGTCGATGTTATGCGAAGCATGCGGCAGCAAGGTGACTGTGGCATAATCTTTTTACTGAGCGAAACGTTACAAAGTGACGCTAAAGATTTGTATAAATTTTATACGCACAGATATATGTTGAAGAGCCGCATATGTGTTATATAACCAGTTGTGTACAGTTGGGTAACGCTGCCAACGGCAACGTGGCTATTACCACGCCCACTTCTTGTCTTGTTTTGATGTATTCGGCTTTGACCGGCAGGGACGGTTATCAGCGCTCGACGCTGTCCGCGAAGTAGTGTTCTAGAAGCGTCGCGATTGTAGTAGATCGGTTTGTTAAGATTGCGCCCCGCACGCGAATGTTCCAGTTTTGTCTAGAGATAACGCCGCCACCAGCGATATTGCTGGAAAGTTCGATAGCGCCTGTATAAAAGCCGACGCGCTTGATCGCTTGTCAGTTGATCGACGGACGACGCCCTGTTCGCCGCTATCATTGTACAGCGTGCATTGCTGTAGTTCTAGTTCTCATTTTCCGGCCACAAGTTCGGCCAAATAAACAGTTTCATCCTACAAACGCCGACTGCTGTGTTCGTCGACGTCACGACCACGTGACATCTGGTGGAGGTGCTGCTTCTTCCATGATCCGGACGCCCCCGCGAAGCGCTGACCCAAGCCCAAGCCGCGAGGAGGACGACGGCAAAGAAAACCCGGATCGTCGAACAAGCCGCAGGCAGAAGGGACTACAGCCAGAGTACGGGCTCCTTCCCGAAAACACCAGGCAGCCCCAGGTCCCAACACCGACCGCAGCGACGATGACCGACCCCCTGCGCCGATACTTCTCCGGCAGCCCAAGGAGCCGCCAACTTTCCGCGGGTCGTCATTCGAAGACCCGGAAACCTGGCTCGAGACCTTCGAAAGGGTCTCAGCGTTCAACAACTGGGACTCCGAGGACAAGCTGCGCCACATCTACTTTTACCTGGAAGATGCAGCAAAGACCTGGTTCGAGAATCGGGAGTCCACTCTTCGAACCTGGGACGCCTTTCGCAGCGCTTTCCTGGAGACGTTCACAAGCGTCGTCCGAAAGGAAAGGGCCGCAGCCTTGCTGGAGACGCGGGTCCAACTTCCAAATGAAAGCGTGGCCATCTTTGCAGAGGAAATGACCCGGCTATTTCGCCACGCTGACCTTGCCATGCCCGAGGACAAGAAAGTCCGCTTCCTCATGCGAGGAGTAAAGGAACAGCTCTTCGCTGGACTTATGAGGAATCCGCCGAATACCGTCGAAGAATTTGTCTCCGAAGCAACAACAATCGAGAAAACGCTTGAGATGCGAACACGGCAATACAACCGCAGCTTCTCGACCACAAGCTACGCCGACGTTCAAGCACTAGGATCCGCCGACCTGCGTGAGACGATTCGAGCAATCGTGCAAGAGGAGCTGCGAAAAATTCTACCTTCGTCGCAACCTCAAGTGGATTCCATCGCCGACGTCGTGCGCCAGGAGATCCAGCATTCACTCGGTGCGCCTCAGCTAGCAGAGCCGCAGCCGCAAGCTATGAGCTATGCTGCTGCAGCCCGCCGTCATGCTCCTCCTCCACGCCCACGCCAAGACGACACACCGCCGCAGTACCGTCGCCAGACGCCGCCAGCGACGCCCTACCGTCCACCTGTCGGCCAGACGCCGCCGCCGCCACCGACGCCCTACCGCCCACCTGTCGGCCAGCGCTACACCCCGAGGAAGACCGATGTCTGGCGTGCCCCTGACAACCGCCCGCTCTGCTACCACTGCGGGGAGGCCGGCCACACGTACCGCCGCTGCCAGTACCGTCAGATGGGGCTACGCGGATTCCCCGTCAATGCGCCGCGCCCGCAGCCAGGCGAACGGCCTCGCGACATCGACGACTACCTCACAGGCACACAGTGGCAAGAACGACGACCTTCCCGCTCACCGTCGCCCGGCCGCTACATGTCACCGCATCGCCGGCAGTACACTGGCCCAAACCGGGGCCGGTCGCCTAGCCCGTATCCGGAAAACTAAGGGCAGCAACCGATGGAGGTGCGGTTGCTGAACGACGAAATGCTGAAGATCCTCCGCCGTCGATGACGACACCGCGACGAAGTTCCGAGCCCCCGCCGCACGCCGAACGACGTCGACGTCCCGAAGACGAAACTTCGCGACCGGAAGCAGACCTGACGACGCAACGCGGAAGCAGCGGTGCAAACCGACGTAGCCGTGACCCGACGCCGCGACGTAACCGCAACGCAAGACGGCGGACTAGCGACCTCGACGTTCTGATCGACGGCCACAACGTCACTGCTCTCGTCGATACTGGAGCCGACTATTCCGTCATCAGTGGGCCGTTCGCAGCAAAGTTGAAGAAAGTTAGGACTGCTTGGGAAGGCCCCGAGATCCGTACCGCTGGAGGCCATCTAATAACGCCGATTGGTGTCTGCACGGCGAGACTCACTATCAACAACCGGACTTATCCTGCGAGCTTTGTAATCCTACAAAACTGCTCCAGGGATGTGATACTTGGAATGGACTTCCTAAGTGACCACGGCGCCGTCATCGACTTAAGAACCAAGTCGATAACCCTATCGTCGGAAAAAGCGACACCACCGAATACGAACCCATGTCAACATGCCCTGAACGTGCTCGAGGATCAAGTCACCATTCCTCCTAGATCCAGCATCATAATTCCCGTCAGCACCGAAACGGCTGAATGCATCGAAGGTGTCATCGAGAGCGATCAGGGTTTGCTGCTAGACCGTGACATTTGCGTCGCAAGAGGCATTGCTCGGCTGTATGAAGGGAAAGGAAGCGTGATGCTAACGAATTTCAGCCAGGAATACAGAAACCTGAGCAGGGGCACGACGATTGCATACATCGAAGAAATCTTGGCCGTCAGCGATGCGTTTGCCTTTTCAGATTCTGACGAAGCTACGACGACGATCCCGAGCCACCCTTCGACGTAAACCCAAGTCTTCCCGCTCGCCAACAGCAACAGCTTCGACGCCTTCTGCAGGAATACAGGGACTGTTTCTCGTCGTCGTCGCGGGTCCGACAAACGCCCCTTGCTAAGCACCGCATCATAACAGAAGAAAATGCTCGACCACTCCGTCAGAGTCCCTACCGGGTTTCGACGCGGGAACGGGAGGCCGTTAAGAAACAAGTCGATGAAATGCTACGCGACGACATCATCCAGCCGTCCAACAGCCCGTGGGCGTCTCCCGTGGTGTTAGTGAAGAAGAAGGATGGGACCCTACGTTTCTGCGTCGATTATCGTCGCCTGAACAAAATCACAAAGAAGGACGTATACCCTCTCCCACGGATAGACGACACCCTGGATCGACTCCACAACGCGAATTACTTTTCGTCGATGGACCTCAAGACCGGCTACTGGCAAATTGAAGTCGACGAGAGAGACCGAGAAAAGACCGCCTTTATAACGCCGGACGGCCTGTTCGAGTTCAAGGTCATGCCCTTCGGTCTTTGCTCGGCACCTGCGACTTTCCAACGAGTCATGGATACTGTATTAGCTGGCTTGAAGTGGCAGACTTGCCTTGTTTACTTGGACGACGTCGTTGTGTATTCCTCGAACTTCGACGAACACCTCCAGCGACTTCAATCCGTACTTCAAGCAATCAAGAACTCCGGGCTCACCCTGAAGCCAGAAAAGTGCCCCTTCGCGTACGAGGAGCTCTTGTTTCTGGGTCACGTGATCAGCAAGACTGGAGTGCTCCCAGACCCGCAGAAAACAGCTGCCATCGCCGCTTTCCCGCCACCCACCGACAAGAAGGCCGTGCGCCGATTTCTCGGCTTGTGCGCCTATTACAGACGCTTTGTCAAAGACTTTTCACGGATCGCCGAGCCACTAACGCAGCTCACGAAGACTAACGTCGAATTCAGGTGGTAAAAAGCGCAAGTCGAAGCATTTCATGAACTGAAACGACGCCTGCAGACACCTCCGATACTTGCGCATTTCGACGAATACGCCGATACGGAGATTCACACCGATGCAAGCAGCATAGGACTCGGCGCCGTCCTTGTGCAGCGGGCGGGCGGACTGGAAAGGGTTATCAGTTATGCTAGCCGGTCGCTGTCTAAAGCAGAGGTCAACTATTCCACAACAGAAAAGGAGTGCCTCGCCATCATCTGGGCTACGTCAAAGTTTCGCCCCTATCTCTACGGCAGGCCCTTCAAAGTTGTGAGCGACCATCACGCCTTGTGTTGGCTAGCTAACTTCAAGGACCCTTCAGGTCGCCTCGCACGGTGGAGCCTGAGACTTCAAGAATTTGACATTACTGTCGTGTATAAGTCCGGAAGGAAACACTCCGACGCCGACTGCTTGTCTCGTGCCCCCGTCGACCCACCAACGCCCGACGACCAGGATGATGACAGCTTCTTGGGAGCCATAAGTACCGAAGACTTCGCCGAACGACAGCGAGCCGACCCTGAACTGAAGGGTCTAGTGGAATACCTGGAGGGCAGGACCATCGTTGTCCCAAAAGTATTCAGGCGAGGATTGGCATCATTTTCTTTGAAAAACAACGTCCTCGTAAAGAAGAACTTCTCTCCGGCCCGAGCCAGCTACCTTATCGTTGTACCTTCGGGACTGCGACCAGAAATTTTGCATGCCCTGCACGACGACCCGACGGCTGGACACCTCGGACTTTCCCGAACGCTCGCACGAGTACACAAAAAGTACTACTGGCTGCGCCTTGCCGCCGACGTCACTCGTTACGTAAGGACGTGCCGAGACTGTCAGCGACGGAAGACACCGCCCACAAGACCAGCAGGTTTCCTTCAGCCGATCGAGCCTCCTCGGCGACCATTCCAGCAGATCGGGATGGACCTCTTGGGGCCGTTCCCAACGTCGACTTGCGGAAATAAATGGATCGTCGTGGCTACCGACTACCTCACCCGCTACGCCGAAACAAAAGCCCTGCCCAAAGGCAGTGCCGCTGAGGTAGCCAAGTTCGTTGAGAGCATCGTCCTTCGACACGGCGCCCCAGAGGTTCTCATCACCGACAGAGGTACGGCGTTCACGGCTGACCTAACTCAGGCGATCTTGGAATACAGCCACACAAGCCATCGCCGCGCCACCGCGTACCACCCACAGACCAACGGCCTCACCGAGCGTCTAAATAAGACCATCGCCGACATGCTGGCCATGTACGTCGACGTCGAACACAAGACGTGGGACGCCATCCTTCCGTACGTGACCTTCGCGTACAACACGGCCGTACAGGAAACGACGCAGATGACGCCATACAAGTTGGTCTACGGACGGAGCCCGGCAACGACGCTCGACGCCATGCTACCAAACGTGACCGACGAGGAAAACATCGACGTGACCACCTACCTACAGCGCGCCGAAGAAGCACGGCAGCTCGCCCGCCTACGGATAAAGAACCAGCAGACGACTGACAGCCGCCGCTACAACCTTCGACGACGCCACATGGAATACCAACCCGGTGACCGTGTATGGGTATGGACGCCAATACGCCGACGATGACTTAGTGAGAAGCTTCTTCGACGATACTTCGGACCGTACAGGGTACTTCGACGCCTCGGCGCACTCGACTATGAGGTTGCCCCTGACGGCATTACGAACTCTCAGCGGCGCCGTGCGCGACTTGAAGTCGTCCATGTCGTGCGCCTTAAGCCGTTTTTTGCGCGTTAGCGAGCCTGGGGACTCTATTTTTTCCTTCGTTATTGTAATTTATTTGTGTATGCATTTGTTTTGTTTTGTTTTTTTTCTCTTCTATGTTCTTTCATAAGCATCGGGACGATGCTTTTTCAGAGGGGGGCAATACCACGCCCACTTCTTGTCTTGTTTTGATGTATTCGGCTTTGACCGGCAGGGACGGTTATCAGCGCTCGACGCTGTCCGCGAAGTAGTGTTCTAGAAGCGTCGCGATTGTAGTAGATCGGTTTGTTAAGATTGCGCCCCGCACGCGAATGTTCCAGTTTTGTCTAGAGATAACGCCGCCACCAGCGATATTGCTGGAAAGTTCGATAGCGCCTGTATAAAAGCCGACGCGCTTGATCGCTTGTCAGTTGATCGACGGACGACGCCCTGTTCGCCGCTATCATTGTACAGCGTGCATTGCTGTAGTTCTAGTTCTCATTTTCCGGCCACAAGTTCGGCCAAATAAACAGTTTCATCCTACAAACGCCGACTGCTGTGTTCGTCGACGTCACGACCACGTGACACTATTACGAACACCAGAAGCGGTAAGCTGATATGTAGGGCTTACACTTGTCCGTTATGATGGAGAACGCACGCACGTTTCACGAACCCGTGTGCATATGTGAAAGAAGTTCTTGACAGTTCTTGAACAAGGTCATCATCACCGTGGTCATTGAGCACCAGAAGCTGGTCATGACTTGTTATTGGATCCGGTCGTAATCGCGGTGACGAGGGCTCCATGTGTAGTGAAGTACGAAGTATAGTACAGCTATTGTAAATCGTGGATGTCTCCGTCATTTCGTCGACAAATGATCTGTCGATAGAGCCGGCGACATGCCGTAACTTGAAGTCACCCTTCGCTTTTGTGAGGTATAGGCCGTCGAGGCTGGTAGGTCTGGATAGTGCTACGTAGACCATCAGTGGATGGCGCTTGTCGTATTCGTAGACTACCTGGGCGTATGTGGCCTACGTAGTCTAGTCTATAAAGCGACTGTCAGTCAAACTGGCATCATCCTCGGTCAGCATGAGGAATTCGCCCAGCGTCGTAAGAAATCAGGAGGACACTGCGTCGTTCTAGCGGACTAAGTGCACTTTACCGTGCGATGATGTGAATATCATAGGTAACTTTCGTGAATGAATTCCTCCGGGGTCGAGCAGTGCTTCAATATAGCTTGCTGAATTATAGGAATACAAATGTAATGTTTATTAGACTGGTATAATGGTATAAAAGCGGAGCCAACACTGGAACCACAAACGTTTATCTGATATGACGCCTGTATTGTATGAGTACACATCGTAGGAATATCATGTAGTGTTTATTGCTTTCTTGCAAACTTAAAGAGCTAGCTCCACAACCACAAGTGACGTTGCACCGACATTACGCCTGCAAAGGCAGTTTTTCCAAACCAGTTTATAGACCTGGGGTGGCTTTGTGGCAGAATACCTGATTGCCACGCAGAATGCTTGGGTTCGATTCCTGCTGGGATCCTCATTTTCATTCTGTCCATTCGTCGGGTCAACGCTGCCGGTGTCGGTTTTATTAACGCTCTCGCATTTAAGCTACCAATGTCTGTTCTCGCCGTTCCTGGGTAGATATAAAATGTCAATCACCTGTGGCGCGTGCCCGTACACCGCGGCCCGGGGTAAACGGGTATGTGCCACACGTGTCTGGAGGAAAGGGTTTGAGGACGTACACGACAGGATTTTAGCGTTATGCATGTCATGACCCGACAGTCATATTCGTCAAATCCTCTTACCCTCCCATGCCAATTTTGGTCTACACCAAGTTAAGGAGGCGATCATGAGAGCACCCAGGCGTAGGCGGCTAGATAGATAGATAGATAGATAGATAGATAGATAGATAGATAGATAGATAGATAGATTGATAGAGAAATAGAAACGCTCAAAGTGCCAAAGGTTCGCTAAGAAATGCTTCGCATTTAAAAAAGAAATCCTTCGCATTCAAAGAACTGCCACTCAAACTGCCCATTACCTCCCTAACAGAGGCTTGGAAATTTCGTCCGAGAAGTGCGCCCTCGTGGCGTTTACACGTAAGCCTATACAGCGTAATAATCAATGGTCAATATATACCATATATTCGATCACACAAGTTTCTGGGTGTCATAAGTGACAGAGACATATTATGGAGCCATCACGTATCGCATCTAAAAAAGCGGTTGATCGGCATCTGTCATGTGTTGAAGTTCTTCGCAGGGAAGACTTAGGGAATGTCCCCAAGTGCCATGCTACAGCTGTACAGGGTACTTTTTCTCGGCTTCCTGCGGTACAGCTTGCCTGCATTAACCAAAGCAAGGAAAACAAGAACATTACGAAGTGTTCAGGCCCAGGCACTCCGAATTTGGCTAGGCTTGCCTCGTAGTGCATCGACGGTGGCTTTTATAGCGATAGCCGGAGACCATCTCATGAAGACACACATTGACGTTGAGACACTCAGGACACATATAAGGCATCTTGCTCGGACTCCCCGCCACCACCTAGCCTCTTTACCAGCAGACAGACCACGCACATCTTTTTGACAAACGGCAACCGCGTATCGCGAGTCTTTACCAACATGCTTCATGCCCGCCGCGAGACCTTCGATTCCTCCGTGGTGCCTGACTCAGCCCAACATCAGCCTAACAATACCTGGCATACGGAAAAAAGCAGATATGTCGTCACCTGCCCTTAAACAGCTCGCTTTACTCCTGCTGTATGAGAAGTACCAAGGCTATGTACACGTATACACTGACGGCTCCGTTTTGCCAAAACAGCTCAATTGCAGCAGTTGTGATACCGATCAAAGCCACAACAATCAAATTCAAGACCTCCCACCTTGCGACATCGACGGCAGCAGAGCTCCAGCGCTTCGTGTCGCATTACATTTCCTTTGTGATGAACGGGCACAAAAATGGACTATGTTCAGTGAATCGAAGGCGGCACTGCAGTCTCTTCTGTCACCTCTACGACGCGGCCCGCACGAACAACTAGTATTTGAGATTGCAGAAGGCACGCACCATTTAACTGAGAAAGGGCACGAAATAACTTTTCAGTGGCTTCCAAGTCACTGTGGGATTACCGGCAATGAACGGGCCGATCAGGCTGCCCGTTCCGCCCATACTGAGAACAATCAACTATTAATACCACTCTCCAGAAATGACGCTGCACGGAAGCTCCGCGTGCTTGCTCGCCAACGCACCACGTCGCAGTGGAACGAGCCACACTTCCAGCACGCACGACTATATGCCCTAGACCCAACTCTCAGACTTCGCATTCCCCCAGGACTTCCCCGAGGTGACGCTACCCTTCTGTGCAGGTTATGGTTGGGTATCGCATTTACCTATGCGTACGCGTTCCGCATAGAAACGGCCGACACCGCAGCTTAATTTGTGACCACTGCGGAAGTGATGAAACGATTCAGCACATTCTGTGCGACTGTCCACGGTACTGCGCGCAGAGACAGTCGCTTTGCAACGCGCTTGATAAACTGGACGACCGAACTCTTTCGAAAGAAAGAATCCTGCGCCACCGACAGGGCTTAACGTCACAGAAGAAGGCTGTGCAGGCGCTAATGTGCTTTCTGCGTTCAACCGGTCTATCAGAACGGCTCTGATAGGACGTCCTGCATGTGTGTGCCTGTGTGCATTTTGTTTTGTTTTTATTTTATCTTTCTCGGTCCTCTTTCCGACCCCTATATCCCCACCCCTGTGCAGGGTAGCAAACCGGTCACTCGCACCAGGTTAACCTCCCTGCCTCTTCCTTTTCATCTGTTTCTTCTCTCTATGGCATCCATACTTCTCGCATGAAAACCGCGGAGAAAAAGCGAGCAGCTCGACGCGTTTCGCGGGCAAAGCACGCCGAAAGCAGACGACGCGGTTGTAGCCATGGCAACCACTCCTCCGTCACTGATTGGCCACGTCACTCTGCGGCTACCGGAGAACCTCAATACGAGGTGTTGCGAACCCATTCCATTCTACGAACGGCAAAGAACTACTGACGTGCGCGAGCGTGACAGCTGGCGCAAGGCAGCCTGAGAGCCGCAGACGCCGCGCAATGAGCCAACATGCCGCTAGCGTGACCGGGCCTTAAAGGGACACTAAAGGCAAATATTAAGTCGACGTTGATTGTTGCACTAGCGTTGCAGAAACCTCGTAGCGGTTTTGTGCCAAGAAAATGCTGATTTTGAAAGAAAATCGCATTTTAGTGGTTCGCACGGCATTAGCGCACTTCAAATCACCCACCTGAACGGACCTTCTGGCGTAGCAGTTGCCGTGCCTAACGTTGCCCGCCTTTACTGCCTGGCCGCCGAATCTACGGTTTCTTGCGCAACAGCGGCCATCAACCTTGCTAAGACGCAGCCACGGGCCACTCCCAAACTGTATAGTTCACTGTAACGGAGCTTAACTTGGCCAGCAGCAGCAAAGGTAAAGCATCGACAGGGCAAAAATAGCGAGAGCCAAGCACACGCAGCAGTACGCGATACCGAAACTACCACTGAGACGCGCAGCTCGGCGCAAACGGATGTTTTGAAGAACTCGCGCCGCTCCCCGTGGTAGCGCCAAGAGGTTCTTTTTTCCATTATTTAAACAGAAACGAACAAGCAGCATTTCATTACGTCTTGTGATCCATGAAAAGTTCTTTTCTTGTTGCAACTAGTTTGTTAAGTAGTGGCTAATTGTACTCGGGACTCTTTGACGTCATAGGGATCATTTCCAAAATGTGCCATTCGTGGCGCACATCCTGTCCTATATTTTCCATAATTTCTCGATTACTAGAGCACTGCTATTGATACTATTGACGTTTTAGACGTTATCACACATTGACCTTTCACTCTGACATAAATGTTATTTGCCTTTAGTGTCCCTTTAAGTGTAGCGTACGCAGGAGTATCCGGCGTAAGGGAACGCGGCCACGAGAGCGGGCGGAGCGGCGCGCGCTACGCGTCGGCGCCGCGAATGGTGTCGCCGTTTCTATTACCCTCAACTCAGACGAAGCGTACAGTACACTAATGTAGTATACCGTTCTACATGTGCCTACCCCCCATACACCATCATCTTAGCACTATTTGCAGCGAGGCTATGGACATTATACGGTGTAATTATATCCTTAATGAAATCAAAATAAATAATACACGTACAGTAAGTATACTCCTTCCTAGCCCAACACTTGAATTTTACGTACCAACCAAACTTCACTTGTCTCTGTTTACTCACGGCGGACATATAGGCACTTTTCCAGGTTGTAAATGACCTTTCCATTATTTTTACAGCGAAAGCTGTATATGGCTAGGCGAAACGAAAAACCGTTCGCCAAATGTTTTGATAATAGTCTCCACTGGCTGCGCCGTTAGTTACGCCGTTCTCCACGCACGCGCGCCGTTGGCTGCGCCGTGACGTCATCTCTCCGTCTGGCCCAAGCATGCGCCATGGCGGCCGGATGCTTGGAGCGTCAACATGGCAATGGCGCAACGCGTTCGTCGGGGCCAACGCCCGCTTTCGGTGGCGAATTTCTCGAGCGGTACTTCGGCTGCGGCTGCGACGTCGGCGACTGCCTTTGGTTCGACAACAACCTGCCTACGATCGACGAGATCTGGCCTCAACTACAATGGGACAATGCCATGGAGGTACTGACGCGGTGGTTCCCCAGCTGCTCCCGGCATCGGTCAGTTTCCGGTCTGTGCCACATGCAAAAGAAATTACACCTGTAGCGTCCTCGTTCGGGCGACGCACAAACAGGAGAGCGCGCGATGGCGAGAGAAGAAAAAGTCACAGTTTCGCCGCAACAGCGAATCAATGAATGCGATAGCAATAAATTGTAATGTAACGCGAAGAACGGAAAGCAGCTCGAAATTGCCAGCGCGTCGCGCGAGCCCAAAGGACGCACGAAAAGAACGCACACAGGACGAGCGCGAACTAATGCGTCACAGCTCGTCACTTGAAGCGCACTGCTCCAACATAAAGCAGGACGCACGAAACGAATGAACAGGTGCACACAAGACGAGCACGAACTAATTGTCACTGTTACTTATCTCTGTTTGAACAGCGCGCTCCTTTCGCAAACACGGCCGCTGCAGCGAGCGAAGCGAAGAATTCCACTGGCCGCCCCTTCTTTCCTCGAGATAAGCGCACGAAAGCGACCACGCCCTGCAGAGCGAAGAGCAACGGCGTTCGCAGCAGCGGGGCGACGATCTTTAAAGGGGCCCTGCAACACCTTTCTTAGTTATATTGGAATAGTCTCATTATTGACGTATGACTCTTCACGAGTCATATGCCGCAAAAATTTTTCGAATCCGTCAAGTCTAAGTGGTGTTACCAAATTATAGAGATCACGTTCCGCAGCTTTCTCCCTCAACTCAACGCCGCGAGCGCGCGGAGAGCTAGGCAGCGACTCGAGGGAGGGAGCACAGACGAGCGAGGCTCCGCCCAAGAGCGCCGGCGGAAATTTTTTCTTCATTTTTTTCTCTCTGACGTCTGGGCGCAACCACGTGGTCTGTGCCGCCACTTCCGGTCGGCTTGCGTCGTTCTCGTCGAGCGGAGCCGATGTGTATCGCGCGTGCTTGAAAACTGCGCGTCGGTTTGGTAATGTTGGGTGTGCACCTCGAACGCCGTAGTGTTTTCATCGCTCTGCCAACCATGGAAGCAAACCTGCGCGCTCGTTTGGAACGAATGACAGCTGAGATCGGTTTCGGCCCATACTCCGATACACCGCCTCGTAAGACGGCACTGGCAGACGACCCCGAAGTGCCGCCATTACCGGACGCCAGCATTGTTATCGGAGACATGCTGCACGGCTGCCTCGGTCGGTCGTGAGAACGTGCCGACGATGCAGTTCCCAGCTGACGAGGCAACACTCGAACGGCTGCCACTCTCAACGGCAACCGGCGATGGTCAAAAGCACAGAAATATTCACGTTTTCGGCACTGCGCATGGCGAAGAAAACGGAACCACGCAACTACGAGCAGACGAGCTGTCGGTGAGACCGGAAGTGCTAATATTAATGTTTGTTCGGTGTTTTTAACGCCATAACAGAATATAAACATACATATTATCTACTTATTGAACTCAAAATTAACAACGAAAGTAATAATGAGGGTGTTATCGTGATTATAACATCAGCCAATGGTGGAACTGCCGACAATCGCGTCATATTTTGCGGACTAATACATCATTTGTCGAGAGAAGAGGGAGCGATTTTCAGCTGACTTTGAGAATTTATTGTAAATTCCAGGCCGTGCGCATCGCTATAATATTTGGCTCGCGTGTTCTCGGGAGCCTCGACTACCGAGCGGCAGCGCTTTTTGAGCATGCTCGAAAAGTGTTGCAGGGCCCCTTTAAAGCGCGCCACACGTGCGCATGCCGCGCCATCTATGTAGCCACTGAGAAAGCATGCTGAATTACATGGTGTATATAAGTAGCTCGCCGTTAGCAAGCTGAAAGGACTGCTGTCGTGGCCTAACGTCTAACGCGGCTGGCTGCAAAGCGAGAGGTCGCCCGTTCGATTGCGCGCGTCGGAAAGAATTTCTGAATTATTTTTCTTTGTGGCTTTTCTATATATATACATACTTATACATATACGGTGAATGACGGCGACGGGGACGGACATTTTCCAGCCGAGACTGTCCATATAATTGCTATCGCAATAAAATAAAGGCGCTACGCTGTGGCACGTGAAGCCACGGCTCACGTTCGTAGCTGGCATCGATTATCGTTCAGGCGTGTCTTTCCTTCGCTCCTGTGGCATAAGCCTTGTGGGAACCGCCGCCGATAAATCCCCTCGTCCCCAATGGCTATGACACGAGGCATGCTCCGGCGGCAGTGCGCATGTTCCAAGCGTCAGCGGCAAGCTATAAGAAGGGACCGTGGACAGCCACGCGGGAGTGGCGGACAGACTGTCGCGGGGAGTGCTCGTGTACGCGGCGTGCGCCCCGCCGGGGCCAAGGTTAGGGGCGGAAGTTTTGCTGTTGTTTTGCCTAACCGCTGAAGTTTGGTTTAACTAATAAATCTTGTTCTAGTTGCCCAGCAGTCTCCGACGGCGTTCTCTGGGGCGGACGACCACGAATCCCACAGCCTACACACCATCTCCCAGTGAAGGGAACCAGGAGGGGATGCGAAGCAGCATTGGGGGCGCACACCAAGTTTCGGTTACGTTCACTCGGCGTTTCCGTTAGTGTGTGAGATTTGTATTTAGGGTTTGTGTTATCATTACGTTGTGTTTGTGCGTTGCTTTCTGTTAGCGCCGAGTGAACGAGTGGCGCCGACGTTATCGTTACAACTCATATGAACGGGAGCGAAGTGATAATGACGGAAGCCGACCGAGCGCACGCGCTTATGTCCACATGGAAGGAGAGGCTGCGCCGCGGCTGCAGCACGGGGGAAGACAAGAGAGAAGGCGACCGAACACCTGCGTAAAAGAGGAGAGTGGGAGAGAGAGTAGGCCCATGCGCAGTGGACCGCGGACGCCACCACCACCGCCGGACACAGCCCCGAGCAAAAGCTGCTTCGCATCTTATAATCTCTAATCAAAGCCAGTATGCCAAATTTAAGCCCCGTTAACGGCTACGTTTACGCACCGATGCTCACACATTTGCCCAGGCTCAACGTGGTCGAGGAACGACTAGTAGCCCCGCCACGCGCCATTGCTGGCAGGAACAAAAGAAGGAGGCGTTCGCAATGACAACGAGACTCGGAGAGCCAACGGCATTTCCAACTTTGTTTGCCCTGGAAGTTCATTGGGAGCGCTTAATTGAGCTGCTCGAACGCATCAGGGTACACACCGACGACACGTAACGCTGGTTCGTGCAGGAGATGGCTCTCGAACGCGTCGAACTTTGTAACAATGATCCTGAGGCGTGTGCAATATACGTCAACAAGCGCTTGCCGCTCATTCATGTCATGAACGGCATGATTCACATGCCATGGTGTTGGTGCTCTTGCGGCGGTTTCATTACCTTGATATCTACCAAAATTGGTATGATGTGACAAGAGCGTATGACAAATGTAAGTAGCAGGTCCTGTCGTACAAATCACGATACGCATGCCATGTACAGCATGATTTACATGGCATGGTCTCAGGACGCTCGCGGACGTGTAATTAGATAGACATATACTAAAACTGGTACGACCAGACATTTCTGTCTGGCGAACATAAATGACAGGTGGTAATATGAAAGTCATTAGGTGCATGTCGTGTAGCATGATTTACATGCCGCGCTCATGGTGCGCCAGCAGCCGTTTCACTGGGTTGATACATGGAGGAAGGAAAAATAAGGAGAGGCCCTGACGTCACATTTGTGAAGCCTCCACATCGCAAACACCCGCATCGCCTCCTAGCGAAGGAGCCTCAAAACATTTCGCGATTTCCGCCGTGTCGTTTGCAAGCGCATGCGCGATTCCAGCCTTTTTTTTTTCGCCGTGCAAGCGGCGCCGCCGTAGCGCCGCGGCGCAGTCGATTCACGTATGCTGCTCCTTGTGTGTGTTCTTTAGGAAAGCTATGCAATGCCCAGCTGTTGCGTATGGTTGCGTATACCCGGTGCAAATCGCTTGCACTGCGGAAAGTACCGGGTGTCACTTTTCATGTGTACGTACACGTCCGCTTCAATTCTGATCACTATAATGCATGGTATTTGCATGCGAAGCTCTCGGATGTGCGCTCTGTTGCTCCTTACTCATTGTGTCAACTCAGGACACACGTGAACTTTTCTTTCTGCCGTCTGACGCGCCGTATATAACATGCGCCGAAGGCATCGTACGTTTTAGAGGCTGTGTCGTTCAACGAAAGGGCAATAAACTTTTGTTATTATCGGACTACGTGATGTATGTATTGTGCGGTGTGCGCTCGCTGCGTGCTTGTTGTGTGCGTGCTGGAATTACAAACTTTACGTGCACGATCGCGTATACAATACAGCGGTGTCCTCTTTTCGACGTGAAGTTACGTCAACTATAGGTTGGCGTTGCGCCGAATAGCTACTACGCTCACTCCATATACACGAATAAAGAACCGCTAATCCGGCAACAGATCGGGAAATCGGGCTACGAGAAAGGGAAGGCCTAACGCCCAGCAGAACGCGTAAGTCACTGCTAGGTGAGTTCGAATACGATGATGCAGGGGCTGAACGTTTTTGATCACGGCACGTACCGGTATTCTGTACTGTTGCACAAAAACGCTCCACGAAGAATTTCAGCACGCAGCGCTCGGGCCTGCCACGCACGAACAGCCTGGTAAACGTCTGCTTGCAACCTTTTACTGCGTGCGAACCGCACAATACGCGCTAAGTTTACGCCGGGACTACCAATCTGCGCAGAAGCTAACCACCGCGGAGAGCACGCCGCGGGGCGTCAGCTGTTTTGTTTGCCCCATAAATCTGACGTCACTTCCGCCACACTTTTCGCAATGCATTGAAATACGATAGGGCCTCTCCTTAGTATTCCTTCCTCCATGGGATTGATATACACCAAAATCGGAATTGCGTGACGTGATTGTACGGCGAACATAAATGACAGGACAGGTGGTGACATGTGTTGCGCGTCGTGGCGACCGCTGTCTGCGGGTAGCGGGGCCGGTCGCCGTCGCTCCGTCGAGTCAGGACCAGGAGAGAGCTTAGAGCAAACTCAACGGGTTTATTTACATTTTGACAGTGAGTTGAGATGAAGACAGAAGACCGCTCTGGGCGAGGCGCCGCACGCCCTTTTTGTTGACCCCCGTTCCCTAGGTCCCTAGGTTGGGGATCACTGCACAAAACAATGCGGACCAATGGTGATGTGGAAGTTCCTCTAAGGGAAGCACCTTCCTCAGGAAGGGACACGCCCTTCATGTATGTTCATAGAGGCACAACACTGACCCGCACATACACACACCCCCTTGCCACTAGTCGCAGCGCCGCCGTAGAACGGGGAGGGGGAGAGCGGAAGATGCACGTGCGCATCGACCCCTTTGGTGCCGGCCGCGCGCTGCGTTCCCACGGGAAAGTTTCAGCACGCACTTTCGAGATGTGCCAGGTTCGTGGAATCACTCCGGGGGAGTTAATCCTTTGACCAGCGCCGTCGTCGTCAATCTGTGGGCGCCGTCTCGTGTAGTCGGCCCCTGTCGTCTACTCCGTCAAGCCGTGGCGAGACAATCCTTTTGGCGCTGGTCCGGCGGGCGAATGACCCGCTGGGTCAAGGCATAGCGTGATCGCTACAGCTCCTCCGCCGACGGGAAGATCTCGGACGTCGGGTAGTATCAGCTGCTCGACGGGAGAGATCACAGTAGCCGCATTCTTCCAACACCATTGAAACCACAAAGACCAACCTCTCGAACCAGCAAGCGCCGGCAATGAGTTTTCGGCAACCAGGCCGGTCTTTCAAATGTGCCACAATGCACCTATATATACGCTTTTTTTTTCATATGGCAACCACACTAATACTCTTGCTCATGGCTAAAAACTTCGATTACTCAAAAGACTACTCAAAATCATTACGGAAAAAGTTCCTCAACTGAACACAAAAGAAAGTCAAAGCAAAAGAAAAGCTAAAAAGCTCTGCTTAATGTGTCAACATTGGCGTTCGCGGAACCCTTCTTATACTTCACAGTGAAGTTAAGCTCCTGAAGCGCAAGGCTCCAACGTAGCAGTCGTGGATTCTTTCCCGACATTTGCGATAGCCATGTCAGTGGGCAGTGGTCAGTGACGAAGACAAAAGAAGTTCCGTAGAGGTAGCAGGCTAATTTTTGGGTAGCCCATACAATGCAGGCACATTCTTTTTCCGACGCACTGTAGGCCTCCTCTCGAACCGAGAGTTTCCTGCTGGCGTACAACACAGGGTGCTCGTTCCCGTTCTCATCTTCCTGGCAGAGTATTACTCCTAAGCCTCTGTTGCTGGCATCGCATTGCACAATAAAGGGACGATCATAGTTCGGTGCATGCAGTACGGGTGAGCTAACAAGAGCCGCTTTAAGCCCCTGGAAGGCACTCTCCATTTCCGCACTCCAAACTACCTTTTCTGGAGCCTTCTTGCGCAGTGCATCCGTTAACGGAGCGGCTACTTCCGAGTACTGAGGGATATAGCGCTGATAATACCCCGTCAGTCCCAAAAAGGAGCGGATAGCAGTCTTGGTTTCTGGCTGCGGGAACTCGCTAATCGCCTCTACTTTCAACTCGTCAGGTCGCCTCCTGCCCTGCCTTACCACGTGCCCTAGGTACCGTACTTCGGCGCGAGCTAGCTGGCACTTTGCCGGCTTCACTGTTAGTCCAGCGTGCGTCAAACGTCTAAGGACATCGCTAAGATGGTACAGGTGGTCTTCCCATGTATTGGAGTAAATAGCAATGTCGTCTAAGTAGGGAACAGCGTAGCCTTCAGCCCCCTGCAGAACTCGGTTCATTAGCCTTGAAAAGCAAAATGGGGCGTTCTTAAGGCCAAAGCTCAGAACTAGGGGCCTAAATGTGCCCGTCGGCGCCACAAAGGCTGCATACTCACTAGCTCGTTCAGACATTGGAACTTGCCAATAGCCTCTTACTAAGTCCAAAGTCGAGACGTACTTAGCGGCACTCACTTTTTCCACCAGCTCCTCTACGTTGGGTATAGGATAAGTCTGGTCCTTTGTGATCGCGTTAAGTTTGCGGTAATCCACGCAAGGCCGTGGATCCTTCCCAGGAACCTCAACGAGAATCATAGGGGACGTGCAGGTGCTTTCGCATGGTTCGATAAGCTTAAGCTCGAGCATACGATCTACTTCTTTTTTTAAGATCTCCTGCTGTCGCGGGGCTAGCCTATACGGCCTCGACTTCACAGTGGTGTCAGAAGTTAGCTCAATGTCGTGAGTGATAACCTCAGTTCGCCCTGGCCTTTCCGAAAAAACAGTGATGTGTTCGGACAAGTTGCGTAAGTCGACTTTCTGCATGTCAGTCAAGCCCTCGGCAGGTGTCACGGCTTTCATGACATCGGTAACCTCCATTGATCTTCCAACCTCCACCAAGCCTGGAATTTCAGGCGTTAGCTCCTCCGTGCTGTTAAGAGCCAAGTTCACTTTCTGCACTTCTCCCACATAACTCTTCATTAAATTGTGGTGGTAAATGACAACCTCTCGGCGCCTTCCTTTCCGTTCCAGTGCGTAATTTGTGTCCGAGAGCTTTTTCACAACCCGAAAGGGCCCCTCCCATTGAATCTCCAGCTTATTTGCTCGCGAGGGGCGCAAGACCATTACCTGATCGCCTTCCTGATAAACTCTCAGTTTCGCGTTTCGATCGTAGTAGCTCTTGGCTCTACTTTGCGCCTCTCTCATGTTCGCCTCAGCAATGTCGCGAGCACACCGCAGCCTTTCCAGCAATTCAAGAATGTACTCGACCACAGTAGGGTCGGTACTTTTCGACTCCCAGGTTTCGCGCAAAAGTCGCAGTGGAGACCTGAGCGTCCTTCCGTAAACCAGCTCCGCGGGGCTGAAACCCGTCGCTTCATGAGTGACCGATCTCAGCGCAAACAGCATTGCCGGAAGACAAGCATCCCACTGACACTTCTTTTCAAAGATAAGGGCTCGCAGAACTCGTTTCATCACGGAATGACACCGTTATACACTATTGGACTGCGGGTGGTATACTGAGCTGTGGATTATTTTCATTCCACACTTCTCCAGGAATCCCGTAGTGAGAACGCTGGTGAATACTGAGCCCTGGTCGCACTGTATCTCCTGAGGAAAGCCCACTCTTGAAAAAATAGACAGTAGTGCGTTGACTACTTCTACGGAGCTTTGCTCCTTCATTGGGATCGCCTCTGGAAATTTGGTTGCTGGACAAACGGTGGTAAGCAAATACCGGTAGCCTGACTTTGTCACTGGGAGTGGTCCCACAACGTCTATTACCAGCCGGCGAAATGGCTCCGAAATGAGCGGAACAAGCTTAAATTAAGTGGTGCCTTTCCCTTCTCGTGCGGTTTTCCCACTCTCTGGCAGGTGTCACACGCTCTTACGTGGTTCTCAACTTCTTTGAAGCATCCTGGCCAATAAAACTCCGTTAGGAGCCTATCTTTGGTCTTTCGAGCTCCTAAATGCCCCGACCAACCAACTCCGTGACAGAGATCCACAATGTCAGGCCGATACTTAGCCGGCATTACAATCTGGTCGAACGTGCGACCTTTTGCAGTCCGGTATTGGCGGTACAAGATGCCATTTTTGACGGGAAAACTGACATTCTTCCTCGTCACCCCTTCCCTGACGGTGTTCCAAATCTCCTTAAGGCTGGGATCGCTTTTTTGCTGCTCGATGAGCTCGTCTCTTGTCACTTTCCCCAGTACATTGCTTAGTGCTTTTGATACCGGCAACACGAGCAGCCCCTCCTCCGATTCCCTTTCAGCTGTATCAGCGCTAGTCTGCTCCTCTGACCCCTCTCTTTCTTTTTGAGTAGGCGACGGGGTAGCAGGCTCCGCTGTGCTGACTCCAGCTGGTGTTGCTGTACTTCCGGTGATACTCGGTTCTTGCCGCTCTAGTTCGGCTGCTAACGCGCGTGCTTTAGCTCTAGTCAAGGCTTGTACTGTTCCCTCGTGAAAACTTTTCCCTTGTTCTCTAAGCAGACGGTCGGTCCGATTCGAGAACAAATAGGGGTACTGCGGGGGCAGCTTGTCTGACACCGCCGCTTCCGTCTCCACTTCTCCGAACGGCCCAGTGATGATTACTCGAGCTACTGGAAGACAAATGCTTCCATCTTCCAATACTGGTTTAATCCATGCGCACTTGCCGTTGTAGTCTGCTTGTGCCACATAGTCCGGGTGCACCAGATCCATGGTTGCCCCACTGTCCCGTAAGACGCGGCACGGCTTTCCGTTCACCGTTAGGTTAAAAAGGTACGGACTAAGCAGCTCCTCGCTAGTGGCTGAGTCAGAAGTATACGAAAGGGCTGGCCTGGGCCTACGACAGCCTATGGCAATATGACCTTCCTCCTTGCATTTGTAGCAAGTAGGTGGTTTCTGAGCCTCAAAAGGACTCTTTTTGGAAAAATCCCCCGAAACCTTTCCCTCCTGTTTGTTTTGTGATCCTTGACCACTTGCAGCAAAGTCCGTCTTTTTCTGTGCAGTCATACCTGCGCCAGATCCCTGCTTCGCCGTCCAAGGTTTCCCTTTATCTCCCGCTTTTGCTGGAGGAACCTCGTCCTTTCTCCCCGGCGTGACGCGTACTCGTCAGCCAAGTCGGCAGCTGCCTGTACAGTTTCTACGCCGGCTCTATCCTGGATCCAGAGCTTCATTGGCTCGGAAAGTTTTGAAAAAAACTGTTCGAGAGCCACTACTTCAAGAGCCTTTTCGAAGTTCCCAAAAGCGTTGGCTCCTTTCATCCATTCGACTAAGTTGACCTTCAACTCGTAGGCAAACTCAGAATACGTGCTGCCCTGCTTCTTTGTCAGATTTCGAAACCGCTGGCGGAACGCGTCTGACGAAAGTCGGAACCTCTTTAGAAGGCTATCCTTCACTTTGTCATAGTTGTCCGCATCCTCCACTGGAAGCCGCGCGATCACATCCGCTGCTTCACATGGCAGCAAACTTAACAAATTTCGAGCCCATGTGCTACGATCAAGGTTCGCTTTTTCACAGGTTCTCTCAAAGTTCACAAGAAAGAGGCCCACATCTTGCCCTACTTTGAAGGGTTGCATTAGCTTAGATAAATCACAAAGATTTTGTCTGCCTGCTACCTCCACTCCTTGAACCCCAGCCATCTTCCTCAATTCCACTTCGAGTCGCAACTGTTCTACCTCCAGTTCTTTTTGCTTTAGCTGGCACTCCTGTTGCTCTCGTTTTTCTTGGCGTTCCTGTTGCTCTCGCCTTTCCTGACGCTCCTGTTCCTCACGCTTTTTCTCGCGCTCCTGTTCCTGTTGCTTTTGAATCTCGTTCCACGTTTCTTTAATATCGTCACTGCTCAGATTCAAGCCCTCGATAGCGCTAACAATTGCGTCTTTCTTCATCCCCGCATCTACTTCTGCTCCCAGCTCCTCCCCCAGAATCAGAAGCTGATTCTTCAACAAACGCTTCCAATCCATGACAGAGAACTAGTGTGGTGCGGCTCACTCTCTACCCAGAAGTTCCGTAAACAACTGCTTCTGTGGTAGCCTCTACCAGCGAAAAGATTGCACTTCTATCTTATCAGCCTGGCAACCAAAAAACCAAAGCCAGCACTCACCAGTCCACAGCTGTCAGTCTCCATGATCTCGGCGTGTTCATTCTCCGTCCTCCAGGCTCACATCCAACCGCTTGCCATCCAGTTGTAGCGCGTCGTGGCGACCGCTAGCGGGGCCGGTCGCCGTCGCTCTGTCGAGTCAGGACCAGGGGAGAGCTTAGAGCAAACTCAACGGGTTTATTTACATTTTGACAGTGAGTTGAGATGAAGACAGAAGACCGCTCTGGGCGAGGCGCCGCACGCCCTTTTTGTTGACCCCCGTTCCCTAGGTCCCTAGGTTGGGGATCACTGCACAAAACAATGCGGACCAATGGTGATGTGGAAGTTCCTCTAAGGGAAGCACCTTCCTCAGGAAGGGACACGCCCTTCATGTATGTTCATAGAGGCACAACACTGACCCGCACATACACACACCCCCTTGCCACTAGTCGCAGCGCCGCCGTAGAACGGGGAGGGGGAGAGCGGAAGATGCACGTGCGCATCGACCCCTTTGGTGCCGGCCGCGCGCTGCGTTCCCACGGGAAAGTTTCAGCACGCACTTTCGAGATGTGCCAGGTTCGTGGAATCACTCCGGGGGAGTTAATCCTTTGACCAGCGCCGTCGTCGTCAATCTGTGGGCGCCGTCTCGTGTAGTCGGCCCCTGTCGTCTACTCCGTCAAGCCGTGGCGAGACAATCCTTTTGGCGCTGGTCCGGCGGGCGAATGACCCGCTGGGTCAAGGCATAGCGTGATCGCTACACATGACAATCCTGACATGCATTTCATGTACAGCATGATTTACATGCCACGCTCATGTTGCGCTCGTGGCCGGTTCGTTGTCTGGTATACCCCAAAATTGGTATTGCGTGACGTGACTTTACGACGAACATAAATGACAGGTGGTAACATGAAAATCATGACATGCATGCCATGTACAGCATGATTAACATGCCATGCTCAGGGTGCGCTCGCGGCCGTTTCACTAGCTTGATATACACGAAAAGTGGTATTGCGTGACGTGACTGTACGACGAACATAAATGACAGGTGGTAACATGAAAATGATGACATACATGTGTAGGGCATGATTTACACGCCGGGCTCATGGTGCGCTCGTGGCTGTTTCACGAGCTTGATATACACCAAAATTGGTATTGCGAGACGTGACTGTACGACGAACATGAGAGGTGGTAGCATGACAAACATGACATGCATTTCATGTACAGCATGATTTATATGCCCAGCTCATGGTGCGCCCGCGGACGATTGGCTAGCGCGATATACCTCAAAATTGGCATTTCGTGACATGACTTTATGATGAACATAAATGACAGGTGGTAAAATGAAAATCGTGACGTGCATGTCGTGTAGGGCATGATTTACATGCCATGCTTATGGTCTGCTCGCGACCATTGCGCTAGCTTTAGATACGGCAACACTGGTATTGCGCGATGCGACTGTATGATGAACACAAATGGCAGGTGGTAACGTGACAATCATGACATGCATTTCATGTACAGCATGATTTACATGCTACGCTCATGGTGCGCTCGCGGCCGTTTCCTCAGCTTGATATTCACCAAAACTGTCATTGCGTGACGTCACTGTATGACGAACATAAATGACAGGTCCTAACACGCAAATCATAGCATGCATGTCATGTACGGCATGATTTATATGACACTGTCTTGGTGCGCTTCCGGCCGTTCTGTTAACTGGATATACATCAAAATTGGTATGGCATGACAACAGTGCGTGACGAACATAAATGACAGGTCATGCACTGTATTTACCAGAATGTACGTTTCTATATATAAAAGATTGTACATGCATGACAAATATGGGATGTATAGTGAACTGGATGTCATGACACGAATGACTTCGCTTTCCTCATAGATAAACAAGGCGATGTCTGCAGCTCTCTGCTTGCTGCTTCGCATCACATCGATTCTCACAGTGCGTGGAATCTGGCGGACTTTTTGTTTAACTATCCACGGGACTAACTAAACTTTCCCTAGCGTGAAAAGAACGCGCAAAGACGGGACAATGGAATGAATCACAGACAGAGCACTGACTAACAACAAAGTTTATTATCGCTTGACAAGCAATGAATAGGAACAGACATGTCACGTTGCGGAAACAGCCAAGCGACACACCTCCACTGCCAGCTCCATCAATAGCACAATCGCACTTAGCACCTGAGAAAACCGATTTCGTTCCGTGTAGGGCAGGGTTCTCAAGCTCACCTCAGCTAGCGGGCGGCAGTCACGAAATTTAGTCTCATAAGGGCCAGGATGGTGAAGACTTTGAACAAATTATCATCTAACATTGGGATTTGAAAGAACGCCTCTCCCATATGGGTGATGCCTGAAGGGGGCTTGACGTCAGGTTTCGAAAAACATGTCCATACTGATTTCCATAACGACTAAAATGCAGACGCCGATTCTGAAATATACCTTCATATTTCAGTGTAACAGCACACAGTCTGAAGTATAGATTTCTCGTTCCGCGGTGATGTTTCAACTCAAAATGACCGCATGGGATGCCTCACGAAAAAAAAGAAAAATGCTTGACACCAGTGCCGTCTCTGTAGCTTATCCGACCAAATTGCTATTTTGGCAGCAGCCGAGAAAATAGTGGTAGTGCTATATAGCAAAGTCACAAAACTTTATTTCGTGTGAAGCCGCGGGCCGCGTGTTTGAGGCCCCTGGTGTAAGGGCAACAGAAAGGGAACTGACAAAATTCTGATGTTTCCTGTGAATTTTGAAAGCTTCCCGAAGTTCGCGTGTCATCCTGTCCGATACTAAATTTAGTTTACAGTCAGCGCTGTGTCTGTGTGCCTCATTCTGCTGTCCAATCCTTGCGCGCTGTTTTCAAGCTCAGATATGTACCATGTAGCCAGCCTACAATCGTTGTTAAACTTCTCCTTCACTCAACTGAATCCTCATAAAACTATCTGTCTTTTGCAACCTTTGAATGCAACGATTATTGCTTCTCATCAGGTTTTCTTTTATTTCCTGACTTTAGTTTCAACTTCTTTGGGTCACGAGAGGTCAACCCCTCCGCTACAGTCTTATTTCGCTAGCAGCTAGCGTCATAAAAATCGAATCAGCTCGCACGAGATAGCATAAATTTGGAGATCACTAGGAGAGGCGTTCGTCCTGGATTGGAAATAGTGTACGCTGAAAGTAATGATGCTAATAAGACAGAGGCCGTTCCGTGCTTCTTGTTGAGCCGACTCTGAAAAAAACATGGCTGATCCCTCCGTCATAGGAATCGGTATAACACGAAAGTGAAACGTGTCCTCAGAGAAGTAGTACTTATTGGATTGTGATATATGAGAGCTTGTACATGTCTATTAGTGTTTGGAAGCTATAGGGAACCAGCGCTGGAGTTTCCGCGGTGTGGGCAGTGCCGCCCTGGCGGTCAAAGCGCGCATATTCCAGCCGCTCCCGCGGTCGAGAGTGGCGACTGGTTGAGGCGATGCGGGCGCGTATCGCCGGAACAAAACAAAAGGATGCTGGCGGTACTGTTGCGCATTCAAGTGCCACAATACGTAGAAATCAGGGACGACGTATCTTTCTCTGCTTTGAAAGAGTTGGCGTCCCTCAAAGCTCACCAGAGACAAACCCCACAGAAACAACTTCGCCACCCGGTTGGCCACGTTTCGTGCCAAAATGAAATGTCTTCAGGGTCACCTGAATGTATCCTCCCACAAATTATGCAGCAACTCGAAAGCATGCAGGCTTTTCAGCAGCACATGTATTCCGAATTTCAGAATCTTAAAGCTTATGTCGACGAATTTGTATCTAAGGCTAAAAGTATATCGAGGAAGCGCACGAATGATAACCCGAGTTCGCCGACAAGGCGGCGACCGAAACAGGCGGACGCCGCGGACATCGCCACTCTCCATCATGGCGAATCCACCGCGTAATATACGCATACACGTAAACCGCCTAGAGATCTGGCATTGGAACTGCCGCACCTTTCATAAACGTGCGGCAGCTCTACTGCAGTTCATACAGACAACACCAGTTAAACCAGACATTATTTGTCTGCAGGAAACAGGCGCCAAGCCAGTCACGCTACGGGGTTATTATAGCTTTTCCAGTACGGACTTCCCAAAAATCGCGACGCTGGTGGCTAAGGATATCTCATCGAATGTACATTACATATCAGGATGTCAAACTTCACACCACGTTATTGAGATTTACGCACGCAAGCGCAGCAAGCCCAGCACCTTTCTTGTAAATGTATACAGCCCGCCCAAAGAAAAGGGCACAGATTTCGAAGCTCTGATTGGTGGGGCAGTCTCCCTTTTGCGCAAGCAGGATCGCCTCGTTTTCCTGGGTGATTTTAACGCCCCTCATACAAGCTGGGGATACACGCGCGACACTCCAAAAGGGAGACTTTTAGAAAAAGCTGTAGAGAATCACGGGTTCCATCTCATCACACTCCCCGCAGTCCTTACGCGGTTGGGAAACAGTGTCAGTGTCGACACTTCTCCCGACTTAACATTTACGTTAAACTCACCTGACGCCACCTGGACTAATCTCGACGAAACCTTAGGCAGTGACCACTACATCATTAGTGTGTCCATAGCTTCGCCAAAGGTCCGTCGTACTACTGGACAGGTGACGATAACGGACTGGTCTAAATACAGACAAATCCCCCTACCACCAAACACCTTTAAGGATGCTAAAGCATGGGCCAGTTACCTTCGTGATGCGCATGGGTCCGTTTCGAAACGCATTGCCCTTACATCGGAAGCACCGGTTGTGGACCGGCATCTCCTTCATATGTGGGAGAGTAGACGCAGCCTAATTAAGCGATGGAAGCGCCAGCGCCTCAATCGTAGGCTGCGTCTCAAAATAGCCGAAGTTTCGGAGCGCGCCACCGAATATGCTCGCAAACTCGAGACGGAAAGCTGGGTGCAGTTCTGTGACTCGATGAGGGATACGTTAAGCACGGCGAAGACATGGGCTATTTTGCGAAGCTTGCTTGACCCTGGCAGCACGAAATCTACGGTATCCCGGACGATCCGGAGATTGGTGGGGGATTTCACAGGCGCGGAAGAACAGCTCTTGAAAATCCTCCATAGGAAATACGTAGGTGACGCCGGTGGTCCGCCATGCACGCTTGGATACGAGGGCGCGCCAAATGCATCGCTAGACGAGCCTATCACAAGGGCTGAACTTTTTGCTGCGGCACAATCTGCTAAATCCAACACAGCACCGGGACCCGATCGCGTTACTAACTCCATGTTACGAAACCTTAGTGATGATTGCTTGGATGAATTAGTCCGATATTTTAATGAGCACATTTGGGAAACTGGGATTCTTCCGCCAGAATGGAAAGAAGCCTCAATCGTACTAATCCCCAAGCATGGCAAAACACCCACCTTACAGACGCTTCGTCCGATTTCTCTTACATCTTGTCTCGGCAAGCTCTTCGAGAAAGTCATTCACACCCGCCTATCACACTATCTCGAGGATCTCGGTTTTTTCGCTACCCACATGTATGGTTTCCGCCACGGCCTTTCAACACAGGACGTTTTCCTCCGGCTTCGGGACGAAGTACTACGCGACATTCCCTCGGGCGCGGAACACATCTTGGTTGCTCTTGACCTAAAAAGCGCGTTTGATACCATGGGCCACGACCTCATCTTGCAGGAGCTCAGCTCCTCCAACTGTGGGGAACGGATATATCGCTATATCCGTTCTTTCCTCACCGATCGAACTGCAACAATAGGCTTAGGAGACATTAGATCATCGGCTTTTCACATGCCCAATAGGGGAACGCCTCAAGGGGCCATATTATCTCCTTTACTCTTTAATATTGGGATGGCCCGCCTTGCCCGACAGCTCGAGTCTATACCAGACTTGGGCTACGCCTTATACGCCGATGATATAACCCTTTGGGCGACCCGAGGCTCTCTCGGCCACAAGGAAACTACTCTCCAAGAAGCAGCGCAGACAGTGCACCTCTTCGCGGAGAGCTGCGGTATGAGCTGCTCCCCGGAAAAATCAGAATTCATTCGGGTACATGGTAGGGGTTACCGAGGTAATCCACCATTTGCACTGAATGTAGGTGACCATCCGATACGAGAGGTGCCGCGAACACGTATACTTGGTCTTTGGGTACAGGAAAATAGGCACGCTGACCACACCCTTAAAACTCTTCGCACGACTGTTAAACAAATCGCGCGCATGGTCCACAGAGTCACGCACCATCGCAAAGGTTTCGGAGAGGCGGACACGCTCCGCATAATCCATGCCTTTGTCATTAGTAGGTTAACGTACAGTCTCCCCTACCAAGAACTCAGTAAGGCTGAGATTGCACAAGCGGATACCCTCATTCGTACCGCCTACAAGGCTGCCCTCGGTCTACCAAACGGAACATCCACAGATCGGCTTCTTGCCTTGGGGATCTACAACACCTTCGAGGAGCTTAGGGCCGCAGTCCTCATTTCGCAGCGAGAAAGACTTAGCCTCACGCCCTCGGGTAGGGAAATCTTACGTGGCTTAGGATATCCTGTACGGCCCCAATACAGTGACGAGGATCTGGTGCCCCTTTCCGCTTGTATCCGTGCGCAACTCTATATTGCTCCTATACCGAAAAACATGAATCCCTTGTACCACCGAGCGCGTCGCAACGCCAGAGCCAGGCAACTCAACAAACAATTCGGAACGGACCCAGACACGATTTACACAGACGCAGCCCGCTGCGGCACGCATGGCTTTTCGCTGGCCGCTGTTGGCTCGGTACGAAGCCCGGGTTTATTCACCTGCGCTTCAGCCAAGACGAGCTCAGCGATAACGGCGGAAGCCCTGGCGGTAGCTCTCGCCATCAAAACCAAAGACGTTATGGGGCAGCGATCTTATATCCTCACGGACTCGCAAATAGCGTGTCGTTATTTCACTAACGGCCGTGTACCTGCGTGCGTCGCCCGCCTCTTAGGTGCAACACTAGGCCAGGAACATTGCATCATATGGTGCCCCGGACATATAGCAGAAACGGGTAACGATAGAGCGGACGGTGCAGCTCGAGCTATTACTCACCGAGCGACTGTCCCTCGTCCCGATACCAGTCTGCTTCTCCAGGCTCCCCACACTCCTCGGGATATCCTAGAACACCAGCGTCGACAACGACGGCGATACTCCCCGCCCCACTCTCGGCTAGGTGTTAAAGAAGCGCATGAGTGGCGCCGCCTGCAGACAAATACATACCCGCATCTGCGTTTAAAACATGCCATTCACCCAACCGCATACGCGGGTGCTTGCCCGTGGTGTGGAGGACAGCCAACTCTTTCTCACATTACGTGGGAATGTGAATTAAGGCCCCCAAAAAATTAACTCGCCTCAGATTCCGGCGCAAAAATTCAGGACGGAGCAGTGGGAGACCCTGCTCGCCAGCGAGGAAAAGGACGCCCAAGTGGCTCTCCTGGGCCAGGCGCGGCGGGCTGCTGAGGCCAGTGGAGCCCTGGACTAGGGGCCCCACCCACCTGCTTCTCAAACCCCTCTTCTTTTTTAGTAAACGTTTTTCAATTCAATTCCTTCTAAAACATATGAATAGGAACGGATGCGGCGTTGCACCCCGGCAGTCAGGCGAGCGCAGTATGTTCTGTTCTTGCTCTCCTGTCTAGTGGCGTCCGGCTGGTTTCTAAACCGAATTGCACGTGTCTGCTAGATTTATTCGATAGGGAGGGCCACCAGTGGAATTCGGGGCCAAAGAGCAGAATTATTTTGGTGTTTTGTCGTAAATAAAACGTAAATATTATGCAGCATGCAGCATATGTAACAATTTTTTCATCTGACCACCACCACCCCCAAACTCCTCCTGATAGCAGCGCGTGCAGTGAATGATACCATAGGCAGGTAGTCTACATTATTTGCAAACAATTACGCAGAAGGAAAGCTGTCTGTTTATGAGATGCGTTCGCCGAAACCGCTGAATTGTTATGAGAAATACGCACGCGATGGATGCCTCCGTTGAACTTCACTTGTGCTGCAGACAGAGTTCTTGTCACGAACAAAACAGCGGATTACTCGAAGCTTAGCTTTCTGGAGTCAGCCGATGCGGTAAAGCTTCTTTGTGCATTGGCTACCGCGGCGAAGTGACATCGGAATTTATGCCTCGCTAGAAAAGGGTCAAATTTCTTGGATCTTTACTCGCCGTTTATTTCGCCTAACTTACTGTGTTAGTTTCTTCGCTTGCCTGTGTCTGCTTAGAATGAAGGTGTTTGATCAACATCGACAATTGCTCGAGTTTTAGGTGCCAAACAAGGTATGATTATGAGGAACGCCGTAGTATGGGAATCAGGATTAATTTTAACCGCTTGGGGTTCTTTAATGTGCATATAAATCTCAGTACGTGGGTGTTCTAAATGCGAAGCATTTCTTAGCGAACTTCTGCGACTTTGAGCGTATCTATCTATCTATCTATCTATCTATCTATCTATCTATCTATCTATCTATCTATCTATCTATCTATCTATCTATCTATCTATCTATCTATCTATCTATCTATCTATCTATCTATCTATCTATCTATCTATCTATCTATCTATCTATCTATCTATCTATCTATCTATCTATCTATCTATCTATCTATCTATCTATCTATCTATCTATCTATCTATCTATCTATCTATCTATCTATCTATCTATCTATCTATCTATCTATCTAGCCGCCTACGACTTTGTGCTCTCCTGGTCGTTTGGTTAATCGAATGTACACCAAAATTGGTATGGCGTAACATGACTGTATGACGAACATAAATGACAAGTCATAACATGAAAATCATGACACGCATGTCATGTACAGCATGACTTACCTGCGACGCTCATGGGGCGCTGGCGGCCGTTTCGCTAGCTCGATCTACCCCGAAATTGGAATTGCGCGACGTGCCTGTGTGACGAACATAAAAACACGCGTTAACATGGAAATCAAGACACGCATGTCATGTACAGCATGACTTACGTGCCACGCTCATGGTGCGCTGGCGGCCGTTTCGCTAGCTTGATATACACAAAAGTTGGTATCTTCCGACGTGACTGTGTGACGAGCATAAAAACACAAGTTAACATGAAAATCATGGCATGCATGTCATGTACAGCATGACTTACGTGCCACACTCATGGGGCGCTGGCGGCCGTTTTGCTAGCTTGGTGTACCTCTAAGTTGGCACAGCGCGACGTGACTGTGTGACGAACATAAAAACACGAGTTAACACAAAATTCATGACACGCATGTCATGTACAGCATGACTTACGTGCCACGCTCATGGTGCGCTGGCGGCCGTTTCGCTAGCTTGATATACACCAAAATTGGTATCTTGCGACGTGACTGTGTGACGAACATAAATAACACGAGTTAACATGAAAATCATGACACGCATGTCATGTACAGCATGACTTACATGCCACGCTCATGGTGCGCTGGCGGCCGTTTCGCTAGCTTGATATACCCCGAAGTTGGTATTGCGCGACGTTACTGTGTGACGGACATAAATAGTAGGAGTTAACATGAAAACCATGACATTCGTTTTCCTCAATGACAGACAAGGCGATGTATGCAGCTCTTTGCTGGCTGCTTCGCATTACATCGATTCCCACAATGCGTGGGATCTGCCGGGTTTTTTTGCATTTTAACCCCTTGGAAATGCGGGCACTGTGAGCGGGAATCTATCGCGCGCCCTCGAGCATAGCAGTGCGGCACCATACATGCTATGCCAGCACGGTGGTTTGCTTCATTAACGTCCGCGTGCATACATACCGCGGGCTGGGCATACATACCACGGCAGAAAAACGTTGACGCAGCTACCCTTGCCTCTTACATTTTTTTTACTGCAGTAGTGGGCAGCTGGTATCGACGCAGCACGTACTTATCAATGGAGGCTTGTGAGCCTGCACTAGCTTGACACAAATCGCAGCACGCAACCAGAAAATGGTGACGACGGAGTCGGCACCATGGCACAGCACTGTCTCTTCGACGCCGTATGCACAGATGTAGTCTGCTTTGCAGGGTTACTCTCCGTTTTCCAGTGCTTTCCTAAAAAAGTAACCTTCAGACAAAGTTATTTTTTTCTAAACCATAGAGCAGTATTACTGGCGCAATGGCTGCTCGAGCTGTTCGCGCCAAAATAAAGCACGGGAACAGCGCACGCGCGTACGCTCACCGCGGTACAGTGCGGCCGGTCGTCTGGGCGCGAGCGGCTGAGTTATGACGCGAGTACCCGCCAGGTGCCATTTTTCAGCGCGCCACCTATCCAGCGCTGGTCTCCCATAGCACCATTAGACGTCGATGCACCCATGTTGATTCCTTGTGGCACATCTTCGCGACGACTAACGCCCATGATCACGATTTAACCGTTGTGGTAGCTGAAGTATTTAAGGTATACCTGGACACAGCGAATCGTGAATCAACAAGCACATAATAAACACTGGTACTCGATATGCATTTTCAAGCGTCGTCATTTAAGAAGGGAAACGGCACAGTGAGCGCTCCCGAATAGTAGGCTAACCTACGCATGTGCTCATGCATACACCACGACACTGCCATTCAGCAACATGGGAAGCAGAGGTTCGTAGCTCGAGCCCTGAACGCTTGCAGGCGTCCCATGTCCAGCTGGCCTTTGTCTCGCTCCACCAAGCCACGACACTCGCCCGTCGATGTCATTGCCTTTCTGCAGAGCTTATCGCAGGCGTTTCATTAGTAGTTGCTATCGCACTCGAAGCAGTCGGCGGCGAAACGCCGTTGGTGCATGTAGAAGCGGCACTACTCCGACAACGAGCCGTCACACGCTAACATGAAGCGAAAGGCAAACAACGTAACTGCGTTTAGGGCGACTTCCCGATGCTAGCGAGGCCAGTGTCTTTCGCTGGTATCGAGACGCTTGTAATCATAGCCTCCAAGATTGCGCGCCGGCGCACGATCTCGGAAGCCATGCTTTAACTGCGTCGTCGCCGAATCGTTCTCTATCGGTGCTAGTAAGTGTTATGCCGCATTACTTCACAGCACCGCTCACGGACGGCGGCACCGCCCCGCTCCGTCTAACGCCGCCAACAGAAATAATGTGTGTTAGAATGTGTGTGAGATATAAGGCGCGTTTGTGGCGTGCCGTGCATCTGCCTCGTTAGCTTAGTCGGTAGCGCACCAGGCGCCTATCGTCGCGGGCGAAGAGGTGGTAGGTTCCATTCCCTACGAGGGAAGCTTTTCTCGCAGTTTTTTCTCATTCGTTAGCGTCTATTTTATCAACGTCATATCCGTGACGGAAATTCATCGCAAAAGTCCTGGTGGACTCCGGCATAAAACACTCTCGTGTTAAAATTGGTGAAGGCCGAAGCGCAAGAATTATTTGCTTTATGCAGACTTTTCTGTGGTATTTGCAGAAGGGCAAGCCAAGAACACGCACTTAAAGGCCATGGTCTTGACAATATGATATTGTAGTGCTATACATACATAGATTATCTAATGGCTCCTGTCCTTTCATTTTGTCACAAGCACAATTTAGCCAGTTCTGAGTGTATTGTCAGAGCTCATGTTCGTGGCGTAAAATTTTGGAGCGAAACATTTGTGTTAATGATATCGACAGATATGCTATTTGGTCGACGAGCTTGTTTTGTTTTCCCGCATGTGGAATTTTCATTTTCTCACAGGTGCCGACTGGCAGCGAGGAAGTGGTGGAGAACGGCCATTTCGTGGACGCCGAGAGTCTGTGGCACGCCCATTCTCGCGTCTCGTTCGTGGCGCAAGCTAGCCACTTCTGGCACGGAACCATGGAGGTGCGCTGCGCCTCACACTCGGCGCTTCCTTACTTCGTCAGCAGCGAGGAGCTCACCATCAGGGACTATGGACGCAGCGTCGACGTGTCCGGTAGGTCTATCCGACAAAGTTGCTTTAACGAAACTTGGAGCAGTGATGTGATATCTGCGCCAATGACGCCAAACTGCGCCAAGAGGTGAAATCTGCTGCATCCTGCTACATCATTGCAAAATCTCATATTTTGTGCCAAGCGTGCGCCAGGACGTAGTTCTTGCGGTCTTCCGGAGAAGAAGAAGACTGAACGTACTTGGAGACCATGTATAAGTTACCGCTGTAAGTTCGAGTGGTCATTGGAGCATGCTGGCGAGTGCTATATAGCTGAAGTAGCTGATAGGCACAACCCTGCCAAACAATCGTTCTGGCTCATACTGCATAAACCAACTGTTCTACTACTACTGGGGTGACGAGTGGACGCTGGTCGACCAGGTCCGGCTTGGAGGGCTCCGCCAGATGGCTGTTCCTGGAATGAGGGACCCTTCACTTACTGGCTATTCCTCATTGTTGTTTTCGCTCTCTCTCTCTACTACTACTACTACTACTACTACTACTATTTCTACTGGACTATACTGCGCGATTACATTATTAAGTTCATTAAATCGCTAATGTTGTGGGCTTAGCTAGAGAAAAGTAATACTTGGTGCAAGTACAAGTTTTTGAACGACGGTGTCCTATTTGATTGGTTCCATGAATTACTGCGAGCAGTACGTGGATGTACTTGGACAGACCATTTCGCTATAGTTAACGTGTTTTACAAGTAATTTTAGTACGATATATTGTAATATGCTTCCGTAAAAGGTCACGCAGGGTGCTTAATTTTAGGTTATGCTTCACGACTCAATCACCACACTTCATCAACAATTCCACGCGCTACAGTGGACTGTTGAATTTTGCTGAGAAAGCATGGTACCCCAGTATCTGTTCTGTTTCTCGATTACAGCACTAGTTTGTGCTTGAGGACTTGTCCAAGTTAAACACGAAGCCTCCCTTTACCGCAAATTTCATGGAGCAGAAATTAGATTTTGGGTACAGAGGATCAATTATTAAGCCCTGTATATTGTTACCCGCCCATGGACCAGGATCCTAGCAGCTTTCCATGAAGCACAACAGCAGGCACTTTGCCACGCTGTGAAGGCCCAGGTTGTTCTGAGTGCACGAACGCCGTCAAAATTGTTCTTCTGTATAGTAAACAGAATGCATGGGAAGTTTACACTGCTTGTGATTCCAGTACTGTGCCTAAAGCATCAGGGAAAGTCATATTCATTTACAAATAGCAACTGAATTCCAAAGAAAATGTTAGGTGACCTGTGGTCATGGGACTAAAGAAACATAGGTCTGTCCGCATAAAATCGAAGAGGAGTAACTTAGTTTTATATCTTGAGTGATTAGAATGAAACATTCATGTATTTGGCATAAATCTGTTTTGTTAAACATGTATTTACGTTTGAAAATCTGTGCTTCGTAATTGCTCCAAAAGGTTGTTATGCTGCTCCAAGGCGAGGCTTTAGCTGCTGCACCAGCTGTGCCAAAGTGGCTTCGGTCGATCACATCACTGAGTACGGGTATGTACTTGAATAGACCATTTCGGTATAGTTTGTTTCACAAAAATTGTATTGTTCCTTGTAATATACTTTCATAAAAGTTTGAGCAGGGTGCTTAATTTTTAGGTTTGGTTAGACCATACGATCACCAGACTTTATCAACAATTCTACGTTCTGCAGTGGACTGTGAGATTTTGCTGAGAAAGCATGGTGTCCCAGCATCCCGTTATCTCGGTTCTGTTTCTCGACCGCAGAAACAGTTCGCGCTTGAGAACTCACCGAAGTTATAAATATGAACCCTCCCATTGTCCCGCATTTCATGCAGCACAAATTGCGTTTCGGGCATAAAGGACCAATTGCAAAACCGGTATTTTATCAGCCGCCCATAAACCAGGATCCTAACGATTATCGCCATAAAGTACAACAGCAGGCACTTCACCACGCAGCCAAGGTTCTTCTGAAAGCACGAACGCCATCAGACTAGTTCTTCTGCATAGTAAAATGCGTGCATGCTAAATTTACACAGCTTATGCTTCCAGCAGTACTGCAACTAAAGCATCAGTCACGATGGAGTAGCTGGAAAGTAGTGCACTCGCCTCCTTCAGTCCATGGCCAAGAATTTTTCTTCGCTACGTGGAGGACTGCTTCGGTGTAGTTCGGCGCAGCGCTTGGGCTTCGTTCACTGCGCACCTGAACAGTCAAGAAAAGACCGTCCAATTTATAGCTGAGGTCGCCAATACACTCCCATTTTTGGATGTCAAGATGTGCGATGGATCGCTTAGCGTGCACTATCGCGCTCAGTATGAGCTGCACCTCACGAGCGCTTGGCCCAGCGCACCGCGAGGACATAGCGCGGCGCCACCTAGGTTGTGACGTCACTCGTAGGATTGCAGTAAAACTGATAGCTGGGCGAGTTGGTATCAATTCATGTTTAAAATTTTTGTAGCGCGCACAAAAGACGGGGACATACAGAAAGAAGGTACAAAGGAGCGCTTACTCACAACTGATTTATTTTTTAAAAGGGACTAAACATATAGGCACAAAAATCATCACAAACCATGCGCTGAGCAAGTCGTGAGGCATATGGGCAGAATGCAAGAAATTAACCACAATTCAAACAAGACTTTTCTTTATCAGTAAGCGCCGTCGATGGTTGACTGATGCACTTTTTCTCACACCTACTTATATGGAACGCTTCCGTGACTTCACGTGTAAGTTTATCACTATGAACAAACAATGTCTGTGTCACTGAAAACAGGATTACAATGGCATGATTTGCAATGATTGGATAAGTGTCAAAAGGTTTCTTTCCCCAGAGAACTTCTGTGTTCTTTTAAACACGTGTTGATGCAGCGACCTGTCTGTCCAATATATACATTTCCACAAGTTAGCGGTACCCGGTAAACAACCCCTTTTCTGCATCTTAGGAACTTCGAGCCTTCTTTCAACCCACAACTATATTTTCTTTCTTTTAGGAGTTGAAAACAACATCAATGTTATACCTGCGGCCAACATTCTTCAAAGCATGAGAAAAATGATAAACGTAAGGCACAACTGCACGGCGCTTTTTGGCTCCTGAAGATGAATACCCACCCTTTACTATTCGTATAAGTTTATCAACCGCTCTGGTGATAACCAGTTCTGGGAAACCTGCTGAAGATAAACTAGGTAATTGTTCAGAAAAACTTTCTTTAATTAAGATACATCAGGACTTCACTACATAGCCCCTTTAAGACACGACAATGCTATTCCGTTGTAAACTATTTTTGAATGCCCCGACTTGTAGTGGAGTAAGGGTTTTTGTGATCTAGGGCTGTACTACATCCAGCACATGTGGTTCCCATGAGGTGAAATTCGCAATGATGGGTCTAGAAACTGTAGTTGTTTTGCTATTTCATGTGTCAACTTGAGGCTCCTTCCTTTCTTCACCAGCCAAGGGTAGGATGCCGGGTTGTGTCGCCTGCTGGACTTATACATTTCCTGCGCTTTTACCACCGCGCGTGCTTCCCCCTTGTTTTGAAGCTCATTACTTAAAGAAGCGGTATAACCTGACAATCCGGGCAAGCTTCCGGTGGTACCCACGTGTATGATTAGCATGCTACAATCGTGACCGGTACAGCTGACACCATGGAGGACGATGCAAGTGATGTCGCGAAAGCTAAGCTGCGAGTACATTAGAAATACTTTCCCCGTAAGAATTCTCAGACATTGTATAAAACGAACGAGTCAACTTGCAACAAGGAGGAAAACGTGCCGCCGAACGGTAATACCACCGCGCGTGCAGTGCACATGCCCTACTGTCGACGTGGCTTATAATTGCTGGTGGGATCTGCACAGCAGAGGGCCTATTTCACCTTTTTTATTGCGATAGCAATTATATGGACAGTCTCGGCTGATTTGTGCCGTCACCGTTATGCACCGTATATATATATATATATATATATATATATGTATATATATATATAAGCCACAAAGGAACATAATTCAGAAAAACCATTCGACGCGCCGAATCGCACGGGCGACCTCTCGCTTTGGAGCGCGCGGCGTTAGCAGCTATGCCACCAACAGTACCGCCTTTCAGCCTGCTAACGGCGAGATATTTATATACACCATTTACTTCAGCATGCTTTCTTAGTTACCACATTGATGACGCAATGTGCGCGCGTGGCGTAGAGTCACTGGAAAAATCTCAGAGTATCGCATCTGTTTTCCGCGCGCCACCGCCGACGCGATTGGCTTACTCGCATCAAGTGACCTTTCACCGCCATATCCCTTCCAAGCGCTTTGGGTGCAGGCGCGTTCACTGCAAAGCGTGGCCGTACATTTAGCAGTGCCACGGTCCCCAAAGTACTTCGTCGCTTTTTTAAACGCGTCATGCAGACATTTTTTTCGCGGGGGGGGGGGGGAATGGGGGCACCTCCTTGATCTGATGTGGGGGCCTGGCAGGCAGATGTGATCGAGCGTCATTTCGTGCTATGTACGCCACGGGAAAAAAAAAATTCGGGGGGGGGGGAGGGGGCAGGGCGCGGTGTGCCACCCCCTGGCTACGCCACTGCATGCAGATGCCAGAGCAGAGTAGCTCGCCATCAATCGAAAGTTACTGGTGAGCTACTCTGGGAATCTCGTTTGCCGTTTGGGAAAAATTAATGTCAAAGAGCGCCGTTCTACGTGGCTGCATATTTGGCCTGAACGAATTCGCCCCCCTCGAATAACACTCCTTCCTGCAGTGAACTACACTAACTTTGCTGGAAAAGATCTTATGCTACAGGATACTTCACCTTTTCGGTTCGCTATGGTCAGCGATATTGTAAACTACATACCTTTCTATTTGCTCGGCTCTTTATATCTCGATCTGTTGAACAGATTACGCATGCTATCCGAGTTATAAGCGTGTCACGAACGAGAGCGAAATCGAAGATTTATTGAAATAATAACTGTTTACTGGTATACCTTGAAGGCAATTGTGGCATGATAATTTGGCATTGCACAAAACAGAAGCATGGAAGTCTGTTGATAAACTTGGTATAAGGCAATGTTATCAAGCGTATTTTTAAATTTGTTGCAAAAAAATGCTGCGAATGCTGCATTGCGCTGAGCGTACCCTTAAAATATGCGTAGTTGGTGAGAAATGGTCACAGCAATAAAAAAAAAAAAGCAGATCCCACGCATTGAGGGAGTAGATTTTATGCGAGTCCTAGGTCTATATACATACTATGTTGCAGTAGCATGCGCTTTAAAAATTCCTGGATGTGCTATTTCTGATCAAAAGAACATAAAGCACCGTGCCGAGGAAGTTTTGATAAGACTGCATTATGAGAAAAAAGTGCAGCAGTGCAGAAACCGAACCCCAGCTGTTTACGCGCTGGCAACGCTAAAAAAAGAACTGAAGTCGAGAGTTTGGCGGAAACCCGCCTGGCTGGGGAAAGACATAGACGAAGGAAACACAGCGCCAACCAAAAGTAAAAATATATTTTAAAAAAAGACGTTTCGGCTCCCACACGGGAGCCTTGTTCACAATGAAGCATGTGCAGCAAGTTCGCTTACTTATAAGGTTGTCTAATCACATGTTTGAGGCAACGGGCATACACAGGCGGAAGATTACCACAGTTCTTGTTCAGCGTGTGCGCAGTGGTTTGAATAAACAATGATTCGAGATGAAACCGTGGAAAGAGTTTCTTTTCCGTGGCGATGACGGAAGCATCTTCCCAGTTGATCTCATGGTCCGTGCACACAACATGTTCGGCGAGTGCATTTGACGTCACCTTTCTGTTTTTCACGTCATTGCAGTGCTCGCGTAACCTTCTCTTGAAATTGCCGGTCTCACCGATATAAACATGTGTACAATCTGTGCAAGGGATTTTGTAGGCGACACCTGGAAACCTCTCCCGCTCTAACTTGTCCTTGACATTCGTGAGGCTGTTTCCAAGTTTGCGTGCAGGTATATGGGAGACCTGTACGTCGTAGGAGCGCAAAATTCTGGCGAGTGCCTGACTGAAGCCCGGAGCATACGGCACTGACGCTCTTTTCTTTGCTGAAGGATTGCTTGGTTGGACCGGCCGCGATAGTTGACGTTGAATTGAATTGATGAATGAGGAAGGGTAACCGCATGCGGCCAGCTCCCGACGGACGGTCTCCACGTCACTACGTGCGTCTTCTTCGCTTGAGCAAGTCCGTTGAGCCCGTTTTAAGAGAGTCGAGACGACAGAGCGTTTGTGGCAGGAAGGATTCAGCGATCTGAAATTCAGGTAGCGGCCAGTGTGTGTGTTTTTCCTGTAGACGGAGAACTTCAAGTGTCCGTCTTCTCGTTTTACGAGGACGTCGAGGAAAGGAAGGCAGCCCTCCGATTCTTCTTTCACTGTGAATTGTATCGAGTGTTCAATTGAATTTAGCTGAGATGTAAAGGCCGGCAAGGCCTCACGTTGTAAAACGCAAAAGCAATCGTCGACGTACCGTAAGAATACTTTCGGTGGGACGGCAAATGAGGACAAAGCACGACTCTCGAACGCTTCCATGGTGAGGTTCGCGACGGTGACAGACACGGAAGCACCCATGGCAGTGCCATGTACCTGGTTATAGAACTTGTTCCGGAACGTAAAGTAAGTGTTCTGCAAGCAGAACCGGAGAAGCCTCGCGAGGTCTGCAACCTCTATTGGTGTTCGGCTTGGCAGTGTCGCGTCAGCCTCAAGGGCCGAAGTGCACACTTCAACGGCAAGCTCGACAGGTACGCTCGTAAACAGAGACTTGACATCAAAGGACACTAGCACCTCGTCTTCTTCTAGTGGCAAGTCGCGCACTTTGTCAATAAAATCGGCAGAATTCCTAATATGCGTCTGAGTTCGTCCGACAAGAGGGGAGAGGATTCTGTGCAGATAGCCAGACAGCTTAAATAACGGCGAACGTGTGAAATCGACTATGGGGCGTAAGGGCACATCAGGTTTATGTATCTTCGGAAGGCCATATATGGCAGGAGCGGAGCCATTAGTGCACAGGAGTGAGTAATACAGAGGCTTGTGTTGGGGTGGCACCATGCGGAAGACATCAGCAAGCAATTTCTGCAAATCCCTCTGAAGCTTTGTTGTAGGGTCCTTGCTCAGGCAAGTGTAGGTACTCTCGTCCCCCAGAAGTGCAGATATCTTGTTCACGTAGTCATTTCTGTCTAGTAAAACAGTAGCGTTTCCTTTATCGGCAGCAAGAATAACGATTTTCTCGTTATTGCGTAAGGACTTGACTGCCTCACGGTCTTTCAGGGACAAAGGAGAGGGTTGCTTCCGTAGACGTGATGACAGCAAGGTCACGGCACGCGTGCGGGCTTCATCCCTTCGAGTAGCATCTACTTGACTGGCGGCATTTTCCACAGCACAGACTAACTTCCTGTGGTCACTTGCAGCGCCAGCGTTGAAGTTCAGACCAAGGTTGAGGAGAGCGACTTCACTTTTGTTCGGCATGTAAGACGAAAGGTTTAACACAGTTGCCTTCCCGGAAATTTCCAGATCCGTATGGAAGGTGGGATAATCTCTCTAATTTCTTCTCGTGCGATATTTCGCACCGGCGACTTTGAATGTTGGCGTTGAAATTCGCATGCAACTCTATACATGCAAATTCTTCGGGACACTCGAATTCGATACGGCGTCGTGCAAAAAAGGCTTCATTTTCTAAGTGCCTGATTCTGTCTCTGCAATCCAAAATTCTTGCCTGTAATAGCTGGCGCTCCGCTTTCATGATGACGCTCGTTCCAACCCTTGTAGGCACAAGTTTTTGTAGGCGAAGAGAGCGTGGTATCACACCACGAGTTTTGCAAGCCAGGTTGAAGTTCAGGTGACTCTTGAATGACGACAGCTTGCAAGAGAGTGATACGTAACGTCGAACTTGCTGAATGAATGGTTGGCCATACGCCTGGCGTAGGTTTATGAAGTCGAGAGTTTGGCGGAAACCCGCCTGGCCGGGGAAAGACGTAGACGAAGGAAACACAGCGCCGACCAAAAGTAAAAATATATTCTTAAAAAAGACGTTTCGGCTCCCACACGGGAGCCTTGTTCACAATGAAGCATGTGCAGCAAGTTCGCTTACTTATAAGGTTGTCTAATCACATGTTTGAGGCAACGGGCATACACAGGCGGAAGATTACCACAGTTCTTGTTCAGCGTGTGCGCAGTGGTTTGAATAAACAATGATTCGAGATGAAGCCGTGGAAAGAGTTTCTTTTCCGTGGCGATGACGGAAGCATCTTCCCAGTTGATCGCATGGCCCGTGGACACAACATGTTCGGCGAGTGCATTTGACGTCACCTTTCTGTTTTTCACGTCATTGCAGTGCTCGCGTAACCTTCTCTTGAAATTGCCGGTCTCACCGATATAAACATGTGTACAATCTGTGCAAGGGATTTTGTAGACGAGACCTGGAAACCTCTCCCGCTCTAATTTGTGTCCACTTCAAGTGTCCGTCTTCTCGTAAAATGAGAAGACGGACACTTGAAGTTCTCCGCCTACAGGAAAAGCACACCCACTGGCCGCTACCTGAATTTCAGATCGCTGAATCCATCCTGCCACAAACGCTCTGTCGTCTCGACTCTCTTAAAACGGGCTCAGCGGACTTGCTCAAGCGAAGAAGACGCACGTAGTGACGTGGAGACCGTCCGTCGGGAGCTGGCCGCATGCGGTTACCCGTCCTCATTGATCAATTCAGTTCAACGTCAACTATCGCGGCCGGTCCAACCAAGCAATCTTTCAGCAAAGAAAAGAGCGTCAGTGCCGTATGCTTCGGGCTTCAGTCAGGCTCTCGCCAGAATTTTGCGCTCCTACGACGTACAGGTCTCCCATATACCTGCACGCAAACTTGGAAACAGCCTCACGAATGTCAAGGACAAGTTAGAGCGGGAGAGGTTTCCAGGTGTCGTCTACAAAATCCCTTGCACAGATTGTACACATGTTTATATAGGTGAGACCAGCAATTTCAAGAGAAGGTTACGCGAGCACTGCAATGACGTGAAAAACAGAAAGGTGACGTCAAATGCACTCGCCGAACATGTTGTGTCCACGGGCCATGCGATCAACTGGGAAGATGCTTCCGTCATCGCCACGGAAAAGAAACTCTTTCCACGGCTTCATCTCGAATTGTTTATTCAAACCACTGCGCACACGCTGAACAAGAACTGTGGTAATCTTCCGCCTGTGTATGCCCGTTGCCTCAAACATGTGATTAGACAACCTTATAAGTAAGCGAACTTGCTGCACATGCTTCATTGTGAACAAGGCTCCCGTGTGGGAGCCGAAACGTCTTTTTTAAGAATACATTTTTACTTTTGGTCGGCGCTGTGTTTCCTTCGTCTAAAAAAAGAACTGTTTGTCGGAACACAGCAAAATGTTTGCGAATTCCCTGCAACGTTGGGAATATTAAGGAGACAAGAAATAGGAAATGAAAGAATTAAGTAGTGATGTCAATCATTTTTGATGGCCTATTTTGTACGTATCGCAAGATAAGATGCAGCTTACCTACCGCACGCCGATTCGCCCGTGCGTTCGGCTGCTGGCGTTCCGAATCAAGAAGTCGCGCACAACTTCCAATTACCGTAAACACAACTTCTATTACACATATCAACCAGCTGAATAACAAGCACGGTGCGCAAGCAAGCTATGCGTCAGCGATCAGTCGAAGGACGCAATGTTAATGTTCTCAATGTTGTTCGATAACGTTCTCGAGTGCAGTAAACCTGGAACACCGACTGCAAAGCTAGCGCAAAGTCTAGATTCACCAAATTTCGAAGTAATTGGCATCTCGCACGATGTCACTGCCCTAATGCAACTATGTTTACAGCTCCGGACCTAGCGAACACGCCTGGGCCTGACACCAAAAGAGACCGATGAAGCCATGAAGAGAGTTCGCGAGCACATGGCAACATTCGCCGTACGTTTCATTAGTTACACCGCTAACCGCGCAGTCGATCCATACCTGTCGGTGACTGAAAATCACTTCTAATATCCTCTTGAAGAAACACGCACATAATGCCGTTCTGCCGAGCGTAACACGGCACTGAGGCTAGAAGATCGGTCACTTCTGAACACACGCTAGCAACGCGCCGGGCGGTCTGGAAGGGACATGGCCGCCGCCACCCAAAATTGCCCGCGTGCAGCCTACCTTTGCGGTACTCTGATTTTCCAGTGACTCTAGCGTGGCGCGCTTTAACGATCGTCGCCCCACTCCTGCGAACGCCACTGCTCTTCGTCCTACAGGGCGTGGTCGCCTTCGTGAGCTTATCTCGAGGAAAGAAGGGGGCGGCCGGAGGGGGTAGCGCGGGGGATGGTATGTCTTGTGTTTTCGCCGCGATGTCCGCGCTGAGGTCACAGAGCGTACGAAGGTCACTTTGCTCGCTAAGCGGCCGCGTTTGCGAAAGGAGCGGGCTGTTCAAACAGAAATAAGTAACAACTCTGACAGTTAATTCGCGCTTGTCCTGTGTGTACCTGTTCGTTCGTTTCGTGCGTCCTGCTTTATGTTTGAGCAGTGCGCTTCAAGTATCGAGCTGTGACGCATGATGGTTGGCCCTCGTCCTGTGTGCGTTCTTTTCGTGCGTCCTTTGAGCTCGAGCGACGCGCTGGCAATTTCGAGCTGCTTTCCGTTCTTCGCGTTACATTCCAATTTATTGCTATCGCATTCATTGCTTCGCCGTTGCGGCGAAACTGTGACTTTTTTAGATGTGCTCCAGTTTGACTAACGATCATCGACATTGTGGTTTCTTTTTTTTTTTGACTAATAATACGTCTACTTTTCGCGTTGGCTTACACTTATCGGCATTTAGGTGCACGTTAAAGAGCCCCAGGTGGTAGAAATTTCCCGAGTCCTCCACTACGGCGTCCCTCATAATCACATCGTGGTTTTGGGACGTTAAACTCCAATTATTATTATTATTATTATTATTATTATTATTATTATTATTATTATTATTATTATTATTATTATTATTATTATTAACACTTGTCGGCAACGTATCGATGTCAGTTTTCAGCGCCTTTGATACGAGCTCAGAGACAAAATGTTAACGTTTCGTTAGGACCTCGCCGTGAGAGATATTTGAGACGCGGGCGCTTTTCTTTTTACTTATTTGTTTAATTTACAGTCAGCCTCTCAAGCATAAGTAAACTGATCGACAAACGCCCGCAATACGTTGGTAGTGGAAAACATTTATTCAGCTATGTACAGTGAGAGGTGTGGACGGGGCGAGCCGGGTGAGCCCGCCCTTCACAAGCACTAGGAGGGATCCCTATCCCTGTAGCTGCCGCAGCGGCCCGGGCTCTAGCCACCAATGCCTGTTGGGCTTGGAGATCGCAGTAGCCGAGCGGGACAGCTTCCCAGTCTTCTCGGGTTTTGTGGGAGTGGGACAGGGTGGCTACTTGGGCTGGTTGGCACTGCATTCTAAAAGCAAAATACGCTCTTTGTGCGCAAAGCGTTTCAGAAAAGAAGACAGAAAGGACAGAGCGCACACTTACAACCAGTTTATTGCTCAGGTGGGGCGAAAATATATATGCTCATGAGGGCGAGATGACACACAGAGAAAGGGAAAGTGATGGCTGACGTGCAAAAACATCTTATTCACTTCTTGAAATCATATTTCAACTAAGAATATACTCGTATTCATTGTCCAACAAGTTGATAGAGGGGCGCTTACACACTCTCTTCCTGCCTTGCGAATCAAAAAAACTTCGTGAATTTCACGTGCCCTCTTGTCCCTATATCTTGCCATTACCTGGCAATCATCAAACATGGGGGTGCACCCACACTTGGCACAGTGACTTGCCAAGTGACTGCCCACTGATCCGCGCATGAGATTTGCGTGCTCCCTGAGGCGATCGTTCAGACAACGCCCCGTCTGACCGATGTAGCATCGACCACATGATAAAGAAATGCAATACACAACTGCTATAATACATTCTACAAACATTCTTGCATGCTTCTTATTACACCCAACACTTGAAGAGCCTTCGGAGTTCACTCTTTTGCATAGGGATCCAAGCTTGTTTCTTGCCGTGAAAACAACCTTCACCCCTGCTTTTTCCACAATTCTTTTTAGGCAGTGCGAAACTTTGTGCACATGAGGAATGGCAGAAACTTTCAGCTTAGGCTCTGCACCCAACTTGGCACCCAACTTGCCAAGTCACTGTGCCAAGTGTGGGTGCACCCCCATGTTTGATGATGGCCAGGTAATGGCAAGATATAGGGACAAGAGGGCACGTGAAATTCACGAAGCTTTTTTGATTCGCAAGGCAGGAACTGAGTGTGTAAGCGCCCCGTCTATCAACTTGTTGGACAATGAATACGAGTATAGCTTAGTTGAAATATGATTTCAAGATGTAATAGGATGTTTTTGCACGTGCGCCATCACTTTCCCTTTCCCTGTGTGTCATCTCCTCGCCCTCATGAGCATATATATTTTTGCGCCATCTGAGCAATAAACTGGTTGTAAGTGTGCGCTCTGTCCTTCCTGTCTTCTTTTCTGAAACGTTTTGCGCACAAAGAGCGTATTTTCCTTTTAGAGTGGGAGTGGGGCAGGTAGGATTGGAGGGGCATGCCCACACCATGTGATAGGTGTCAGAGGACTCCACCGTACAGGGGGCACTCGCGAGCACAAGTCAGCTGTTATCGAACATCTTAACTGTGGCGGCATCGACGCCACAGCTAAGATGCTCGCCGCGAAAATGCTTGCTGCAGACACGCGACTCGGCGTTGGCGTCTTTAACCATTTTCTGCTTTGCCAGTCAAGTGTCGCGCATTTTTTTACATTTGGGGTAATGATGAAAACTTACAGCAGGATCTGTCGCATACGTCTGGCACTGCGGTTCCGAACAGTACAGCTAGCTGAAAGTGCTTGCACGCATTCTAGCGCTGCTTATATGGCGATAATATCTCCAGCTGGCGAAATTAGGCTCCACACTTTGAGAATTGAACGTCGTTCACCAAAATTTCACCCGGACGTCGCGTTCCACAACTACGCAACAAAGCGAGCAGAAGCATCCTATATCTGTGTTCGAAAAGGTCAAATCCAGCCCCCAGCTACGATGGAACGCGGCGTCATGTAAGGGCAGTCGACAAAGGTGGGTTGCGTCTTCAAACCAATGGCATCTTCTTTCACTTGTTTGTCGTTCCACTGAGTGGAGAAGTGCTCCGTGTAGGAAAAGTGTAAGAAATTTTAGATGCAAAGCATCTTAAGGCGCGGCTTTGTCGATCCCGCGGCGTCCACACCCTCACTGCGCATGCGCGTCCCCTCCCCTCTCTCTCCTCTCCTACGCTCCCCCTCTCTCGCGCGCCTCATTCTCTCCTGCGACGAGTAGGCAGCAGCGACGCCTCCGGTGTCTTGACGTGGAACGAGCGGCCGATGACTGCCTCTGATTCTGTGGCTCTACGGCCGTATAATGAACTGCTATGCCGTCTTCCGTATTCCGTTTGGCTGCCATTAGCGCTCCCTGATGGGTCGTTTCACCTGTCAGTCAAGTCAGGTGTCGGAGCTGCAAAATGTGGGGACGTCAAATTGACGAGTACGCGCTCATTATGCTAAAATAAACGGAATCAGTTCTGCCGAAGCGAGGAACAGCCAGCGAGTGGCACCGTCGTCAGACGGAATAGGGAAAATGGCGGGGCCAGCGTATTTGTCAGAGGCTTTTTCGTGTTGTTGGCGGTGGTCGCTCGGCGGCTCGGCAGCACCGTGGGCGCCCGACGACGCGCTCAACATGCCAGTCGATGAAAGAGTTCGGCGTCACTTTCGCCCGAAGAAAGGAAAGTGCGGCGGTTGTGCGACGAATTGGCCGAGGTAGGCGCGCGACGGCGCGACCGACTGCGCTGTCGGTGGTGCCTGTCGGTGTTGTGCGGCCTTCGGTTTTTCGCGAGTGGCAGCTTTCAAGCCTCTGTTGGAAGCGAGGATACTAATGTCATCATGCAAGCTGCGGTGAGCAGACTGTGTGAGATGTTGTGGCGGCGGTAATCGTGCACGCCGGGATCCGTAACAAGTGAGCTCACTTCCCGTGGACGCCGGATGCAAATGGGGCCCTGAATGTTTCCTACGGCTGCCGCTATCATTGGATGCGTGGACGGCAGCGTTGCCGTCATCATTGCGCCGAAGGGCGACCATCACAAGGCGACATTTTATCCCCGCAAGGGACATTATGCCCACATTGTCATGCTAGTAAGTATCGGTCTTCCCATCCTTTCGAGCGCATGTCCGCGTAGAGAAATGTGGCTGACATTTGTTTACGCTTTCGGCAGATCTGCGACGCAGACATCGGAATCCTCCCGTGAACCACTGCGTCTGGGGTCAGACTACGACGCCCACGTCTGGCAGACAACGCGGCTGCGTGAGCGCTTCGAAGGGGCACGGATTGCCGCGGCCGTACCTTTTGGCCCCTAGGTGAGCAGAACAAAATTTGGGATATTCACAGTTTGAGCTAACGGAATATTTGCTCGCGCTATGGTTAATGCCCTGTTTGATTAGCTGCAGGTACTTGGTAACTGTGACAACTGACAGGATGTAGCTCGCTGCATGTGGATCATCTTGCAGCTATCAGTTATCCGCTCCATAATATCGTCAAATAACTCACATTGTCATGACAGCCTATTTGTAGTAGTCATGCTTCGCGTAGTACGGGTAAGTCAGACTGGTGAAGTGTAGCATTAGATCATGTAGATAATTCTATCATTGCTATCTTTATGTGGCTCAGACTTGTGGATCCCTTACATTGAAGTAGTATTTACAACACACTACTTGTAGTTGTGCAGGTGACAGAGGCTACAAACCAGGACCATGGCTCCTGACACCTCTCTGAGGCTGTCCTCTCAGAAACAGTGTTAAAAAGGTAAGTGCTACAACGCACATCCTGCGATGCAGTCTATATGAAGCGTTGTATTCGGCCATTGAAGAGCTGCTTTTGCTGCGTTCAGCAGTGCTGTACCCTCCATTAAGTATCAGAATGTGCATCTCACATTCCTGCAGCATGTGCAGTGTTGCACTTGCCTTTGCATTGCAGAAGGTGACAGAAGTGTTCATGATTTCAGCGATGATTACAATAGTTCTCTCTTGTAATAATCACTGTCATGCCATGATCACTGCCATGATCACTGACAACACTGTCATGCTCACGAGCAGGCAGTGTTGTCAGTGATGACCCCAACCACTGTTTAGACAAGGAAGGTCATCACGCTCCACATGTATTCCTGGACAAGCTGTCCGCAATGGTAGTCCACTATTTGGCTAACTGCACCACTGACAACAGCACTAGGCAAGTGTCATTTTAGTGAGGAACATGTGCCTAAGAAGTAACAATAATATATGGGGTTTGTGCACCTCAGGACTTACAATGAAGTGTCGCGTACATCCATCCATCCGTGCCAAAACCATGATACAATTGTGAGCCACACTGCAGTGGAGGACTGAATTTATCTTGACCACCTGTGCCTCTTTAACTTGAATCTCAATGTAAGTACAGCAGTGATCCTGCATATTACCCTCATGGAAATGTGTTCGCTGACAGCAGGAACCGATCCATGTGCTGAATGAAGCTTAGCAGCTCGACTTCTTACCTGCTAAGCTATCATGGTGGGTTACCTAACAAGTAGAAGAAAACATTTCGAAGTTAAATTTCCCGGTAATATTAAATCGCTGCTGGGTTTCATCACATGCTGTGTGACCAGGTCTTTCCCAGAACTTTACTACACGTGACTGGCTCATTTTTATATAGCGGTACATAGGAACTTTTCATTTAGCAACTGTCAATATAACGCACTGTACTCGGCAGCTGAGTGCTATAGCCAATTCACTGGAAAGCAAGGGTTTGATATTGTTTTTGTTAGTGCTGATCATCCTCTAATCACAAACACTCTGACCGTTATCTGCTCTATGACTGGGAGTACACACCAAATCTTTGTCTCCTCACTTCCTGTATAACAACACACGGCTCGCCTTTTGCTTCACGCACAACTTGTGGGTACTGTGCTCTTTTGTTGCACTTCCACCACACTGTTCCTTTTCAAAGGGCCAACTGATGCTGAAACAGGTTGTCTGGCATTTCAAGTACCTTTTTATCATTCAGAAGTGTGCTAATTTGTGAATGCAGGAGTAATGTGAAAGAATATGTACGCAGTCTCTTCAAGACAGAACCTTGTAAAAAAAAGAATTTAGTATTGTTCGCACCAACGCAAAGACGGCATATACTTTCTGTAAATAAACGCACATTGTGAAACTGCAGTGTCATGTTTTTATAGCATTACTGACATTTATTACATGCACAAGTTACAAGAAACATCATGCTGAAGGAAGCACACTGTGACATCGTACTGCAAGGGTCATTATTGACTACTTTAATGCAAATATAGATGACATCAGTATGCGTTTCTACTATGGACATGTTACGTTGCTAAAAGCGTTACATGCGTTTCAAGGAACACCTTTGTGATCTCGTGTGGCAGGCAGGGTGTCGGAACGAAATGTTTTTCGTTTCGGTTTTAGTTTCGTTCCACCGCCAAAAGTTCCGTTCAGTTTCTGTTTCGCAACGAAAAAAAATATTCCGTAACGGTTCGTAACGGTTTTTTTGCGCAAAAATTTGAAGTTAAGGTAATCATAAAGAACATTGGATTTGTGATGTAGTGACTTGCCTTCCTCTTTGGAAAGTGGGACAAGGGTAAAACACGTTCTTCAAAGGAGCGGAAGCAACTCTACCACGAATTCCTACCAACTTGCACAAAGCAGTATTAATTTCAAATCATAGTATTTATTTTCTCAAAAGACAAATACGATTTTTTTTGTGGGTTCAGTGCTTTGTGTCAAGGGAGTGAGCACGACCTCAGAAGCAGCACGTCACTGAGTGTACTCTTTGATGACCGAGACCGCTGTTCTGATAACAGGATCGCCAGGCCTGCGGGGAGCACGCAGCACAGTCACAGCGAAAGCTGGAAGAGCGGACTTTGTAGAGCCCGTTGTAGATTCTCTCGGGGCAACTAATACAAGTACAGATGCAAGGTACCCCCTACGCCATAAATCATCGTAATTTTTCTCAAGTATCGTAGTTCCTACTATGCAATTTTTCGTCATTTTTTTTTGGAGAAACGTGGTACCCGCTACACATCTATATAAGTCAGTGCACTTTGTGCTGTAGCTGATGACGATGAGGAATTATGGCTGAGCACGTTGCAGTGGGTGGGAACTTGCAGTGTTGCGGAATGGGAGCCTCCATACCATTGCAGTTCCATTCCGGGGAATTAGGACTTGCCGCAATTCCATTCCTTTCAATTCCTCGGAATGAAAAAACTTAGCCCATTCCCACTCCGCGAATGGCCGGGCAGTTCAATTTCATTCCTGTAATTCCTCAAAGTAGCTAAGGCATCTTGGTAGTTTTATCGAGTCAAGAATGAACGCCCCATAAAGCTGATGCCATCAGATATATTAAGAACTGCAGAAGTACGCAAAACACGTTACCAAGGTCGAGGGATTGTACCTTGGTGACATCTCGTGCAGTACAACCACCGTACTAATTCCCATAGGGACAGTTCTTCCGCTACCTATAGTATTTGCATGGTCAGCATGTTTTAACGAATGGTGTCGTTTTAATAATGTTTAAGCTTAAATGTACCAATGCTAACATGACGGCATAGCGTGTTTTTATGCTGAAAAAAGTAGTATTCAAGAAGACTAAGCCGTTTTACCACGCGTTTGGAGCGGCCGTGAATATGAAGAAAACTAAGATTTGGTTAATATGGGGAACAAAACCCTCTTGATTTGCTGGTATTAGTTGGAAGAGTGCACCTCTCGGGCACCTTGTGCATTTGCATCGAATGCGGAACACTGGGCCGCACTGCTCGTCAGCACTCATGGTTGTCAAGCGCGCCTCGCAAGCATGGATGTGGGGAGGAGAGCTTTCTGTGTTCGCCTGTGCGCAGGTATGCAGTGTCTTCGTTGTCGAAAAGGTTATTCACGTGTGTCAGGTACTAAACTGCTCGTGAGATAAAGATCAGGCTGTGCATAGAGTATTCGCCACTTTCGTGTGGGGCTATCAATGCGAACAAACGCGCAGAGGTAGTTTGTTTCTCCCTTCATTACCTGCTGGGATAATGAATTTGTACACTATCTTATGCCTCTGTTTGTAGTAGACGCGTTGCTTATAAATGTACCATGCTTGTAATCAGCCGAGCCGTTTTAAAAATGCTGCTTTATTGTTAAATTCGAGGCTCTGACTTACTAATGTTTGAAGTTTGAAAAACAGCACGTAGGCGAAAACGTGCTCTATTTTCGGAAAAAGATGTAATTGCATTCCCATTCCATTGCGTGAAAAAGGCGCTTAATATGTTCTCATTCCATTCCTCAAAGCGTGGCCCCGTTCCATCCCGGGGTTGTGAAAATGTGGAATGATTTCAGAGTCATTTCACTTCTGGAGTGGCAACTCCGCAACACTGGTGGGAAGCAATAAACCACACACTTTGTCCTATTAGCATTGTGTGATGACTGGTTGTTATTTTACTCTTCTGCCACGCTATATTACATATGTTAACACGATTCCCCACCGACATGACGCCTCGATAGAGTAATTTTGCGAAGGAGTTACAAGCACCAGCGTGGCACTGTGGTGAAAGACCCGACTGCCACGCCGAGGGCGCGGGTTAAAATCCCATCCAACCCTAGAAATATGTTTCTCATTCAATTTTTTTCTTATTTCACGCGATAGCGGTCACGGACACCGGCGGCGGCGGACAACTGTGGCTCCAAAATCAGCTGTTGTGATCTCATAACAGCTTTCGCTGTAAGAAACTTCAGCGCCGACAATGCCCTCTCCACTTTGGCCTGCGTGACAGGCGCGCAAAAGTCCACTTGCGTTAATATAAACATCTCTGGTTGCCAGTGTTTTCGTTTTTCGCACAATTTCAACATATCTTTGCTTTGGAATTCCTAAGGTTTCACAGCGCATACCACGAGGACGAGCAAAGAAGAGACATACACAGCGCTTTGCTCGTCCTCGTTATATGCGCTGTGAAACCTTTGGATTATGCTGCACCAACTAGCCCAACGCTCAACCTTTGGAATTCCTGCCTGAGGTACGCGCTAGTACTGTGCCCTGAGATATGCTCACATTGCACGAGCTCAGTTGTTCCGGCTCGCGAAGTTTTCTCGTGAACCGAAAAACGATTGAAAAAATTTCGGTTTCACTCCGGAACGAAATAATATATAAAGTTTCGGTTACGTTTTCGTTCCGGTCAAAAATATCGTTTTTTTCGTTTTTCGTTTTCGGTTTTCGTTCAGTTCCGACACCCTGGTGGCAGGGACCGATACTTTAAACAATGTCTGCGCACCTCAAATTTTGGTTTAAGTTCCGCACATGTTGTCTCTGTTGTTTGCTGCGTCCCATCCTCCCGCATGAAAAAAAAAGATGGACACATGAAATGTACACAGTATACGAATCACAAGGAACGTGGGCAATTGGGTGCACAGCTATGCATTTCAGATATATTACAGAGTAGTGTAGTACCCCTAAGAAGGGTGGCTGTTCGTCAATGTTTATAAGAAAGGACAGTTGCATAACAATGGTATTACATGAAGCTTACATGAAGCAGCAAGACAAACCAATGTATACAGTGTGCAAAACACGCCTGTGCAAATGACGGGGTGCTTTCCTGAATAGCAATAGCAATGTTTTTTCTGACAGATATAGCGTCAAAATTACATAAATGTAAAATGCATGCCTAAATGTAAAATGCAAATGTAAAAGCATATATCATACAGTTCTTTGCCGGCTACAACAATTTCACTTATCTATTCGTTATATCGTCACAAATGAAGCGCCGTGGTGTGCATGTTAACAAAAATTACACCATCTCCCGCTAAAGGGGACCATGAGGCGATGCGAAGCCGGAGCACTTGCACGATCGCGTTCCGTTGGCGTTCGTTGGGCATGCTACCGACCTCGCGTCGTGGAACGCGAAGAGGGACGCTACGCGCGTCGTATCTTCCATCTAGCCTGGCCGTTAATTCTCACAGGGCGAGCGGGGAACGCGGTCGACAGGCGGGCGAGAGGGGGGCAGCGTAGGAGAGGAGAGAGAAGGGGAGGGGACGCGCATGCGCTCGAGCTCATCGCGGCGTTGCGCAGGAGAGAATTTCGGTATGTCTAGCCCGCGTTTCAGAGGAAGAGTGGAAAGGGGGAGGGGAGACGGGGAGGAGTGAGGGAAAGTGTAAAGATTGAAAGTGGAGAGGGAAAGGGGAGAGGGTGAGCGGAGAGGAGGTGTGTGGAGAGGGTATGCGCATGCGCAGTAAGGGTGGTCACGCCGCACACCACCGGACTGAGCTCGGCCTTGATACTTCGCATCTAAAAAAGTTTGCAGTGGCTTAGCTCGGCTATGCCAGGATATACGTAGTGTTAACAAAGGTTCAGCTGAATATTCTGAGCTTTCCAGATTGTCTAGGATTAGCTTGATTGCCATGCTTACTGCTGCTCTAATGACACACACGGTATGCGTATTATGTGGCACATGCATATTTATTTTTGCTCAACGTCAGGTTGCTTCTTCATTCTTCGTACGCTGAACCGCTAATTGCCAGGCAACTACTTCGGGATCCGAGGACATAAGCTTCTCGGCTCTTCTGCGCCGTTGAGCAGCATTTGCGCTCTCCTTCTCCATAGCGTTACCCACCAGCAAACGCCAGTCGGAGGCGCTATCAAGCGCCACCAGCGCATTGTCAGACGGCGACTGCACAGCGAAGGCGAATAGCTGCGCGCGCCATGGCTACAACGTCACCCCGGTCAACCCTCTCGAATGCGCAGAGCAGCAGCGGCGAGTCGCGCGCGCCGGCGCCGTCTGTCTGCCCGGCTACGACGCCACTCCTCCTGCTCTCCGCCACCAGCAGCGGCGAGCCGCGTGCGGCGGTGGCGGAGAGCGCCTGAGATGCCGGCCGTGCCGGCTCTGCACTGATCCATCCTCGCGTATGCGCAGCACGGCTCATGACGATCCACGCGAAATCGGCTCCGGCTAGGCAAGTGTAGTTAACGCTACGAAATGTTTTGCGCAACAAGTTTCTTCCATGCAAGTTCGATTCAGCAGAAATGTAAGTAAAATGCACAGGGGAAATAACTGAATGTGCACGTCCATGTACGCTGAAACTACGCTCGTTCACGAAATCAAAAGGTGAAGCTTACTAGATATTAGACGATAGAAGTACAGGCTTCCCCAGTTCATAACAATTTTTTTCGCTACCTGTAAGAACCAAAGCAAACTAAACATAACGCGATAACGGCACGCTTGGCATTGTTTACTCGCCTTGAGGCTAGAATTCCCATATTTTCCTTGTTCTTCGCAACTTCCGATATTCCTCTGCCAGGAAAATACTCCCTGGTTGTCGCGATCACGTTCTTTTCGTAGCATTATAGGTGACAGAACAGAAAACACGGCTCGCAGAGACGAGCAGCTGTTTTTCTCGCAACGGCCACTTTAAGCGACTTGGAATGGATGCAAAAGCGACACCCATGTGGCTACGACTCTCAAAATACGCTCGTTTTGCGTTTACTTCGCAATACGCTTCGTTAACCTTAGCACCAGAAGCTCATAAAAGAAATTTATTTTCATTTACGTACGATTGTTCTTTTGTCACACGCTCGCGGACAAAATAAAAGAGTTATACGGCCCCTTTGCGGCCCTCAGCCAAAAAGTCATTAAAGTCCCTAGATTTTCCCCCTGAAAATACCTAAAAAATACTACGTATTTCCCCAGAATTCTTACGTAAAAAATTGGCCGCGTATCTGCGTGCTTCGCCGCAAATGTAATCGAAACACGATAGTCGTGCCGGCCACTACATGAGTCCTCCTCCACTATGTTGAATCGCCGCATCTGGCTCATAGCGTCGCATTTGCAGTGGAGCCCAAAACAAACTAGCATTTTCCACGCAGCCTAAGAAACACTAGCGTCTTTAGAATTACGTGTCTATGTTATTTCTAGTAAAGGAACACACTACCTAAGACTCATGTTTTGATGTTGCGCCTTAGATATGCGTAACATTTGCTTTTTGATCGACAATGTTCACAAGTATGAACAGCGGTACCAGTTCAAGATGGCTGGGCATTCCTCAAGTGGTAAACATTGGCCGAGTGGCTGAATCGGGTGACAGACAGACAGACAGACAAACCGAAATTTCTGCGTTTAGGTTCCCCAAGAAAGACTATCGTCTTTAAAAACGCCAACTGCCGCACTTGTCTTGCTCAATAAGCTATGGGCGGCTACGAGCGCTTTTCATTGGCCAAACTCGAAAAAAACGACGCGGCTTCCGGCCTGGGCGGCGCCTTAAGCGTGACGTAACAGGGAAAACGAAATACGGAATTAAAGGACATTATACGGCCGCTAGACGCGGGGCGCTCGTGCTTTGCTTCCCTCGCTGAAGAATCCCACGACGACACCAATGGGATGGACTGCAGAGAGGCAGACGCACATGATCTTGCGACTTTGCGGGAGTCGAATACCTCGGATGCCGGCAGTTCCACGCAGCGGGAGCTGGATGAAGAATGATGAAGAAAACAGTGCTGATTCTACGCCAGAGGAAGGCACAGGCTCGAGAACGCAAGAAAAAAAATGACACAATATCCCCCTCAAGCGAACCATCTCCCCGCTGCTTCGCATCCACACATGGTTCCCTTTAGCGGGAGGTGGAGTAATTTTAGATGCGAAGCATCTCTTGCTCGGGAGGATGTCCCGCGGCGTTGGCCTTGGCGTCCGCACTCACACTACGCATGCGCAACTCTCCTCCTTCCTTCTCTCCAACATCTGCGCGTCACTCTCTCTACTTTCTCCCAGCACCTGCTAGCGCTTCTACTACGTTCTAGCTTCTGCTCTCGCGGTGCATGCGCTACTCTCTTCCTCTAGTCTCCTCTCCTTCGAGTGGTAGAGCGCTGCGCGCGTTCAGTCCAGCGCTTGCTTCGGTTCACTCCTCTGAAATGCGGGCTCGACATGCCGAAATTCTGTCCTGCGCAACGCCGCGATGAGCGCCAGCGCATGCGCGTCCCCTCCCCCCCTTGAATCGTTCAGAATTTGCCACCAGTGTGTAGGGGAGGTGCTCCGGTGTCGGTGGACTCCAGTTTTACTGAAATCGGACCATTTTTCCTGCTTTTACGGCCACTTCGTTCGCCCATGTGGAACCTTCGCTGCCTCTAGCGTCCAGTAGAGGAGCGGCGGTGGCGACGCCGGGAGACGCTCGCCCGAAGAGGACAACCACGGCGTTGCCGCGGTTGCTGACGGCAATGGACTCGACTGGTGAGTCGCAAACGACTGGTGAGTACGACAATCCGAACCGGGTTTGGGTGAAGAAGTCATGGACTTTGCCGCACAAAACCGGGATGAACCATCACTACCTGGGAACTGCAACGCGGCGTCCGCGCACGCCGACGCAGATTTTTCCGCCCCAACGGAGACCGACCACACACGGGAGGGATGGCAAATATCCCAATCGCTGAGAGCGAAGAAGAAACAGGCGAAGGAGCGGAAATTTCAACAAGGAGGGGACTTCTCCGCAGACAGCACACCTACGACGGACAACCAGCCAAAGCGCTGGGGTCGACCTACAAGACGGAGGCCCCCAGCACTACCCAAGGACGATTTGAAAGTAGTCTTCCGACCTCACCAGGGACTGCCTCTGAAGAATGTGACCACCCAAGCGATCTCTGACGCTATAGTGGAGGCTTGCCAAGGAAAAGTCAGGTGGGATCAATTTATTCTCCGCATCCGACCGGGGTCCAACATTACACTAGCGTCGACTCCAGAGACGACCGTCGCGATGGTGATGAGAGGCTTCACGTCTTTAAATATCAACGGAAGACCACACCCGGTCAACGTCTACGTTACGGCAGGTGAAGGAACCAGAAAAGGTGTTATTCACGGTATAGAGCCGCACACCCCGTCTGAGGCCATCAAAGCAAGCATCCGTTTTCGCACCCAGAGCGTAACGCTGGTCGACGCTCGGATGTTGGGAGACTCTCAGAGTGCAGTCTTGACTTTCTTCGGGGACATTCTACCGAGATATGTTTACTACAGAGGAGGTGAGAAGGAGTGTATTCCTTTTCGTAACACCGTCCAATTCTGCCGAGCGTGTGGGGAGGTTGGCCACCGCACCGACGTGTGTGCGCAGCCAGACTCAGCCGTGTGCCGTATCTGCGGCATGCGCAACGCACAACTAAACCATAACTGCACTCCCACATGCGCAATTTGCACGGGAAACCATATCACTGGAGACCGCAGTTGTCTGAAACGCCTCAAGCCTATTCGCAAGCAATCAGCGAAGCCACCGAAGAAACCACACAAGCCAGCCCCTCGCTGGTTCCAGTCGGAGGAAGAGGAATTAGAATGGGAGTACGGACGAGGCGGGGCCCGAAAGAGCCGTTCCAGAACCCGCACGCCATCGAAAAACCGTGCCGCGGAGACGGGACAACCAGGACAGCGGCATTCAAAGTCGACGTCGACGCCGAAAGCAATCTGCCAGGACAATACAAGCCCTTCCGAGAAGCAAGCCACCGGGGGCATGCCCTGCACATAGCAACCCACAGGCGAACGCGGTAAGCTATGCGCAAGACGCATCTCCCACTACCAAACATAAACCTGTTACACCACCGATCACAGAACACCCAGAATACAAGAGGATAGTAGCTGAGAACAGACAACTTAGAACAGAACTACAGGAGGTTAAGTCTAGAATGGCGCGCCTAGAGTCACTACTAAACCCGTCGGGTAACACGCAAAGCCCGCCGAACACACCTGTTGTCTCGCAGCCCGTCGCGCAGCCCGTGGCAACGCAACAACCACAAACACCGCCGATAGCGTTCCTAGTTCAACAAATTGAACTTGTTTTAGCCAAGCTAGGCCAGATGGAACGCACCATAAGCGACATGAGTCAGGCGCAGAATCCTCGCAAGAGATCTTGTCAGAGCCCGGGTGCCCCCACCAGACAACCTAAAGAAATTGGAATAACAGATTCCGAGAATAACAATCATGGCTAGACACCGTCATAAAAAGACCGAGCAAATGGAAATATGGCAGTGGAACTGCTGCTCATTGAGAACAAAACTTGAAAATTTCAAACAATTTATTGGAGCATCTCTAATCCCTCCTGATATAATCTGCCTTCAGGAGGTAGGCAAATTTCAGATAAATCTGAGAGGGTACATGAGACATATTAACCCAAAGTACCCACAAGTGGCGACATTTACCAAGAAAGATATAGCATTGAGTATCAGCTACGTGAGTAATGAGCTAGTGCAACACCAGATAATAACAGTGTGGCGCAAAAAACGTGGAGGACCAAAAACAGTGGGGGTCAATATATATAGCCCACCTAAGGAGAGACGAGCCGACTTTGAGAATATTATAGCGCATGCGATGGGTTTATTGAAAGAGAAAGATAGGTTAGTTATCACGGGGGATTTTATTGCGCCACACAGATATTGGGGATATAAGCAGGACAGCCCTAAGGGCAAATTCCTTGTAGACCTTGTTGAACGGTATGATCTCTGCCAACTTACACAGCCAGACCTACCGACACGGGTCGGGAATAGCTTAACAAAAGACACATCACCGGACTTAACATTTACAAATTCTGAAGGAAAAGTCTTATGGGCACACCTCGGAGAAAACTTCGGAAGCGACCACTACATTCTCGGAATAACCAATAATGCCGCCACGACAAGAACTGGGAAAGCGACAATATCTGACTGGAACAAATATAGGGAGAACATAGGAGACCAAGGGGAAATAATAGATTTAGGCGACTGGGTGACACAGATAAAGGAGGCGCACAAGAAAGTGGCAAAGGAAATAGGAACAAGCGTGGAAATCCCAGCAGTCGACAAGCACCTGTTACATTTGTGGGACGCGCGGAGAAGCCTCAGAAAGAGATGGAGGAAGCAAAAGCTTAATCGCAAATTGAAGATAAGGATAGCGCAGTCGTCACAGGAAGCCAATGACTACGCACGTCAACTAAATAACAGTAACTGGAGGCAATTTAGTGACTCACTTAGAGGGACGTTAGGAACCAGAAAAAGACGTGGCACATCCTGAGGAGTATGATCGATCCAGGAGCAACAAAAACAATGACGAACAGGGCTTTATGAATTCTCGAGAATGAATTTGAAGGTAACGATGACGTACTTATCTACGAAGTCAAGAAATTATATGTCGGACAGGACACATGCGAAGTGGTGCATGGCAAATATGCAGGAAAAGAACAACCAGAGTTAGACGCTCCCATAACATTTGAAGAGGTTTATGCGGCGGCCCAGTCTTTCAAAAAGAATACCGGCCCAGGACAAGACAAAATAACAAACTCTATGCTTAGAAATTTGAGTGACGCGGCCCTCCGACGAATCACGGATTTCTTTAATGAAAAGGTATGGGTAGATGGAGGGGACCTTCTAGTAGATTGGAAGGACTCAAACATGTTAATACCAAAACCAGGAAAACCAAGAGATATTAAGAACCTCCGACCAATCTCTCTTACCTCATGCTTGGGTAAGCTTTTTGAAAACACAATATTGACTAGATTGACAGACTATGTAGCGCGAGAGGTTCTGCTACCGGTGAATATGTTCGGTTTCCGGCCACATGTATCGGCCCAGGATGTTTTCCTGCTGTTTCAAAATGACGTCATGAACCCAAACAGAGGATCGAGCGACGAATTTGTACTAGCGTTAGATATCAAGAAAGCATTCGATACCATATCACACAAGGCGATAATGGAGGGCCTCGAATCGATTAACTGCGGCCAACCGAATATACGAGTATGTCCGGTCATTTCTAGCAAGCAGGAAAGCTACCATATCTTTAGGCTCGGTTACATCTGAAACCTTTGACTACCCAAATAGAGGCACCCCCCAAGGTGCCATGCTATCCCCAATAATATTTAATATTGGCCTGAGAAAGCTAGCTTGTGAGTTGAAAATATAGAAGATCTAGGAGCAGCTCTTTACGCAGACGATGTCACCTTATGGACAAAGGGGGGGTCTTATGCGGACAAAGAAAACGCCCTCCAGGAGGCAGTAGATAAAATACAAGCTTTCGTGACAGCTGCAGGAATGCAATTCTCGCCGGAAAAGACTGAAATGGTTAGAATTAGGGCAAGATATGCAAAGAAAAAGGACTTAATACCGATAAATATACTGCTGGGTGGGAGACAAATCAGGGAGGCAGAAGTAATACGCGTGCTTGGAATGTGGATACAAGGAAATTCGGGCACGACACACACTGCAAAGGCTGCGGGGAACCACGGCGAATGTGGCCCGGATTATCAGGCGGATAGCAAATAGCAAAACGGGACTAGAGGAGAAAGAAACCATTGCACTCGTTCATGCATTTGTTATCAGCCGAGTTACGTACGCGCTGCCGTACCAGACAATGACACACCAGGAGACAAAGCAAATAAACACAATCATAAGGAAAGCATTCAAAGCAGCATTGGTGATTCCGGAAAATGCCAAAATCGAGAGGGTAGAGAAATTGGGCATATACAATACCTTTGAGGAGTATGCGAATGCGGTGCTTTTATCTCAAAAGGAAAGGCTCAATTCAAGCTATCATGGGCGAAGAATTCTGGAAAAGATGGGATACACATTGCGACCGCTATATTGTGACGAGGAAACGGTGCTAATAGATGGGGAAAAACGCACACATTAAACTGTGGTACCTAGTCCCAGAAATATGCATCCGACGTATCACGCAGGTAGGAGGAAAGCAAGAGCAGACTCCTTACGCAAAGCATTTCAAAATCGCCCAGAAGCCGCCTTTACAGACGTAAGTAAAGCGAGCAGAGGGACACATGTAGTGGCAAATGTAGCACAAAATCACACCACAATGGCGTCGGTAAAAACATGTTTCACACGAGTGGCAGAGGCGGCGGCAATAGCCATAGCCATATCCAACGCAGAAATCAGGGGAGAATCAGTGGTTGTGCTCTCCGATTCACAGGCGGCATGCCGAATGTTTCTCCGAGGAACGCTACCTAAAATTGCGTACAAATTTTTAAATAAACCAATAACAGGAGATAATCACATTATATGGTGTCCTCCTCACGAAGGATTGGAGGGGAACGTCATGGCAGACCGTATAGCTCGAGGCATCACCAACCGAGCGACGGCAGGCCATGACGTTGAACCTCTTTCCAATTCGCGTGATATCCTTCTCCAACAAAGGAAGCAAAGAAGGGAATATGGGCTTCCACATAGAGACTTGGATAGCCAACAAAGCAGGGATTGGAGACGCATACAAACCAATAGCTTTCCCAATTTGTACCATCTAAGTAGAATGTATACCGCAAGATTTAAAGATACCTGTCCGTGGTGTTCACAAGCACCAACACTCAGCCACATAACATGGGAGTGCACCCAGAGGCCCAAACACATCGACAGCCCACACATCACTAAGCAACCACACATGTTTCACAGGCAGTGGGAGGCATGGCTTGCGCACGAGGACAATCAGAGCCAAATAGCTTTGCTTGACCAGGTCCAGCGAGCCGCTCCTGCCAGCGGAGCCCTGGACTGAGGGCCCGACCAAACTGCCTACATTTTATTTTTATTTTTTATCTGAATAAAGTTTCTTCCTCCTCCCCTCCCCCTCTCTCTCCTCTCCTACACTGGCCCCCTCTCGCGCGCCTGTTGATCGCGTTCCCCGCACGCCCTGTGAGAAATAACGGCCAGGCTAGAGGGAAGACACGACGCGCGTAGTGTTCCTCGTCGCGTTCCACGACGCGAGGTCGGTAGCATGCCCAACGAACGCCAACGGAACGCGATCGTGCAAGTGCTCCGGCTTCGCGTCGCCTCATGGTCCATTTTAGCGGGAGATGGTGTAATTTTCTTTGTATTGATATCTGTTAGAGCTATGGGCTGTTTAGATCAACTTTCAAGCGTTTAATGCCTGCAATAAACATTGTCACGTGGTCGTGACGTCGATGAAGACAGCAGCCGACGTGTTCAAGATGGAACTGTTTATTTGGTCGAAGTTGTGGCCGGGAAACGAAAAGTCAAACTACAGCAATACACACTGCACACGGCACTGATAGCGGCGAACAGAGCGTCGGTCGTCAATAAAGTGCTCATGGCTGGGATGCGCCGTATTTTATACATCATGCATCGAACTTTTCAGTCTTATCACTGGTTGTCGCGCAAGCACTGGAATAATCTAGACTATTCGCGTCCTGCGCGCAATCTTAAGAAAACGACCTACTACAATCGCGAAGCATCTCGAACACTGCGGCGCGGTACGCTTCGAGCGTTGATAGCCGTCCTTGCTGGTCAAACCAGAATACATCAAAATAAACGAAGAAGCGGGTGTGGCATTGCCCCCCTCTGAAAAAGCGTCGTCCCGATGGTTGCCACATAACATAGAAGGGGAAAAAATCACAGCATATCCACGTGGAGAATCATGATGAGTGGGGCGAAGCGAACTCGCGCTGCAGCACGGCGATGGCACTGGCGTGAGAGTGGTCCTTCGTGATGGAAGATATTGTGACTAGATTGTTTGAGAACCACAATCTGTTGCACACACCGCAACTATGGCCGAAACTGTTATCAAGGAAGTCCCGCTGGAAGCGCGCGTCGGCGCCTTCGGGCAGAGCCCGCATGATGCGTTTTGCAGCCACTTCACGTGCTCGCACAGCCTCGGGCTCTGCCTGCCGGTACGCTCGCTTTCTCGCCGCTTCACGGTCCTTCACATTTTGAACATTCGATTCGCGCCACAGCCGTGCAGCTTCGGCCTTGCGGGCTCGAACGACGGGGTCTTCTCGCCGCAGCCCTGCAGCTTGTCGAGCAGATTCTACCTCGCGGGCTCGAACGGCGGGGTCTTCTCGCCGCAGCCCTGCAGCTTGTCGAGAAGCTTCGGCCTCGCGGGCTCGAATGGCGGGGTCTTCTTGCCGCAGCAGTGCACCTTGTCGAGCAGCTTCGGCTTCGCGGGCTCGAACGGCGGAATCTGCTTCGCGGCGTCGACGTGCAGCTTCGGCCTCGCGGGCTCTCACCTCAGGATTCTGTCTGCGAGCGCGCGCTGCCGCCGCCTTCCGTGCCCTCCGTTCCGCTGCCTTGTCTTCCATCTGGCGACTCCGAGCTAAAGAGAAAGCGTGCCAAGAGGGAGCCTCATGGCGGGTTACTTCTGAAATGTTGTCTTCGGGTGTCGTTGAAAACACGAGACGTAGTAAAGAAGAAAGATCGCCACACAGGCGAACACGCACGAGAGTCTCACTCGTCAGCGTGGTCTTCTTCTTCTACTGCATACTAGAACGAGCGCTTCTCACGAGCTAGAGGTGGCTACTACAACGCTACAAACAAACGGAGGATAGACAGACCCATGGCATAAGGAGCTTCGCCCCAGAAAATTTGCAGTGGCATACGTCGGCTATGCCAGGATATACGTAGCGTTAGCAAAGGTTCAGGTGATTATTCTTAGCTTTGCAGATTGTCTAGGATTATTAGCCTTCTTCTGTTCATTCTTCGTACGCTGAACCGCTAATTGCCAGGCCACTACTTCGGGATCCGAAGAGATAAGCTTCTTGGCTCTTCTGCGCCGTCGAGCAGCATCTGCGCTCTCCTTCTCCATGGCTATACCACACTGGCAAACTCCAGTCAGAGGCGCTATCAAGCGACCCCAGCGCAGCGTCAGACGGCCACTGCACAGAGAAGGCGAACAGCAGCTGCCGCCCCGGCGCCCCTGTGTGTATGGCTACGATGTCACTCCTCGAACTCGGCGCAGACCACCAGCGGCGAGTCGCGCACAGCGGTGGCGGAGTCTGCACGCGCGCCGGCGCCAGCCTGTCTGCCGCGCCTACGACGCCACTCCTCCCGAACGCGCATTCCAGCAGCGGCGAGCCGCGCGCGGCGGTTTCGGAGAGCGCGTGAGATGCCAGCTCCGGTGACCCAGCTATGTGACATCACTGATCCTCGCGCGTGCGCAGCACGGCTCATGACGCTCCACGCGAAATCGGCTCCGGCTAGGCAAGTGTAGCTAACGCTAGAAAACAAGTTCGCTAACGCACAAAAAACGGCTTAAGGCGCACGACATGGACGACTTCAGGTCGTGCGCGGCGTCGCTGACCAGGAGCTCGTAATGCCGTCCGGGACGAGCTCGCAGTCAAGAGCGCCGAGACGTCGAAGCTATGGACCGAAGTATCGCCGAAGAAGTTTTTCGCTGAGCCCACGTCGGCGTATCGGCGTCCAGACCCACACACGGTCACCGGGTTGGTACTCCTTGTGGCGTCGTCGAAGATTGTAGTGACGGCTGTCGGCCCTCTGCTGGTTTTTAATGCGCAGGCGGGCGAGCTGTCGAGCTTCTTCGGCGCGTTGCAAATAGGCGGCAACGTCGAGATCGTGTTCGTCGGTGGCGGTTGGTAGCATTGCGTCGAGCGTCGTTGCCGGGCTCCTTCCGTAGACCAGCTTGTACGGCGTCATTTGCGTCGTTTCTTGCATGGCCGTGTTGTATGCGAAGGTCACATCCCACACCTTGTGTTCCACGTCGACATACATGGCCAGCATGTCGGCGATGGTGTTGTTTAGCCGCTCGGTGAGGCCATTGGTCTGTGGGTGGTACGCTGTGGTCCGGCAGTGGCTTGTTTGGCTGTATCTCAGTATTGCCTCAGTTAGGTCAGCAGTAAACGCTGTACCTCTGTCGGTGATGAGGACCTCTGGGGCGCCATGACGCAGGACGATGTTCTCAACGAAGAACTTTGCTACCTCGGCGGCACTGCCTCTGGTGGAGCCCTTGTCTCGGCGTAGCGGGTAAGGTATTTGGTAGCTACGACGATCCATTTGTTTCCGCTATTGGACGTCGGGAACGGCCCCAGTAAGTCCACCCCGATTTGCTGGAACGACCGTCGAGGTGGCTCAATAGGCTGCAGAAGTCTGGCTGGCCCAGTCGGCAGTGTCTTTCGTCGCTGACAGTGGGTGCGATCTGTACCACGCGCGCCACTACTGGCGTTTTATTCGGAGCCGCTAGTACGTGTAACAAGTCTTAATGTGCATCCAACTCGCCCAATCTACGCTAGTTGTCCGCAGTGACCCGCTGGTTGATGAAATTATCACTTTTATTTTGTCGGCCAACGTTTTTTGTAACTACAATTGGGAGTGCAGTGTAACTTTCGTTCGAGTCTGTTTACATAACGCTAACTTTTGCTTTGCGAATAAGCCGTAAAATTGATCGCGCTTCGCTTCCAAAGCAGTGTAAACTCTCTTTAACTCGCTTGGCGGGAAGTTCGCGCTTGCACGTAAGCTATTTCAACGCAATGCAGCGAAATGAGTGACGCTACGAACTCGGCTGCATGATCCTCACCGCCATGGCTCTGGATATATAGAAGATACCTTAAATGTTAACGTTTCTTAACCTCCTGTAATGCTAGCAGCTATCTAAAGAACTATCATTAAAAAAATACAGGTAGTAGCCGAGGAACGCCATGCAACGTGAACGAACTACAATGAAAATGCCGCTGTTCAAGGTAGAGCCTAGCAGTGTGGTGTGGTATGTGTTCCTTCTTTGTCGTCCTTGTTTTCTGCGCTGTTTCCCGTTTCACCATGCTTTACCAACTAGCCAACAAGTTGACCTTATTAGACGACAAAAGCCAAATCCCCGCCTTTGCGTCACCGGAGCGCCTTTTGCAGCGCCGCCAGCTTCCCGTGAACACGAGTTTGCTCCGAGCTCCCGTTACGGCGGTCATGACAGGAAGATAGTGCGCAGCGCGCGAAAGCAGCGTTGTGAAAAATTACACCATTTCCCGCTACAGGGGACCATGAGCCGATGCGAAGCCGGAGCACTTGCACTATACTTGCACAATCGCGTACCGTTGGCGTTCTTTGGGCATGCTACCGACATCGCGTCGTGGAACGCGAAGAGGAACGCTACGCGCGTCTTGTCTTCCCTCTAGCCAGGCCGTTAATTCTCACAGGGCGAGCGCGGAACGCAGTCGGCAGGCGTGCGAGAGGGGAGCAGCGTAGGAGAGGAGAGAGAGGGGGAGGGGACGCACATGCGCTGGTGCTCATCGCGGCGTTGCGCAGGAGAGAATTTCGGCATGTCTAGCCCGCGTTTCAGAGGAAGAGTGGAAAGGGGGAGGGGAGAGGGGGAGGGGAAAGGGGAAGTGGGGAGGGTATGCGCATGCGCAGTAAGGGTGGTCACGCCGCACACCACCACCACCTGCGGATTAAACTCCGCCATAAGATACTTCGCATCTAAAACGGCTACAAAAACTTGCATGTCGTCACAAACGCATGTGCGGTGTTTGCGGTGGTTTTAAAAGGAACAGCGCGTGCGAACGCATCAGTTCCGACAGACAGACAATATTTCAAAAGTGTAGCAACGCCACTGTGATTGTCGCACTATCTCTTTGCCAATAGGGTGCCTTGATGCGCGTTTTGTTGCGCGTTTTGTGCACACATCGAGGCACACTATTTGCCAACTGAACAAAGCGCCTCCCACGGGCATGATCGTGGGCGGTTATCCTCTTTCGGGCAAGCTCCTTCATTCCACTGGGAGCATGGAAACTTCCGCTCGAAGGAAAGAAGGGCGCACACACAGCAATCTCGTACAGCTTGTTTCACTTCAATCGAATAATACGTCGATTATAATGTCATGTCAAATATAAGGTTACGTCGCAGCTCATAGCTTAATCGTGCCGCTCGCTGGCGTTGCGGCCAGGGTTGCCAATGGTGGCTACTTTTCGCCAAATTGGCGAACTTGAGAGGCCCGTGGCGACCTAAAATTATGAATGGCGACATGGCGAATTTTTGGCGATTTTCGGCTTAGGTCTCCACCGAGTTTTGAATCCTAAGCTCAGTGTCTTCCCAACGATTGAGCGGCAACATGCTCAGTACTTTTCTTGGTTTTAGACCCACGAGTAGAATGTGCAGATCACGCGTCATTCGGTATATCTGACCTGTAACTCGTGTGTACCTCCTCAATTCATCTAGAGAGATAATAAAACGTTTATTTGATGTTCTGTGAAAATAAGATCAGTGAGTGGGATCCTTAGTTCGGGATGCCATCTAGATGCAGGAGGTACTGGAACGTCCCCCAGCGACATTCTAGCAAAATGTAAGACAGCGGACTGCCTTGCGAACCGCGAGGGGGCAGTGATTGACTATAGGTTTATGGCTTTAGGTGCTTTAAGCTCATCTGAAGTTTCGCATCTGAAGGGGCAGGACGACGGGTTGGCCGCGTGTTCCGACCATTTGTTCCGCCAAAGCTCCAACAGCTCTGAATAGCTTGGCGACTTATTCACTGTTGCAGTACCCCCAGTTCAGCTCGCAAAGACTATTTGGAATAGCGAAGAGAGGCGGATACTGCGGCTATTTCTGCAATAAAAATTATTTATTGAGGCATTTTTCACTGCTCTCGGCGAGCGTGTGCAATAAAAACACTTGTTATATAGCATTTTACATTGTTATACAGCAATAACGCATCGGGTTGACGCGTGTAGATATAAATAACTATAAGAAAGGGTCGGTGATGTCCGGTATCATATTAGTTCACAGTGAAAAGGTGTAAGACTCACTAATGATCTGTTCCTGTAAGAATTCTGTCGTGTTACTTTCAGTAAACCTTTTAATCCTTTTAATTCATATAAGGGTACGTAAAGCTGTCTACAAATAATGCTTTCACGGTTTTCGCCCAAGGTTTATACCCCACTTTTAGCTTTGAAACGAGAGGACAGGGATGGAAGGATATCATGAGCGTTTCGTTCATTCACCCTTGCGCCACCACGCACATCTTGCGGCTGGTCGGAGAAGCAGCACCATGCACTCCCATGGTGAAGCGGGCGATACGACTGGCATCGAGAAACGTCAATATAATTTAAGGGTCTTGGGTGGTACTGTACTGTACGGGGCTATACGTGAGTGGAAATTTTTATTACTGGGTATGCCGCACATATCTAGAATGGCTACTTTTTTGGCGAAATTTGTAAAAAAATGGCGACTTTTGGCGACTTTTTGCTCGTCGTTTGGCGACATTTACTCGAAAGTCAGTGGCAACCCTGGTTGCGGCGTGAGTACTGCGCCTCGGCAAGAGCAAACGCGGTGGGCGGGCCGGAGCCTTGCCGCGGGGGCCTGTCAGTCAAACTACTTAATTGGCACGCCAGCTCGGCTTAAAACTCGTTGATTCTGAGAAGGCCCCAGCTGAACTCGTGACTGCCATGGTGCCAATGTGACTGTCAAGCATTGGATGCGGTGGACGCTAATTAGCAGCTTCTTCCAGCTTTTTACGTGGCTTAACGTCAACTTAGTCTGCTCGGTCTTTTCGGTAGGTCAGCTCGGTATCAATTTTGATCTTCTTGACTAACTTGCTCTTAATTCGTAAGATCTAAGTAGCAATGGAATTGTCTGAATTGGCATGGTTTTAATTATCACGTCCCTAATTAGTTCAGGTTTAATTAACAATGTAATAATTAGTGTGTAGCTTATTAGCAAAGTCCTCATTACCACGATCTGAGTTCGGTCGTGATTAGCGTGGCACAATTAGCATGGTCCTCATTAGGTCGACCTTAGCATGAGACGGCTTCATTAGCGTGACCTTAAATATCATCACCAGCCTGTCTACGCCCACTGCAGGGCAAAGGCGTCTCCCATGTTCCGCCAATCAACCTGGTCCTGTGCTTTCTGCTGCCACGTTATACCTACAAACTTCTTAATCTCATCTACCCACCTAATTTTCTGTCTCCCCCTCACGTGTTTGCCATCCCTTGGAATCCAGTCAGTTACCCTTAATGACCACGGGTTATCCTCGCAACGTGCTACGTGCCCGGCCCATATCCGTTTCTTCTTCTTGATTTCAACTATGATATCCTTAATCCCCGTTTGTACCCTGACCCACTCTGCTCTCTTCCTGTCTCTTAAGGTTACACCTATCATTTTCCTTTCCATCGCTCGCTGCGTCGTCCTCAATTAAGTTGAACCCTCTATGTAAGTCTCCAGGTTTCTGCTCCGTAGGTAAGTGCCGGTAAGATGCAGCTGTTATATACCTTCGTCTTGAGGGATAGTGATAGACTACCATTCATGATTTGATAATGCTTGCCGATTGAGCCCCATCCCATCCTTATTCCTCTAGTTATTTCACTCTCATTGTTCGGCTCCGTGGTTACTACCTGTCTTCAGTAGACATACTCCTTTACAACTTCCAGTGTCTCGCCACCTATCGCAAAGCGCTCTTCTCTGCCAAGATTGTTCGACATTAGTTTAGTTTTATGCATATTAATTTTCAGACCTACTCTTCTACTTTCCGTATTTAGTTCAGTAATCATGAGCTGTAATTCGTCTCCCGCGTTGCTCATCAATGCAATGTCATCCGCGAATCGCAGGTTACTGAGATACTCTCCATTAACTCTTATCCCTAATTCTTCCCACTCTAGGGCCCTGAAAACCTCCTGTAAACACGCCGCTTAAACAGCATGGTCCTAGTTCGCGTGTTCTTAGCAAGGCGTGACTTAATAAGCTAGCTCTTAGCATGCCTTGGGTTAATTAGAGTGATCATAGCATGTCTTGGTTTAGTTAGCTAGGTCTAGAGCCGGGCGCACGTGTTCCGGGAGAGATCAGGAGATGGAGAAGACGACGAAGAGAGCGCGCACCGGCCGAACACCGCTCTATAAGGCCGATCATGAGGATGATACGTGTGGCCTTGGCGATTAGGTCCAGCCGCGCGCTGTTGAAAGGCGCTCGGCTAATCGAGGAGGCCACGGTACCAATTATTCTGAATATTATTGCCACGCCCGCTTCTTTTATTTTGATGCATTCGGGTTTGACCAGCAAAGACGGTTATCTACGCTCGAAGCTGACCGCGCCGCAGTGTTCGAGAAGCTTCGAGCGTTGATAACCGTGTATTGCTGTAGTTTGACTTTTCATTTCCCGGCCAAAAGTTCGGCCAAATAAACAGTTCCATCTTGAACACGCCGGCTGCTGTCTTCATCGACGTCACGACCACGTGACATCTGGTGGAGGTGCTGCTTCTTTCATGATACGCATGCCCCCGCGAAGCGCTGACTCAAGCCCAAGCCGCGACGAGGACGACGGCAAAGAAAACCCGGATTGTCGAACGAGCCGCAGGCAGAAGGGACTGCAGCCAGAGTACGGGCTCCTTGCCGAAAATCCAGGCAGCCCCAGATCCCAACATCGACCGCAGCGACGATTAGCGACCCTGTACAGCCTACGCCGATCCTTCTCCGGCAGCCCAAGGAGCCGCCAACCTTCCGCAGGTTGTCATTCGAAGGCCCGGAAAGTTGGCTCGAAGCCTACGACCGAGTCGCCCTTTTCAATGGCTGGACCAGCGAAGACAAGCTACGACATGCGTACTTTGCCATGGAAGACGCCGCTCGTACCTGGTTCGAGAACCAAGAGTGAACCGTGACAACGTGGGGCATCTTTAGCACCAGGTTCCTCGCGGCATACACGAGCGTCGTCCGGAAAGAGCGTGCTGAGGCTCTGCTCGAGACCCGCGTGCACATGCCGAATGAAAACGTGGCGCTCTTCACGGAAGAGATGACAAGGCTGTTCCGTCATGCAGACCCTGTCATGCCCGAGGACAAGAAGGTCCGCTTTTTTATGCGAGGAGTCAAACAGGAGCTCTTCGCTGGGCTGATGTGGAACCCCCCATCGACAGTTCAAGAATTCGTCTCGGAAGCAATGACCATCAAGAAGACGCTCGAGATGCGCACCCGGCAGTACAATAGCCGCGAATTTCAAAACAGCGCAGCTGTTCATGCGCTTGGCTCCGACGACTTGCGGGAAACGATCCAAGCCATCGTGCGAGAGGAGTTACTAAAGCTCGCACCTTTTGCAAAGACCGAAGTGACGTCGATTGCGGACGTTGTACGCGAGGAAATCCAACAGTCATTGGGTGTTCCTCAGCCGGCAACGCCGCAGCTGCAAGCAATGAGCTATGTTGCTGCAGCCCGACGCAACGCCCCCCTCCTTGCCCACATCAAGACGCTGCGCCGACCCAGCAGTTCTGCCGCCAGGCACCACCGCCGCCACCACCGACGTCATACCGCCTGCCAACCGGCCAGCGATACACGCCGAGGAAGACCGACGTTTGGCGCACCCCGACCATCGTCCACTCTGCTACCACTGCGGAGAAGCCGGCCACACCTCCCGTCGCGGCCATTATCGACAGATGGGACTGCGCGGGTTCGCCATCGACGCGCCGCGACCACAGCAGGGTGAACGACCACGTGACATCGCCGACTATCTGCCAGGAGCGCAGTGGACCCCCCGACGACCTTCCCGATCGCCGTCGCCAGGCCGCTACGCCTCTCCCCAACGCCGACGATACACTGGCCCAACCCGGGGCCGGTCACCTAGCCCGCATCCCGAAAACTAAGGGCAGCAACCGAAGGAGGTGTGGTTGCTGTACGACGAAATACCGAAGATCCTCCGCCGCCGACGACGACGCCACGATGAAACCTTCAGGACACGACGCGAACCAGAGAGAGCCCTGACGACGAAACCTCGCGGACCGCAGTAGACCTGACGACGCAACGTGGAAGCAGCGGAACAAACCGACTTAGCCGTGACCCGACGCCACGACCTAACTGCAACGCAAGACGACAAACTAGCGACCTCGACGTTCTTATCGACGGCCACAGCGTCACAGCCCTCGTCGCAACCGGAGCCGCCTATTCTGTCATCAGTGGACCGTTCGCCACGAAGCTGAAGAAAGTTAGGACAGCCTGGGAAGGACCCGAAATCCGGACAGCTGGAGGTCACCTCGTAACGCCTGAGGTAATCTGCACAGCGAAACTCGACATTAACAACCGAATTTATCCCGCGAACTTCATAGTGCTGCAGCGTTGCTCGACAGATGTCATCCTTGGTATGTACAGTGCCGTCCAATCTTAGGGTGAACACGGCACAGCGTGGCCGCGCTCTGCGGGGCGCCAGAGCATATAGCGCGGTCGCGCATCGAAACGAAACGGCGCAGGCGCACGGGAACGCGCTGCTCTTGCTGTACTACAGCGAAGCAATCGCGGGCGTGCCAGCACCGGCCAGCACTGCAGCAGACGATGCGATGTAGCCGCTCCTGTGCGTTCTTGTGCGCTTGCGCCACTGTGCTTTGATGTGCGGCCGCGCTGGATACACTGGCGCTCCGCAGAGCGCGGCCACGCTGAGCCGTGTTTACCCTAAGAGTGGACGGCACTGTACTTCTTAGGCCTTCATGATTCAGTCATCGACCTAAGGTCCAAGTCGATAACACTATCCGCGGAAAAGGCACTACCGTCGCACACTCCGCCAAGAAAGCACGCCTTTAATGTGCTGGAAGACCAGGTCACCATGCCCTCTCGCTCCAGCGTCATCATTTCCGTCGGCCCTCCGAAATCAGCAGACCTGGAAGGAGTCGTTGAAGGCGACCAGCACGACTTGATTAACCGCAAGATTTGCGTCGCAAGAGGAGTAGCCGAGCTGCGGGCAGGGAAAGCAACAGTTATGCTCACGAATTTCAGCAACGAGTACAAGCACGTGAGCAGAGGCAAGACGGTCGCCTACATCGAAGAAATCGTAGAAGCCAGCAATGCTTTCGGCCTCACCGATTCTCCCGAGCCTGCTCCGACGAATGAAGCGCCGCAACCATCTTTCGACGCCAATCCCAGCCTTCAGAAGCATAAACAAGAACAGCTCAAAACCCTGCTCTTGCAATACAAGGAGTGCTTTTCGTCGTCGTCAAGAATTCGGCAGACCCTCGTGGCAAAACATCGCATCATTACAGATGAAAGTACCAGACCACTCCGTCAGAGCCCGTACAGAGTTTCGACGCGAGAACGCGAGGCCGTGAAGGAACAGGTCGACAAAGTGCTACGCGACGACATCATCCAGCCGTCGAAGAGTCCATGGGCATCCCCGGTGGTGCTAATGAAGAAGAAGGATGGGACTCTACGTTTTTGCGTCGATTATCCTCGCCTGAACAAAGTCACGAAGAAGGACGTGTATCCGCTTCCCCGGATAGACGACACCCTGGTTCGATTACACAACGCAAAGTACTTTTCGTCGATGGACCTCAAGACCGGTTACTGGCAAATAGAAGACGACGAGAGAGACCGTGAAAAGACTGCCCTTATAACACCAGACGGGCTGTTTGAGTTCAAGGTCATGCCTTTTGGTCTTTGCTCGGCACCTGCGACTTTTCAACGGGTTATGGATGCAGTACTGGCCGGCTTGAAGTGGCAGACGTGCCTCGTGTACTTGGACGACGCCGTTTGAGTTTTCCTCAAACTTCGACGAACACCTTCGGCGCCTTGAAGTTGTACTTCAAGCAATCAAGACCTCCGGAATCAACTTGAAGTCTGAAAAGTGCCGCTTCGCGTACGAGGAGCTCTTGTTCTTCGGTCACGTGATCAACAAGGATGGTGTTCGCCCGGACCCGCGGAAAACAGCTGCCATCGCTGCCTTCCCACCGCCCACCGAGAAGAAGGCCGTACGCCGTTTTCTCGGCTCGTGCGCCTATAACAGACGTTTTGTCAAGGAATTTTCACGGATCGCCGAGCCACTGACGCAACTCACGAAGGCCGACGTCGAATTCAGGTGGGAAACGTCGCAAGTTCAAGCATTTCAAGAATTAAAACGACGCCCGCAGACGCCTCCGATACTTGCGCATTTCGACGAATACGCCGATACGGAAATCCACACCGACGCAAGCGGCGTAGGACTCGGTGCCGTCCTTGTGCAGAAGACAGACGCATTGGAAAGGGTTATCAGTTATGCTAGCCGGTCGCTATCAAAGGCAGAAATCAACTATTCCACAACAGAAAATGAGTGCCTGGCCATCATCTGGGCTACATCGAAGTTTCGCGCCTACCTCTACGGCCGGCCCTTCAAAGTTGTGAGCGACCACCACGCCTTGTGCTGGCTAGCTAACTTGAAGGACCCTTCAGGTCGCCTCGGACGGTGGAGCCTACGACTTGAAGAATTCGACATAACCGTCGTGTACAAGTGCGGAAGGAAACACTCCGACGCTGAGTGCCTGTCCCGCGCCCCCGTCGACCCACCGCCGCAGGACGATCAGGAGGATGACTGCTTCTTGGGAACCATAAGTGCCGACGACTTAGCCGAACGACAGCGAGCGGACCCAGAACTCGGGGGCCTTGTATAATACCTCGAGGGCAGGACCACCGTTGTTCCAAAGGTATTCACGCCGGGACTGACGTTGTTTTTTTGCGCGACGGTGTTCTCCTTAAGAACTTCTCGCCGCTTCGAGCCGATTCCCTTCTCGTAGTGCCCTCGACATTGCGACCAGAGGTCCTCCAGGCTCTGCACGACGACCCGACGTCTGGACACCTGGGTGTTTCTCGCCCGCTCGCAAGAATACAGGAAAAGTACTACTGGCCGCGCCTTGCCGCCGGCATAACTCGCTACGTCAAGCGACAGTTACAGTTTATACAGTTTCTAATGCTTGGGGAACGCGCTCCGCTGTTCGTGTTTCAATTGTCACCGATAATACATATTGGTAAACAGTAGGAAAAGTCGGCGAATATGTCCATGAAGAGGAGAAAGAGAGCTCTTTCCCACCATTCTTTTGGCCCCTAGGGCTGGTTATTGCTATTCTTTAATGCGCTGTAAGAAGATTGAATATTTTACGGTGAAAGCTTTGGATTCCTGATCAAACGCGAAAATTCGCTGTGGGCGTCCCTAGTCGGCAACGTGAATACGAGCGATGCAAGAAATCATCCCACGATGACGTTACCTTATGACGTCCTCATGACGTCACAGACCGCCAATATTTGTGACGTCATAACGTCACGTCACACGACATCGTCATGTGATGACGTGGGTCTATCGCGGAGGCAATGCAAATTCAGGTGATGTGTAAAATGCTTGCAATACATCCGATCCTTGAGGCAGTGCAAAACCACGTTACGTCCAGAAAGCATTCGGAAGGAGGCAGGAAACATTGACTGAACATCGATGTACAAAAAGAAGATGGATTTCGCCCTCGAGTCACCTTATGCAAATGCATAGGGGGCCCTGCGAGTCTTTTTAGAACAGATGTGACCATCATCACGCCCTATCAGGAGTCGAGCGTTGATAGTAAATTACACTATTTTACTGCAAGTACATCTTACTACGACTTTCGATGCGAATGCTTTTTATTCAGCTACGTTAGTATGATTACACTAATTCTGTTCACCATACCTTCAAACGACCGGGAACGAGTCACCAAACGTTGATTTATTAACGTAGAGATTAAATTATTCTGCAAAAAAAAAAACGACGCCGCACAACCTACACAATATTTCATATCACCGTCGTGCATCCCCTTTTGACACGTGCTCTCCACGTTTTTATTTCTTGTTTAAACTTAAACTACTTACGTTGCGCTTACACGGCAGCTGCTGAAAACTTGGATTTAATTATCGATTGTTGCCTGTAACGATCATTTAATTTATTTGAATGACAGCACACGTCGCTTGTCATGCGCTTAAAACTCCGAACAAAGAAATTGAATCGAAGGAGCAGGCTGCGCAACCGAACAACGCAGCACGGTATACGTATATTGCACTTTAACGCAGACACGGTAGCCGAAGCCCGAACGCTCAAATCAGTGATTTAAAAGGGCCGGAAAGACATCTTGAGTGCGCCCCAGCCATAGCACAGTCCTGAAAAGAAATTGTCGCCATACGAGCAGATGTACACATTGATGGCTAGCAGGTGACACCAGGAGCAATCGACACTGAACGCGCTCCTGACGGCAACTCCGCTTGATTTCGCTGTGCATTTTGATTGAACATTCAGTACAAATTGCTTTGTGAACTTGCCCACTAATGTTTCAATAACTCGAGCAGGAGAGACTGGCTGGTAGCGTCGAGCAGCCTTCGCGTAGGAAACGCGCGCGCGAAGAGCGGCACCCGAGTCCCCTCTCTGACGTCACGCGTACGCGAGAGGGCGCCACTCAAAGATCTTGAAGCGAATAGCACCCCTGCTTCGAGTGCAGTAGCATCAGCTCATAAAACTGCTGCTATAAGTGCCACAGAAAGGCAATGCCGTCGACGATTGAAGTGGATGATGGTGCCTACCATGGGGGTTGTGCGGTGGAGCTGCCCATCAGCAGCACGGGCAAGAGATTGGAATGATTGAGAAAAAGCTTAATTTCGGGAGAAACAGGGCCTGGTCCCCTCGGGCGCCCTCATAAGATGCGTGTCTGCGTTAATACTTCTTCCTGAGAAACCTAAATATATTGATGAGAATTCGTAATAATTGTAGCGAAGCCTTGGAACATAGTAATGGGTTGCTCTCTCCAGCGCCTTCTAGTGGGTTTCTTCTGAAAGGACGCCGCTCGCGCTGAGAGTTCGTGCCTTGCCGTGACTGTCGCCATTACGCATTGTCGTTGAGTGCCGTCTATTAAACTCCTTAACATATTGAACAGTGCTCGTGATTTCAAGTGAGTTCCTGCATTAATGTGAATTGTGGATTGTTTAGTTTTCAATTAGCGGACGCAGGTGTGGATGTGAATGAAAAGTCACAGTTGTCACAGTTTTGCCGCATGGGCGGAGCAATGAATACGATAGCAACAAGCCGGAATGTTACACGACCCGTAGGGCTAACTCCAATCCGGTGCAACTCAACAATACGCCAGCGTAAGGCGACGGGAGCGACCTTCCTGCTGTCCATCGCAATCGAGTGGTGGGACCAGCGCCTGCAATCTGCCGATTCCTGCAGTGACCAGCGCGAGCGACTGTCTGAGCAAAGTGTGAAGCCAACGTATTTTTAGGGTCAAAAAGCACCCTTGACTGTATTTCGGTAAATGTGTCCACAATGAAGTACTACTCGCTGTGCTTGGTACTAGCAGTAAGCATTCTCGGGCAGTTTATGACGGGCAGGGATGGGCAAAGATACTTTGAAAGTGAATCGCGATACGATACAATGTACTCGGGCAAGAAGTATTTGAGACACGGATACATCTACTTGAGCAGAACAGACTCTTGGGCTAGTTGGCTATCTATGAACACTGAAAGAATAAGCGCTAAAAATTGATGAGCACAAAAAGGAAAACAGACTGTTCTCCTTTTCGTGCTCGTCATTTTTTAGCGCTTATTCTTTCAGATACAAGATACTTCCGGAATTATTGTAACCCATACGATACTTCCCAATTGTATCTTAAGATACTTCGATACATATGCAAATTTGCTATTATAGATCTATATAATGAAGCAGCAAAGGCCTAGGTACAAAACAGTTTACTTGTAAGTTTCTTAACTGCAACGAACTTTGTATAATTTTAACGAAATATGTGTTTGTATCCCAAGATCTCGGTCTTTCTTGCTCATGGTATATTAGTTTCATTCCGAAACAACTCGTTGTGATTTGTTTGGCTCCTTAAAGGGGTCATGAAGAATCCCCTTACTTGTTGGAAAAACACTTGCTGCGGAAAGCTGACACGGCTACGAACAGCTCAGCCCAATATTGCAGTCGTGCTCGCCGCGTAGAGGCTACAAGCGGAGCACGAAATTGCCGTTTTCTCAGGCGCCCTCTTTTCAAACAGAGGCCGGTTCTCACTCTCGTCGGTGGGCGGGGCGTCTGCCGGCTGACGTCACGGGTCTGCATCTCCGCGTCGCAAGAGACATAGCATGCTTACTGTCAACAGCCGACATAAATCAAGAGCGGTGTTTGGATCAGATGCGCTTGTTCCCGTTGACACTGTGTATAATAGTTGTTGTAGTTAAATAAACAGGCTGAAATCTGGAAAAACTTCGTTGCGAGTTTTCGAAAAGATGACTCACTTCCGGTAGAAGATAACTGTCGTCTGCTGAAAGTGCGGCCGCACACGTTCAAGCGTAGCTTAATTTCAGCCGCACGACCTTTTCGGTATCGCAGCTTCTTGTGCCTCTCTTGTTTCGATTAGTTTTGTATGTCATAACTGGCCTCAAACCTTACAAAACTTGTGTGTGGCGTTGGGTTCTAACGACACGGATCTCGTGCTGACTTGATCAGTGCGTGCACAGATCGAGTTGAAAGCAGGTTCTTAATTCACTGGCCGGAGAGCGGCCCCTTGTGAACCATGAGGGTTGGATTATAGCTGAGGGTTTTAACACTGTTATTTTGTTGAAAGAGAATGCACACGATCGTTTGACCTTTGAATAACACACTTCACGTCGAAGATATCCCGAAGATAGATTCAGCGGTAAGGTAGAAATATTACAACCTGAATTCCACTGTCAACTCACTGAGAGTACTTTAGCTTCCAGTCATATTCAAAGAACGAATGGCCTGTGTTTAAGCTTACGTAAGGCCACTACATAATTTGTGGGGCGTCATGCAGGCCGAAGTGAACACCTTCGGCTCCGAATTCTTTAGTTCGTCGTGTTGTGCCGTTATAAAAATGGTAAACGTATGCCCTCTTGAGTGCTTCTCCATATATCGACAATGCTTCGCTCGCCCGGAATTCGTGGATACCAGCGTGACAAAGGTATCTTCAGTTGGCCGAACGTATGCATGTGCACTCCATGGGCGTATGCAGTGGGGCAATTTTAGTCATTTCTGCCGCGAGCTGCACGCTTCCAGTGGCAGCAGCGTGTTCTGAGTTGTTCTAAGACCGCCTGTGTTTCCATTGTAGGGGTCTGGGCCAGCCGCCGCGCAGAAGCCCTCAGAGACGAGGACGAGACACTGAGCAACACGTCTTTATCATTCCAAGACTCAGCCGCGACTCACTGTCAACGGCCACTGAGCACGAGCCGCGAGCGTGTCGGTGTCCATCGTTCTACCGTCGGCGCGCTCGCGGCTGCCGCTCCCATAGCATATAAAAGTTACACACTCAGACGGCACAGTTACAAGGATATTAAAAAAAAACGGCAGGAAGTGGAAGATGGAACCTTGCGATGAAAAAAATCCGTAAACAGGGGGTGGAAGACAAGTGGGCTTCGTCTTCTTCAAGGCTGGAACCTTGAAGGTCCACTTGTCGAAACGTCGGCTCGAGCACCCACCACCTGTTTACGGATGTTTTCATTACAAGGGTATTGTGACGCGCCAACATTAGGTGGATTTAAAGCGCGCCTACTGTCGCAAGCTGCAATTGCAGGGGCAACAGCGCCCTCTGAGCAGCTGAACGGTAATCTATTTCAGCGATTAGTACTTATTTGCAATTCGCGCTTTAGCGTGGCATAGAATGGTTCTCTATAACTGATATTTTGTATTTAGTTGCTTTCATAATCGTAGAATACCCACTATCTTACTAATTAACCGTTATTATTCAGCATCACACCACCGCGTTAAAGCGAATGCCAAAAGTGTACCCCGATCTCAAGTTAATCTAGTAACGTTGGTAAAGCACAACATCCACAAATTTACCAGTGACATGTCTCCCAATAAATAAAAACGTTAATGCGCTTGCACTTCTCCCTTGTGAATGTCAATGTGTACTTGGCACTCCCCTTGCACAGATTACGCAGTACAAATTTAAAAAAAAATATGTATAACAGTCCTCCTCAATGAAACAGCTGTTCTCCAGAAAATAATGGTTCGTTTGGATTGCTAGTATACTATATTCACAGCCAGGTGCGTAAGCAGACATCTTTTTTCGGGGGGGGGGGGGCACCTCCTTGATCTGAATGGGGGCCTGGCAGAGAAGTGCGGTCTAGTGTCATTTTGTGCTTGTATCTCACGGGAGAAAAAAATTTCAGGGTGGGGGGGCCCACCTGAAATTTCAGGGTGCCCCCCCCCCTGGCTACGCCACTGTTCACAGCAGTAGGCAGGTCCGCTTGTTCACAATTCACAATTTTGCATAACACAGAAACACGAGGACTATAGCAAGTAAGTACAAAACTTGAAAAACTTGGTCATATGTGCACTCCCTCGTCCACCTGCACATTATGTTGAAGTTCACTTATACTACAGGCACCTTCAATTATGCTACGATTGACGAAATATCACCCAACCTGCGTTGGAACACAGTGACGACTTGTTGCCTAACTGCCTGTCACCTATTTCTCTTCCACAATGTGTCCTAATGTGTAAATCATCTGTTCTACTTATTTGGTAATAAAACACAGGCCGTTACATTGAGCAAGCAGTGTTTCACCAATTTGTATTGCATGCAGAAGTTCATATTTTTCATTTGGATCCACAACAAATAGTCATACCTCAACTAATGCAAGAAAGAGTGTTTGCGCTATTTTATTGGAATCAAAACAGTAGCAGTCCTCATATCACTGTAAGCAGATATGTATATTCCACTTTTTTGCACAGAACCTGCACCCAATACTGAACACATGGAACAACATATACAGTAGAGCCCAAGCACTATATATAATTCACAGCCGTAAAGCAACACGAAAGTAGTGTGTAAAACCTCCTCATAATGCCTATTGTAATGTGCACTTCACAGTGCCAGTATCTAAGCTCAATCCAAAGAAAGGGGATGCACAAGGAACTTGGTGTCAACCTACACATGAAGGCAACTAAATTAGTACAATAAGGCTAGCTTTACTTTTTCGAAATATGCAACCATGCAGATAGGCATGTTCTAGTTTTTTATCGCATTAGTTTGCACTATGGCATCAAAACATGTCGCACATGATCATACAGTTGAATTTCCTGCAAGAAAGTCTAAAATTGATTGTAGATCCACTTACCGCCATTTATAAAAGCACTCAGCAACACCCACAAAATGACAACGCTGCCTTCATATATTTCTGCACATATTTGCTCACAGATCTCTGAAAACTAATGTAAATTTCTGTAATTATGATTGAGAACTTCTCGGCGTTATCACATGACTACAGTGTACCAATACTTCTATTATGCATAATTAGTACATCTATGTTACAATATATCCATGCCAGCAAGTGCCACCTGCAACTTAATTAAAGTTCTTCATCTTTAATTCCTCGCTTCATGGCTTATGCATAATGACCACGTTGAAAATTAAGCCCAGCATTATGGCTGCAAGGTCGACTTGAAATTAGGTAATCACGTGCCCAAAATTAAAAATTTGCTCTAAATAGTGGCTGACGGCTTGGCACATTGGATCATAGGACTTGATATGCTATGAGGTTGAATACTATTTGACCATGCACTCATAGAGGCTGTAAAGTAGTCGGGACTTAAGTTCATAGTTAAACAAAGCGGGAAAACAATGCCACAACACACGTAGAAATGAAGGGGACAGGATGACGTGGTACTAGCAACAGAAGTTTAACACGTGCATGGCTTTTTTAGACACGTTTTTACTCTTTCTGCGACTGCGTGCTTCTTAATATTGTAGTTCTTTCATACTGCGTGTGTATATCTTTTTGTGGTTAGCATTAAACTTCAGTTGCTAGTAGCGCATCGTCCTGTGCCTTTCATTCTCATTTCCCTGTGCTGTGGTGTTTTTTCGCACTTTCTTTAACTATGAATACACATCAACTCGCACAACTCTCCATATTAGGATAAAATTTGCTGAGTAAAGCCAGTTATACTAAGTGTCATTTTGAACAATGCGGAATTTTCAAATGTGCATGCTACTGGAAAGGTTGCACGCTGTATCATGCATAACACTCTGCATCAATTCCAGTATTTGCCCAAATGCTTTAAGGTGTAACAAATGTTAGAGATAGTGTGCAGTGAGGCACAGTGGAGTGTTCCCACAATACACTGTCTCGTACACAAGGAGTGGGCGAGCAACTCTTGCTGCTTTGCCAGAAATGTCTTCCTGAAAATGATGCAAAAAAGGGGTTCATTAGGCTTTCTGTGTCCATAAAAATCAATTTCTCGCCAAGGACTCACACTTCACTATACTTAGTGCAGACCTTTTAACAAAACATGAGACAAATACAATATTGTGAGGCTGCTAAGTAGTTCCTTGTTAACTTTTTACTTAAAGTACACAGGGCGAAAAATACACGAAGGTAAAGAAATGCGAAACGACACCAGAAGTGTTATTCTTGTCCTGTGTACCACCATTCGGTTAGATTTCGATGTCAATCAAGTTAGCATTATAGTGTAAAGGGGTGTGAACGTTGGTGAGGTTCACTTTGTATTTAAACACGTTGGACACTAGATTCTTGATAAACCATAGCTGCTCTGTTTAGGACTGAATATTGGGCGATTTGGTAGTGATTCATGGCAAAAGTTAACAGTGTTATCAGTGTTAACACTGATAACAGTTTTAACAGTGTAGATAAGTTATCTGGCAAAGAGCTCGCGTTTCTAAGAAGTTGATTGTTGTACTCACCTGGTGGCGCAAGAGTGGTGCATAAAAAACTGTGTGCTCCGGAAATAAACTTTTGTTGGTAGTTTGCGCTCTGTGTGTTGTCGTCTCTTCTTTTAGTCCCTGTCTCGTTTGCGCGATTCAACCCTCAAGATCATGAACCAACAAGCCCAACTGACAGCCAGTCTCAGACATATTGTATTAGCACAAGGCGGCGCAGGATTTCACTGCTATGCACACTATGGCCACTTCTAGCTCTGCGTGCGTGCTGATTTGTACCAACAAAAAAAAAGCAAAAAGCTTTATGGTGACATAAACAGGAAAAAGAATATATTTAAGTCAAATAGCAAACAATCGCAGTAAATACTGGGTGTTTCAAGTAAGTAGAACCAAATATTTAAAAACCAAGTAGTTAACCGCGACTGAATAAAACCGTCATGTGGTGCTCGTTGTGGCATTTTTTAAATGCGAAGCATTTCTTAGCGAACTTCAGCGAGTTTGAGCGTATCTATCTATCTATCTATCTATCTATCTATCTATCTATCTATCTATCTATCTATCTATCTATCTATCTATCTATCTATCTATCTATCTATCTATCTATCTATCTATCTATCTATCTATCCGCCTATGACTTTGGGCTCTCCTGGCCGTTTCGTTAATACGATATACACCAAAATTGGTATCACGTAACGTGACTTCATGACGAACATAAATGGCAGGTCATAACATGAAAATCATGATATCCGTGTCATGAACGACATGATTTACATGCCACTGTTTTGGTGCTCTTGCGGCCGTTTCGCTATAGTTTGATATATACCAAAATTGGTATGGCGTGACCATACTGTATGACGAACACAAGTGACAGGTCCTAACATGAAAATTATGACACGCATATCATGTACAGCATGATATACATTCCACGCTCATGGCGCGCTCGCGGCCGTTTCGCTAGATTGATATACACCAAAATTGGTATCGCGCGACGTGACTGTGTGGCGAGCACAAATAACAGGTGGTAACATGAAAATCATGACACGCATGTCATGCACAGTATGACTTACGTGCCACGCTCATGGCGCGCTGGCGGCCGTTCCGCTAGCTTGATATACACCAAAATTAGTATCGCGTGACGTGACTGTCTGGCGAACACAAATAACGCGTGGTAACATGAAAATCATGACACGCATGTCATGCACAGTATGACTTACGTGCCACGCTCATGGCGCGCTGCCGGCCGTTTCGCTAGCTTGATATACACCAAAATTGGTATCGCGCGACGTGACTGTGTGGCAAACACAAATAACCGGTGGTAACATGAAAATCATGACACGCATGTCATGCACAGTATGACTTACGTGCCACGCTCATGGCGCGCTGCCGGCCGTTTCGCTAGCTTGATATACACCAAAATTGGTATCGCGTGACGTCACTGTGTGATGAACACAAATAAAAGGTGATAACATGAAAATCATGACACGCATGTCATGCACAGTATGACTTACGTGCCACGCTCATGGCGCGCTGCTGGCCGTTCCGCTAGCTTGATATACACCAAAATTGGTATCGCGCGACGTGACTGTGTGGCGAGCACAAATAACAGGTGGTAACATGAAAATCATGACACGCATGTCATGCACAGTATGACTTACGTGCCACGCTCATGGCGCGCTGCCGGCCGTTCCGCTAGCTTGATATACACCAAAATTAGTATCGCGCGACGTGACTGTGTGGCGAACACAAATAACAGGTGGTAACATGAAAATCATGACACGCATGTCATGCACAGTATGACTTACGTGCCACGCTCATGGCGCGCTGGCGGCCGTTCCGCTAGCTTGATATACACCAAAATTGTTATCGCGCGACGTGACTGTGTGGCGAGCACAAATAACAGGTGGTAACATGAAAATCATGACACGCATGTCATGCACAGTATGACTTACGTGCCACGCTCATGGCGCGCTGCCGGCCGTTCCGCTAGCTTGATATACACCAAAATTAGTATCGCGCGACGTGACTGTGTGGCGAGCACAAATAACAGGTGGTAACATGAAAATCATGACACGCATGTCATGCACAGTATGACTTACGTGCCACGCTCATGGCGCGCTGGCGGCCGTTCCGCTAGCTTGATATACACCAAAATTGTTATCGCGCGACGTGACTGTGTGGCGAGCACAAATAACAGGTGGTAACATGAAAATCATGACACGCATGTCATGCACAGTATGACTTACGTGCCACACTCATGGCGCGCTGCCGGCCGTTCGCCAGCTTGATATACACCAAACTTGGTATCTCGCGACGTGACTGTGTGACGAACATAACAACGGGTGGTAACACGAAAATCATGACATGCATGTCATGTAGGGTATGATGTAGATGCCACGCTCCTGGTGCACTCCCGGCCATTTTATTTACTGGATATATACCTTAATTGGTATGGCATGACAAGAGTGCGTGACGAACATAAATAGCAGGTCACGCATCGTATATATGTAGCAGAATATATGTTTCATTAGCATGGCATATACCAGATTATACTCGCATGCATGTATGACAATCTCGCGATATATAGCGAACTAGATGTCATGACATGAATGACTTCATTAGCCTCAATGACAAACAAGACGACGTATGCAGCTCTTTGCTGGCTGCTTCGCATTACCTCGATTCCCACACTGCGTGGGACCTGCCGATTTTTTTTATATTGCGCTTTATTGGTTCATTAACTAAGGTCAATTATGCAACCTCTTTAACATTCACACTAGGGCCAAGTGCGCTTCGTCACATTGTAGAATGCATTTAGAAACGACCGATCCAATTTTTGTTCGGCAACGTGCAGCCTGCGTGGTGAATATTTTCTGGCTTTTAAAGGAAGCCCGCGAACTATGAAATAAAACCACGTAACTGCGCTCATGTGCTACCGTACTGCAGCGCTCTCAAACGTGCTTCGAGCGGAAAAACCGGCGCGCGGACCGTCATCGTATCGCTTCTCAGGGACGATCACGTTTTCTTGCTGTGTGCGGCCGTCAAAAATGTGGCCGCATTGTGGAGCCGATGGGACGGTCCTCGAGCAGGTTGTTTTGCTCGAAGCACATATAGGAGCGCTGCAGTACGGTAGCACACAAGGGCAGTGACGTGGTCATATTTCTCAGCGTTTCTTTAAACGCCGGAAAAATCACTACGCAGCATGTACACAGGGATCCACTGTTAATGGGAACATCGGAGGGTGTGGCGGCAGCTCGGCGCCACGGCCGGCCGTCGGCTGCAACGAGTTTCGCGCAGACGCAGTGAGCACCGTGCCCGTTGCTCTTTCGTCGCGTCAACGGTTCGCTTCGCGACGATTCGCAGCGCGGAAGCAGACGACGAAAGAGCGCGACTCACAGCGCGCACTTCGCCTGCGCGAAACTCGTTGCAGCCGCTGGTCGGCGCTGGCGCCGAGCTGCCGCCACACGCTCCGACGTTCCCTTTAACCGTGGACCCCTGTTTCCACAAAAAAATTTGATCGGTCGTTTTGGAGTACCCTCACAACGTAATGAAACGCACTTGACCCTCAAGTGAATACCAGAAATGTTGCATAATTCCTCTTTGTTAATTAACAAATTAGGCGAAATAAAAAATATCCTACCGAGAGCCACATGACGGTAAACCATGTCGTTGGTTTTATTCAGTACAGATTAACCACTTCTTTGCAAATATTTGGTTCCAGTTACGTGAAACACCCTTTGTAAACAAGACGCACCCCTAAAGGCTACTGTATAACAACAAATAGCTCAAAAGGGTTCGTGGGGACGATTATGAGTAAAACGGAGTACTTGGTGTTGTGTGTCTCGAATCCCCTTCCGATAGGATTCTTTCTTATGTATTTTCTATGCAAACTCAATTTCGCTATGTTACAAAATCGTAAGACAAATCTTTGTTCCTCTCTATTCTAGGCATGCTCAGATTATTTTACCTTTGTCGTCAGCATCGCCTTGACATGATATTAAACTCACATGGAATGTAGATATGTAACTAGCAATAACGCAGACAGTTAAAATATAAGAATAAAGCAGAGAAAGAATTTAGGAGCACGGTACAAAATACATATTACAGTAAACAGACGGGCAAAAATTATACAGAGGCCTAGGTGATGTGTGCGATGCAAACGGAGGATGGCAAAGAGAGCACCTGTGCTAACAATCAAATTATCAATAAAATAAATTTTTGAATAATTTAGCCGGAAGAACAAAGATACAATACGCCAAAATATATTTTGTTAGGCAACTGCTTGTTCTATTGCATCTAGCATCGGCACCGCTGGCGCGACGGTTGTTAAAACCTCATTTGCATATAAGTCAATCTCATCGAGCGTAAGTAAAGCTTATATCCACGAGATCTTTGAAGTCGCTGATGTATGAAAGCCGCGAGACGCAAAGCAACCCGTTTATTGCATTCTTGAGACTTTGCAACGGAGCACCACACAAGACAAACTTCTGTAACGACACTACAGTGGCATCATAATTTGAGCGAATGACGCCGCGGGCATTGGAGTACGCGGCACAATACTGTGGCTGCGAACAAGTGTCATGACACCGACACTACTAGAAAGAAAGAAAACATCGAGAATACAAAAGGCGGGCTGCGCGTAGACGTTCACGTGCTTGTTGTCGAGATGACTTGAGTGCCATCACGTTATTTCGCTCCACCACCAGGGACGCGTAGACCTACTCGCCGGTGCTCTCGGAGCACTCTGGCGGAAAGACAAAAGAATGTCAGTGTCGTTAGTTTCATTCAGGTGGCTTAGTGGCAGCATTATCAACTCGAGAAGTGAAATTCAGGCGACGTTTATTGTTTCGCACGATGGTGTTTCTACAGCAGTATCTTGTATCTTCAGATACACGATACATTATTGTTCAATATATCGCGATACAGATACAAGCTACCCAAGGAGTATCTAAGATAGTATTGAAGATACATGTATCTTCGATACTGCCCAGCACTGATTTGACGGGCTCATGAGAGGCCGCTGTCCAGCTTACTCTGGGAGTGTGCTGCGGGTTCCGCACAGGCCTCGTACTACGAGCGCCAAGCTAGATGTGTCTCTTTCACTGATTTCATGCATCATCTTCCAATCGTTATTGCCTGTGCAGAATATAAAGATGATCAGTACTGGCCTACATATGCGGCAGTCCCGGAGAACGCAGCTAACAGCACAGGTGCATGACTTGACATCAACACCTTTTGGCAAGTACACAAAGCGCAGAATATACCCCACAGAATATTCCATGAATTCTGTCATGGTTCCTATATTTAGGAGTGAATAATCGTCTTGAGAGCGTGTGTCCGCACTGTGTCCACATGTCTAGAAGCAGAATGATTTTCGCCAGCATTTCATTATGACGAATGATTCTATCGAATTGTGCAGGGCCTCGTATAAATGGTCCCCGGCTGGAAGGCGCCAGAGATTACTACAGTCTTGGCAATGTGGTCGACCTAAGCTGCCGAGCGGACGCCACCTCGCATGAGCTCAAGTGGCACATTAACGACAGGGAGGTAAGTGTTACCGCTTTTGCGCTCTGGCGCGCAAGTTTCACGCTTATTACTAGCGAAGTAGCAGCGGTGGAAGGGCTGCTCCATACTGCACTTGCTGAGTGAATTTGTGCCAAAGCGACCTTCCAGTGCCACAATTTCTTAAATATAGACTATCGTAGCTTCTACCCAGACAACAGTGGGCGTATGTATGGCGCCAGTTTACGCATAGCAGTTGGGTTAGACTCACTCACCCTACTCTGAGCTGCAGCGTAGTTGCGTCGTTGCGCGGTCAGCATTGCGCAGGGTTTTAGCACGAAAGTGTTTTATGCCAAAGCTTACCAAGACTAAACCGACGTCATTTCCGTCACGTCAGTAAAATGCATGCTAGCAAAGGATAAAAAACGGACGAAAACGTTTCGGTGATTCGGATAACCTGTGAGTCGAACCCACGACCTCTAGGTCCGCGACGATAGGTGCCGGACGCTCTATCCACTGCGATACCATCGCACATGCACGAAGCTTTACAAACGCGTCTTATATCTGTCACACCTTCTCGCTCTCACAGTGCTCTTCGTTGGCGGTGTCGCCGTCTGCGAGCGGTGAAGTACTGCATCATGACACTAACGAGCGCCGACAGGGGGCGCATTGGTAGTTTCAGAAGCACTGCTGAAAGCCGTAGAAAAGTGCTTACAGGAGAGGGAAATACCAGACAGTTGGCGAAAAAGTAGAATGAACTTAATCTATAAAGGCAGGGGAGAAAAGGATAACATTCGCTCGTATAGACCGCTAACCATTACATCGGTGCTATACAGGTTGGCGATGCAGGCAGTAAAATTAAAAATAGAAGCGTGGGTAGAACAAAATGATATTTTGGGAGAACTTCAGAATGGATTTGGAATCGACAGGCGGATAGACGATAATCTGTTTGTTCTTACCCAGTGTATAGAAATATCGAAAATAGAAAACAGGCCCTTATACGTAGCTTATCTAGATATTACCGGGGCGTATGACAACGTTAATCAGGAAATTTTGTGGGATATACTGAAAGAAGTGGGCATAGGTGACGACTGTATACAGCTTTTGAGGGAAATATACCGAGAAATTACAGTTTGTATAGAATGGGAAGGAATAAGTAGCTAGGACAGCGTTGAAATTAGCAAGGGGCTGAGACAGGGATGTCCTTTGTCCCCGCTGTTATTCATGCTGTACATGGTGAGGATGGAAAAAGCGCTAGAAGGTAGCAACATTGGATTTAATTTGTCACACAAACAGGTCGGCACGATGGTTGAGCAGAAGCTTCCAGGTCTATTTTATGCTGATGATATTGTCTTATTTGCGGACAGTCAAGATGATATACAGCGACTGGCAGATATATGCGGAAGGGAAGGTGAGGCTCTAGGACTAGGATTTAGTGCAACAAAATGTGGATTGATGGTATTCAATGATCACGAAGACCATGCGGTCTGTATACAGGGCCAAAAAATACCGAGGGTAAGGGAGTACAAGTACCTCGGAGTATGGGTAAATGAGAGGGATAGATATATGGAGGTACAAGAGAAAGCATCGGTAGCAAAGGGAAAGAGGAATGCTGCAATTATGAAGCACAGAGCTTTATGGGGGTACAATAGGTACGAGGTGCTTCGAGGGCTGTGGAAGGGTGTGATGGTCCCGGGGCTTACATTTGGGAACTCAGTGGTGTGCATGAAGTCAGAGGTACAATCAGGAATGGATGTAAATCAAAGGACGGTGGGCCGCCTCGCGTTGGGCGCTCACAGGAAGACGACAAATGAGGCTGTAAAGGGTGATATGGGATGGACAGGCTTTGAAGTGCGGGAAGCTCAGAGCAAAATGAGATTCGAAGAGAGGCTGAGGAAAATGAAGAAGAGTAGATGGGCAGAGAAGGTTTTCAGGTATTTGTATAGAAAAAGCGTTGACACGCAGTGGAGAAAAAGAACTAGGAGGCTCACCAGTAAATATGCGGCTAGCAGTGCGGGCGATATGGCAACAAGGAGCATTAAGCGGAAGGTCAGAGAGGCGGAGAGGACTTATTGGATGGCAGCGATGGAAAAGAAGCCGGCTCTGAGTAACTACCGAAAAGGGAAAAAAGGAAATAAGGAGGGAAAGGTTTTATGATAATTCAAGGGGAAGCGCTTTACTGTTTGAAGCAAGGTCGGGCTGCCTTAGAACGCGTAGTTATAAAGCGAGATTCAGTAACGAAGAAGAACAATGTACATGCTGCGGGGGAACTAAGGAAACGATGGGACATGTACTGATTGAATGTGGCGATATTCACCCAGGTATACGTGTGGGCACGAGTCTACATGAAGCCTTGTGTTTTAGGGACAACAATGGAAAGCTGAACACGTCCGCGATAGAAATAAGTAAGAGACGGTTAGGGTATTGGTGGATGAAAAGTAGAGATAAAGAACAAAAATAAATAATGGGGGGAAAATAAGGTCATTCTGCCTTAAGAGGCAGAGAGATAGACCGTGAATTTATATTTTTTGGTATAATAACATAGATTTAATCAATGTAGATAAGGTATTAGGCCAACATGAAACAAGGAAGCTTTTTTTTTTTTCTCCTTCGAGCCTGGTGGCAGACATGTCACCGCCCCGTTACAAAGGGGACGCTCATAGCATCCATCCATCCATCCAGCAACCGAGGTCTAGCCCCCCAGTCCAGCCTTACTCCCCCATTCGCTCTCCCATTCTGTATCAATAAAGCGGAACTCCGTCACGCGTTCATGGCTCAAGCTACAAGCTCTGCCTCTCGCGTTCCTGCAGCGCTGTGCGGTTATGCACGAGCACAGGCGTAGCTGGGCCTTTTACTGGGGAGCGCACACCTTGGCGTTCCTCTCCTGAAATGATGACATTTTGATTGAGTCTGAATCGTGTGCTGGTGTTTATTATGTGCTTGTCGAGGCCATCTTTGCGCGGTATTCACCGTGTGTCCAGGTGGGTGCATGTTAACTACTTCAGCTACCATAAAGGATTCTACAGCGTGTTTTTTTTTTAGAAAATACAGATTTTTTTGTAAAGAAAGCTATGACTGTCAGGCCTCTGTTGTCTTCGCAGACGAACTCTACGCCGAGGCGGAAAAACATTGCCGCACCTAAATTTACACTGAGAGGAGCAATTGACAAAACTCGTTAGTTAACTTTTTAATTATTAACTTCATGGTAGTTGTTTATATTGAAAATTGTAGGACGTGACAACTTATGGCATACCCATCTTTTAAAAATGTCAAAAAGCACACGTAGTTTGAGATATTAATCATAGAAATCGAGGGCCACCTGCCAGGCGGTACCGAAACTGAACGCTCCGGGCGCGCAGGAATTGCGCCACTGGGGTTATGTCAGACCGGTAAGCTCACGTGACGAACTTTGAAAGAAGGTGTATCGCAGAAGATTTTGGTCAGAAAAAAAAAACGCCAAGTCGTCCCAAATGCCCCACTGGACCGCTTCTTCTTTGCGTTTAGTGTGTAGTGCTTATCCGTTTCTTTGTTAAATACTGATGGTGTTGTATACTGCTTCCTATCCCAACACTTGGGTACTACATATCAGCCAAACGTCACTTTACTATACTCACCTACGGCGGACCCAGAGGCACTGTTCTGTGCTTTCAGTGTATGAGTGGCCCTTTATTAGGCTTTGATGAACTGTCCACTGGACTGACTAGACTTCCACATGTCTCAACTTAATCTTCATTAACATATCTATCCTGTACAACCAATAATTAGAACCATGCAAACAAGAACTGTTTCTCTTTCCCGACTATCTTTTGAACTTTCTTCGTATTGCGCGAGGTCAACCTTTCCGCAGTAGACTTGTGTCGCTAGCAGCTGACGCCGTAAAAGCACGAACTGAGCATGACTACAACGACGAGTGCTGAAAGGATGGCCGGATTGTCCTCTGTCCGTGTTGTTTTCTCTTTTAATTTCGGAGCACTTTAGGGGATCGGGCAGTCGGCGTTTAATGTGTCATGTCGCTTGTCAAGCGGGCAAAGCCATCTGGACCATAGGCATGTGCAGTGTTGCATAACAAGAGGGCGGGAAAGAGAAGTGGGGGCGAGGAGGAGGGAAAGGAGGGGGAGAGAGGGTAGAGCATAGCATAGCCGCGTATACAGTACAGCATAGACGTACAGTATAGCAAGCCGGGATGGGAAAAGGAAGTGCGGGTCAGAAACGAGGAGGGGGAGGGTAAAGTATAACATATATAACAAGGGGAGTGAGAAAGGAGGAGGGCAACCGTGTATAGTATTGTATAGCAAGTGGGTGGGAAGAGAAGTGATATGAGGAGAGGGCACTGCATCACAAATAAAGCTTTTCTTTCCCGTCATGGATGCCGAGCAGGCTGCACGTTTGCCACGCGCACTTGCACGTAAGCGCCAGCTTCACCGCTGCGCACTTCCTACAGCTTTCACGTTGAGCGTAACTGAAGAATTTGTACTGCTGTTGCGCTATAGCCTCTTTTCAGTTTCGTATCATCTTGCCAAACTCGCCAATTGAACAGACTCAGACCCTGCCACTGAGGCGCCCAATTTCTCTTCGGTTACTTTCCACGTAAATGTAGTCAGACACCTTGGCGTTGATTTGCAGCCTAGGTGTTCTTTATTCCTGTTCATATCTCAGTGTATAACGTCCTGCACCACCGAAAATGAGTATCGCTTCTTGGCTTTTGAAATACAAGTTGCTCATTGAGCTAAGCCAATGCCATGACATTCCGTATTTGCATTTGGAGTGTTTACTTCAACCAATCTGCGATGCAATTAACAATAGAATTATCCGACCTGCGAGAAAAATAGTACGGCTCGAAATGTTAGGCACTTCTGGATTATGTATGAATGTCTTCCTTCGGTGTTGTTCACTGTCAGTACGCTTACCGGAAATATCCGTTTCAGTGAAGTAGTAATTTACGTTGCTTTAGCCTAGAAAATGCTCTCTCTCCTTTGTGAGGAATAAGCGCCTGCTGGTGATATACGGTTATGCTTAAAGTCGTTCATCTAGTAGCGCAGTTTGTTGTCGCCGCAGTGCCATTGTGAGAATTCCAGCCGTGGCTATATTTTGTCACTCAGGCCTCGTATCGCACACTGCGAGGCAGCAGACACGCGAGCCGACCGACCGTGGCATCGTTTGTTCTCCGATGTAGAAGGGGCGGCTCGCTTATCGCCAGCATTTGGCTGCTGGCACGGACGAATTGCCACGCGACGGTTAGCGGGATTATCGGGATCATTCGCCGGGGCGTCTGTTTCCAGCCAGTGTTCTCTGACAGCGCTGGCTGCTGCTTTTTGCCCATCTTCCCCAGCAGTGCGTGTCGCGACCGCAGCCTCGGTGTTTACTCTCTGCCACCTCGTCCCTCATTGTGCGTCTCTTGTCGGGGAGTCATTTACTGCGCCTTTCTTCTCCCATCACGGCCGCCGCTTTGGCCGCCATACTTCGGGCGCAAATAATTTGTTTTCCTCTTTCAGCGTTCTTTACGGCTGTTTTGTAGCGACACTGTGCGGTGGCATTCGGGTCTCCGGTCGCGCAGTTTGTTATTCCACATCCTACGACAATTTCTTCACAAAGTTCGCATGATATGACGTATGATTAGTCACGGTCCTTGATACCTAATCCGTTCAGTCTTGTTTCCGCTTTAATGGATTTCCAGGGCAAAACACGGATATGACTTCTCCAGCTGACTGACCTGGTGTGTCTCCGACCACTTAGGGTGAAATAAATATGTGCTTAAATATTATATTTTATTTATTATCGCCTCTGTTAAAAAAAAAAAAACAAGGCTGATCCTGCCGTCATAGGAATCGGTGTAACACGAATGTGAAACGTGTCTTCACAGAAATAGTGCTTATTGTGTAGCCATATATGAGAGCTTGTACAATGTCTATTGGTGTTTGGCATGCACCCACTTTGACGCCTAGTGGCACATCTCCACCGCGACGACTAACGCCCACGATCATAACCGTTGTGGTAGCTGAAGTTGTTAGTCTGGACGCAGCGTATCGGGAGTCCCGCGCAAAGGTGGCATCAACAAATACGTAATAAACACTGGTACTGGATATGCACTTCTTCAAACCGTCGTGAATTCAGGAGAGAAGCGGCACGGTGTGCGCTCTCGGGTAAGGCGGTAACCTACGCCGGTGCTCATGCATACACTACCACACTGCGCTTCAGCAACACTGGAGGCAGTGGTTCGTAGCTAGAGGCGCGAACACGCGCAGGCATTCCACGTCCCGCTGGCGTCTGTGTCGTTGCACCAAGGTAGGACATTCGCCCGTCGACATGGCTGCCTTTCTGCAGCGCTTATTGCAGCCGTTTTACAGCCGGTGCTATCGCACTGGGAGCAGCCGGAAGCGGAGAAACACCGTTGGTTCATATGAAAGCTGCACTAGTCGGACAGTGAGCCGTCACACGCTAACACGAAGCGAAAGACAAAGAACGTAACTGGGTGTAGGGTTACTCCCCGATGCTTTTAACCACGGGCTCCGAGAGTGCGCGCCGGCAGGTTTCTCGGAGGCCACGCTGTAACTGCGTCGTCGCCGAATCGTTCTTTATCGGCGCTAGTAAGCGTCATGCCGCAATACTTCTCTTTACCGCTCACAGACGAACCCAAGAATTCTGCGTGGCAATCAGGTATTTTACCACAGAGCGACGCCAGGTCTATAAACTGGTTTGTAAAGGCAGCCTATGCAGGCGTAATGGCGGTACAATGTCAATTGTGGTTGTGATGCTGGCAGGGGCGTGGCCAGAAATTGTTTTCGGGGGGGGGGGGGGGGCTTCAACCATACTTTATGTATGTTGATGCGTGCGTTTGTATGTGTGCGTGTATATATACGCAAGCAAAATTGAAAGATTTCGGGGGGGGGGGGGTTTGAACCCCCCAACCCCCCCCCCCTGGCTACGCCCCTGGGTGCTGGCTATCTCATTTTACCAGAAAACAACGAACACTACATATGTACAGTCGGGCGCGATTCGAAGGTTATCGCGCGAGCGTCGACCAAGAACTACAACAGCGCCACTTCCCAGAATTATTTTTCGAGGAAAGGGAGGTATCGGGAGAGCTTCACACACTCTTTTTGCTGTTCCTTGAGCTGCAATCACTCCCGTCTAACGAAGGCACATTTTCATTTCTTTTTTTTATGAGAAGGCGATATATTTTGTTCAACTTAGCAAGCCGTTTAAACGAAGCAGTGCAAGCATGCGCTTTACCAGATGTCACCCAGCAATCTTTTTAATTACCGCGGAGATAAGAGCCAACGCAACATGATTGCAACGAATGGAAAGCTTAAAATAGAGAGAAAGGGTGTAGAGCTCGTCATAGGGCCGATTGTTGTAGCATGGAACAGCCAACCAGGAAGAGAAGAATGCGTAATCTCGATTTTCACTGTTCCAAAAAGTGCCGCTAGGCCCCTGGGATGCTAGGCCGGTCGACGATCGCGCGATAACCTTTATATCGCACTCGACTGTACTTCTACGATACAGGCGTCATATCAGATTAACGTATGTGGTTGCAGTGTTGGCTCCGCTTTTATAGCAGCCTAATAAGGATTACATTTGCAATCCTATGATTCAACAAGCTATATTGAAGCATTGCTCGACCCCTGCGCTGTGGTGTCTCATGTGCCTTCTTTTGTCCTGGCCTTTGGCCTGCGCTCCCATCAATTATCATGCAACCCGGAGGAATACATTACGAAAGTTACGTATGATATTCACATGATTGCACCATAAAGTGCACTTAGTTCCGATAATACTGAAGTATGTACTGTAACGTGAGGGCTGACGTTACGTCTCACAATAAGTTACTCTTTAAACGCCTGTGTGTCGACGTGCCTGGAAAGCCCCGATGTGCACGCAGCTACTGCACTTACAAAAATACGTCGATCCACCTCGTAAAGTTTGGCTCAAAACCATAAAATACAGCATAGACGTACTTGCTGACTGCTTCGCATGAAAGCGATTCCCACAACGCGTGGTATCTGCCGAATTTTAGGGGCGAAGCTCCTTAAGGCGGCACCCGTTCGTCCCTCGTAGTCGTAGTCGTAGTAGCATAGAGTAATATAGAAAAGGTTAAGAGAGGACACTCCCGTAGGCCCCTGCGGCTGATTTGGGTTCGCAGCGCACCAAACGGAAGTGGGGAATCCTAACAGCCGCCTCAGAGATCGGAAGTCGCAAAAAAATAATTAAAAATGCCGATCTCAGAGGCCATTATTTAGCTATAGGTAAAATTACACGGCCCCCGAGACCACTTTTATTCGTGTGATTGTCTCGGAGGTCATATATATATATATATATATATATATATATATTTTTTTTTTTACGCGTTATTTGCATGCATAAGAAGCTTCGTGTAAGCCACACCGCCAGAGCGGCGAGCACACAATGCCATTGTTTATGCAGACATGACAATCGTTGGGAGAGACGAAACATTTTATTTCAAGTCACATTCTCGGTAAGCACGTACAAAAGATGGGTGCACTACACAAAGCAAGACAGCTGCCACGTGTTGAGAAATTGCACAGTAGGAATAAATAGGCGATGGCGATATTTAGAAAATTCCCACAATACAATAAAAGTGCAGAAGACAGCATTAGCATCACAGAGGACTACAATAAGCTTTCGAAGTCCAACCTTTCTTATTAGGTATACAAGCAGCTATCGCGCACAGTGCAAAACAAATCATTCCGCCCCCCATTTTTTTTTAAGTAGTTTCACATTTTTCACAAAGCAACATGCAATTTCAATGCATCTCGCACAAACATCACACTAGGAGGTTTTCTAAGCCTCACACTTATATCACATAAAACCCACATCCTTTGGTTTAAGACTTAAACTTGTCAAGCTGCAAGCCAGAAACTGAGGACTGAAAGCGAACTTTGTCCAAGTTGCGGTTAACAAATCTGACATGCCAACACAAGCGTATTCGACAGTACATCTTCAGAAACCTAGCATGGCAATCCAGTGAACAAAGGTGGAAATTTGAGGATGACAGTTTAGCAGACAAGATAGAGCAGATGCCATGGCAATGAACCACACTTTCAACAATGGAAAGAAAGGCAGATTCCAATTCCTGGAACATTTCAAACGCTCTGGCAGACGGAACAGTCAAATTTCCAAACAACTTGCCAGGTACATGATAAGCTTTCAGCATCATAAAATACTGGTGTTCCTGCCTCAAATCATTTTCATCATCCTTCAGAAATGCCGAACAATGGCAATTCTCAGGGCACTTTTCAAGAAACTTCTTAATAAGAAACCCTGCGACGTAGTAAGATGCTGCATCATCGACAGCATGCGACTGGTTCAGTGAAGCAAGCAGACTTATATCCTCAAGTGGAGGGAAGTCATCCGAGCAAGGTGGCTGAACATGATCTGCAAGCGATGGCTTGTGGAATGAAAATGGCGAGAGCTCTTGAAGAAGTACACGTCTGTCCTCCTCAACGTTTCCTTTATCTGAAAGTTTCATAATTCTTTGGATCATAATGTGCTTTAGACCACTTATAAAATGGGGAACAGTGGGGTTCATGTTGCATCCTTGCCTTTGTCGAATGCTTCCAAACATGTTTTCTAAAGGGTCCTGTTGTAGCCGCCTGGTGAGGAGGAATCTGAAGTTGTACTTATTCGAGAGCTCTTCCCAGAGCATCAGGATTGCTCTAATAGTGACCTGCCACCCTGTGATCGTATGTGGCTGCCGCCTGCCTTCAAAGTTCCAAGTAGCAACCCATGGAGCAGCTGCCTCAAGGAAGTCGAGCACTTCAGACTGCCCTTTAATAATTGCATACCTCATCTTCTGAGCATTCTTTTTTGGACTCGAACTGTTCAAAGCATCAAACAGCATGTCCATCCTGTCACAAAAATTGGCCGTGGCCAGCGCAGATTCTGGCAGTTCTTTAACGTACACAAGTGCAGTAATTGCAATGGAAACGGATGCACTAAGAACCTGGGTCGCCCGCTTCACTTTCATATTGCTGAATGGTTTCTGATAGATATGTCTTTCCGTTAATTTTGGTGCCAATCGAAGCCTTAGCTCATGGGTTGAATGATACAACTTGGTAATGTGTGCCCAGTCTACAACCTCCTGTCCAATATGAAGTTTGTGCATCTGCAGGTTGTTCCGCGTAGTTTTCACAAGATGTGGTACATCGAAAATGAAAAAGATGCGGTTTCCATCAACAGTGAAAAATGGTTTTGCCACAGATACTCCCAGCTGCCTCGACAAGCTCACATTTGATGCTCCCTGGTCACATATTAAGGCTTTTATCGATATTCCGATTTCTTGCAACTGCTTAATCAGTGACATTAATAGGTTGTGCAAGTGTGAAAATGATGCAGAGGCGTGGGCTACTGTGTAAGCTACTGGCTGAACCCATCTCTTAGAGATTCCAGAAAGCAGGACCACCATAGCCCGGTCTGCGATTGTTGAAGTTCGCTCAACACCATTGTCTGTGAAGCCCTGCACAACATCTTGGGTCACATCATAAGCCAAATTTTTTTTAAGCATCATCTCATCAAAAATTAAAGCGCACACTCTGTCGCGCTTGCTCCACGACTTAGTCGACAACCCAATGGATTGAACTATCCCTGGAATTATTCCCGGCAGCATTCTTACATTTGAGAGCCATCTCCTTATGGAACGTTCACTAGGCAGTGTTAGGAACGATGACAAAAAGCGATACGCTCTTGCACCACAGAAATGCAACTGCAAAGCAAATTTTTTCATCCACCGAGTAAAACGTTTACCCCTGCTTTTTCCTCTCAGCTGAACGTGACTTTTTAAGAGCTGAAACATTTCATCAGTGACAAAAGGTTTGACAACATCGAACGCTTCTTCAGTTGTGCGGGGAGTCTTCACCTGCCGTTTCCGTAGTCGTTCAATAGTCTTCTTGTACTTGCACACCCTCCCTTGAAGCCGCTTGATGATTTCTTTTGGCCGGCGAGACTTTGCCGCAAAGGTGGATGAAGTGCCTGCAGAAGCTAGAAAAAGAAAAAACAGTATTTTACTGCAAAGTAAACTTACATTATTAGAGAATAACTGATGTTGCTTCGTTCACAAAGGGTGCTTATGTTATAAGCAGGCCAATTTTATTTTCTAAAGAAAACCTAGCAGTACAACATTGTACAGTTATTGCTATGAAAAGCCTGCTTTGCTGTAGCTATAAACAGTCAGTGCTTTACGGAACGCATCCTACAAAAGGGACTCTAATTTACTGCAAAGCTGTTTAGGAGAGCCGCCGGCACACAAAAATTATATGTTTAAGATGTACCGTTGGGATAGTTATCAAGATGACATGTATTATCACACATTTGAAACAATAAATCTTGCAACAGTAGGCAAGCACTAAAGTTCAAGTATCCGTGCCGAAGGACAGATCCTTGTTTGTACTCATTCCCAGCTTGTAATGCAACCGTAGAAGTAAGTACAGGTGTCGCAACAGACTTAATATATATGGTCCGTCAGATGGCTCACCCATGAATCTCAAAAGCACAGTGCTGTGTTCACCATAATAGCAAAAAATAATGAATGTCACATCATTGGGCTCTTTTGATTTATAACACTTTTGTAAGCTACTTTCATAACTCACTAGGAGCTGCATTTACGATGCAGCTCCTGGATAAATTAGTGTCGATGGCCACTATGTTAGTTACCTTAACTTTTAGCTGCTTTGTGTGCTGTATATGCAGCAAGGCCAAGCACTCTGCAACACATGCCTTTAGGCTTTTCAATAACAACTGCAGAGATTTTATGCCCCGAAACTATTATGATTATGACGGACACTGCACTTTGCCATATAGCTGCTCAGCCCATGCCCGTGAGGCAAGACTACGTTAGAGATGGTTGCCCAACAAACATAAAAAGAAATAACGCTCTTACTAGGTGGGGCCGAGGAACAAGCGCTCTCCTTTTCGCCGTCACTTTCGTCACTGCTGGTTGGACTTGACTCTGCAAGCAGATTAACAAGGACAGCAATAAGATACTAAGCAATTGGTGCCATTAAACCGCATCTCACCATTGACAGTAGGGCATGGAATCTCCGCAGCACCCTTCACAGGTTGCTTGTGGCTGTCGACTGGGGTCCCTTCTGCAATAACACAAAAGAACGAACTGTTGAACAGAAACACCTTTCCTCTAACCATTTTCCTGCCATCAGATAAAGTCTGAATTAACACAAAAGAGAACGACAGACGACTTACCAGGCAGTGCCAGGGAACAGGAGCTCTCCTTTACACTCTCACTCTTGTCACCACCGACTGGACTTTCTTCTGCAATGACATCAACGAAAGACACCAATGAGATACCGAGCAAACTGTGCCAGAAAAACTCCTTACCATGGGCAGTAGAGCAAGGAGTCTCCGCAGCACCCTTCACAGGTTGCTTGTGGCTGTCGACTGGGGTCCCTTCTGCAATAACACAAAAGAACGAACTGTTGAACAGAAACACCTTTCCTCTAACCATTTTCCTGCCATCAGATAAAGTCTGAATTAACACAAAAGAGAACGACAGACGACTTACCAGGCAGTGCCAGGGAACAGGAGCTCTCCTTTACACTCTCACTCTTGTCACCACCGACTGGACTTTCTTCTGCAATGACATCAACGAAAGACACCAATGAGATACCGAGCAAACTGTGCCAGAAAAACTCCTTACCATGGGCAGTAGAGCAAGGAGTCTCCGCAGCACCCTTCACAGGTTGCTTGTGGCTGTCGACTGGGGTCCCTTCTGCAATAACACAAAAGAACGAACTGTTGAACAGAAACACCTTTCCTCTAACCATTTTCCTGCCATCAGATAAAGTCTGAATTAACACAAAAGAGAACGACAGACGACTTACCAGGCAGTGCCAGGGAACAGGAGCTCTCCTTTACACTCTCACTCTTGTCACCACCGACTGGACTTTCTTCTGCAATGACATCAACGAAAGACACCAATGAGATACCGAGCAAACTGTGCCAGAAAAACTCCTTACCATGGGCAGTAGAGCAAGGAGTCTCCGCAGCACCCTTCACAGGTTGCTTGTGGCTGTCGACTAGGGTCCCTTCTGCAATAACACAAAAGAACGAACTGTTGAACAGAAACACCTTTCCTCTAACCATTTTCCTGCCATCAGATAAAGTCTGAATTAACACAAAAGAGAACGACAGACGACTTACCAGGCAGTGCCAGGGAACAGGAGCTCTCCTTTACACTCTCACTCTCGTCACCCCCGACTAGACTGGATGTTCTCCTGGAAGCCGCTTTGGTTACCCCTAAAAAAAACTTTGCATTAATAGAGGCCTCCCATCAATCAAATTAGCACCATAAGACATGCTCATGCACCCACACAAAATAAGGACACCTAGTTCAGATGTGAATTAGTAAAGACCAGACTTATGAGCAGCTCTGAAACAGTGGTTTAAGGTAAGGGATACTTCTTACGCAATTGCATTCACTGCATCTGCCACACCGTGCCTACTGGCAGCATGATCAAGCACTACATGCACTTATGGACAAGTTGGATTAGCACTATGCAACTTGACAGCTACCATCAGAAAACGAGAAATGTTACCTTGACCCTGTGAACCATAAGGTGGGAAAGGTTCACTGCAGTCATGAATGAAGGATCTCCGGGTCAGACCTCATGTCAACAAAGCTCTCACATGCCACAAATGGACTGGTAGACTGGGCTGGACAGAATAAATGCCAGCAGTATAGAATAAAGGTATAGAATAAAGTAGACGGCACGCAATGGCCATGTATTTGTTTACATGGTTTGAATGCTTAACGAAATGAACACAGCTCACAAATAACAACAAAGTGAGTTAACACAGGACAGACTGCTAGACAATCGCTGAAGGCGATGCATTGAAAAACACAGAGATAAGTACAACACACATAACACACACCTTGCGATTTAGCAACAGTGTTTTATAGAGAAAATAGCCTCTGCCTAAAGTAACCAGAAGGTTACGACACAGTGCACAGAGTTAGTACAAAAAAAACACAACTTTGGACAGTTGTGTGCACACGCATTTCTCAAACAGTTTACCCTGCGCTATCATCATCTGCCAGCGAGTCAATGGGGGGGCAGAAGGAAGAGCGGTTTTTTTAAGCTTTGTTCGCCCAGGGTCCATAAAGCACTGTGGCTCAAAGTGCTCACTGCACAGGCGGTAGACGGCATACAGCTGCGAGGCTGGCTTAGAAAGCAGGTCTTGACGATCAGCATACTGCAACCAGACCTTTGCCCTGGGGGTGGGGGGAGTTCTGCTTAAGAGGGAAGTCCAACTCCAATGCGCACTCATGATGAAAGCACTTAAGGCAACAGATAGAACACCAGCAATGGCCAATAGCTGCAAGTCATGTATATCCAACAGAGTTTAACGCATTGGGAACTACATTTTTAAATCAAACTAGATTAAGCTGCCACTGACTTGTGCAACATCGTAAAATTTATCATAAACTCTCACTCTCTCTTCGTTCTCTTTACAGTGGAGCTGTTTAAGCTATCATTAAGTTGTGCTCAGTCATGCAAAACTCCTCGGAAGGATAAGCACCACAGGAATCTGGCAAGCTCTACTACCAAATACAACTGGTGCGAGTGTCAAACAAAAACGACGATGTGAAAATGAGAGAGAACGCAGACAGGAATGAAAGGAAAAGGCATGAAAAGGTGACAAAGACACAAAGTGAAAAACAAATAAAGAGAAAAAGAAACAGAGGGACAGAGAAAATGAAGAAATACATAGCAAGAATGAGCCCAGAGAGATACAGAAAGGGAAAACTAGGTAGAGAGAGAAAGAGATAGGGACAGAAAAAGATGCAAGAAACAGAAAAAGAAAGGAGAAACGAGGAAGGCCGCCCAGCTCCGCGACACCTCCAGTGCGAAGTTTTCAGAGTTTTGAGAGTGAAAAGGGGCCACTCGATTTAGGCGAATGAAGAATATGCATGTATGACCATCCAAACACTAACTAGCTGAACGGCAAAATAGTGCGAAAGATACAAACATACTTTGATAGTTAGTTAATGACAACCACAACTTCAAAATTACATCTTGGAAATGTGCAAAGGGCTACCTGTCGTCTCGCGGAATCCTGAACCACTTAGTACCACGCTCTCTCCCTGTCCTGCCGTTGTTGTTGCACCACGCAGCGCAGCAGTAGCTGCCGTAGTACTTGACTCCGGACGGCATGACCTGAAAAAAGAGAAAAAGTTGACCGTATTTTCTCTGGCCTTCGCACAAATTGTCTCCGACGCACTTCTCAGCGCCCTTTCGCGAAAAACAGTCCCAGCAGTTGCCGCAGTGAAAACAAAGCAACCTTCGGTACGAGAATATTACGTCGTAGCCACGGCCAACGAACACTGTTCTCATTTCTCAAGTTCTCTCTAATTTGGCTCTTAACATAGGCGTCAAGCAAACTGCGAATACCACAAATAACGATTCAAAGCATAACTGCACTCTTTCACACATTTGCACACCCATGCAGTGAATTAGAACTGCGTGTAACGGCATTGTATGCACAAAGAAAACCTTACGACGCAAGCGGCGACTCATTTTTGGCGCCAAGAAACGATTTCTTCGCTAACGTGCTGCGTAGCATTTCAAGTAGCTATTTCTTAATGCAAAGCAATTCACGAGCACCATACGCGAAGCACAAAGAAGCTTTCGGCGCTAAAACACAAATTGCGTCAAATGTCAACTTAAAGCTGTAGAGACAAATACATTGCAAAGTAATGAAGGGAAAAGCTGCGTAGCATTTCAAGTAGCTATTTCTTAATGCAAAGCAATTCACGAGCACCATACGCGAAGCACAAAGAAGCTTTCGGCGCTAAAACACAAATTGCGTCAAATGTCAACTTAAAGCTGTAGAGACAAATACATTGCAAAGTAATGAAGGGAAAAAAGAACCTAATGAAGGCGTTCTTACCAAGCAGCCGCCAAGCAGAGTAACTTCCCGGCAGACGATCCCAGCGAATTATCCGCGGAGCAGGTAGAGCCAATTTTATATGCGTCGCCGCGTCGTCTTGCCGGCAAATCTGACCATATATGGTCATGACAGCTACCAATCGATGATTTCGAACTGTCCAATCGCAGACGATAAAGACGGATTTAGAGCCGCACTGCGAGCCAGCGGAAGCCACTGCCGCAGCCACATAATCTGACAAAGACAAGTAGATGTATCGTGAACCAGAAAAGGTACTGCAGTAGATAACTAGTACGCGCGTTCTCTTGGAAACAGGGAGTGACGTGCTGCCGTCTAACGGCTGGCGAGAAGCTGCGTAGCTCCGCCGTTTATAGGCTCGTGTGTCCACTCTTGTCATTTTCTGTTACTCTATGGTAGTAGTGCGTAACCAGTCGTAACGCTAGTACCAGATCTTGACCTCCAAGGTGGTGCCGGTGGGAGATTTTTCCTGTGCGTTGTTGAACAATAAAATATTCGCAGCGTGCGCGTTAACTAAAAGCCGAATTCTTCTGTCTCTCATTCCTCATTAGCAGCCATTGGCATGTTCCAGTATGAAACGTTAGTAGAAGTGTAAGTGTTAGCTAAAAGCCGACTTCTTCTGTCTCTCATTCCCATTAGCAGCCATTGTTTACCTCCAAGGTAGTGCCTGGTGAGATTTCTCCTGTGCGTGATTAAACAATAAAAATTTTGTTCAAAACGCCGTTGATTGATGAAATAAACCAACGAAAGACGCCAGATGTTTTCTAAAAGCGAAACGAAAGAACGCCAGATGTTTCTAAAGCAAAACGAAAAGACGCCAGCTGCTTAACGAAAGACGCCAGATGTTTTCTAAAGCAATGGTTTTCTAAACAATGAAAATTCACAGCGTACATGTAAAATTAAAGTGAGCTGCAAGTCGTCATAACTCATCGAACCTTTAGTATAAACGCGCCCGATCTCACGTCGGTGATGATGTACTGGGCAGAATTCACGGAAGATTCACGGTTTACCGATGAACCTCCGCAGCTTCGCCCACTCATCATCATTCATTCCGTGGATATGCTGTGATCTTTTTTCTTATTGCTTTTTTTCTTTCTCACCCGCTGGCGTCCATTTTTCCTTCATTTTAAAAACGTCATATCCGTGACGAAAATACGTCACTGAATTCTTGGTGGACCCCCGCATAAAACACTTTCGTGTTAGAAAAAATGCGGCAGATCCTACGCATTATGGGAATCAATTCTATGCGAAGCAGTCCACTAGTAGCAGTATATGCGGGATATTTTGCTTTGAGCCAAGCGATGGGTCGACGTCTTTGTGTAATATGAGTAGTTGTGTGCATATTGCGGACCTACCAGGCACGCCGAGTAGACTGGCATGTAAAGGGTAGCTCATGGTCCGACGTAGCGTCGGTGCCCACGTTATAGCAGAGACGTCAGTTTTGTCACCACAAAGTGCAGGCTATGTTGGGATGATGTGCATATCGTTGTGATGTTATGTTCGGGTTCAGGATTCGCTCCAGAAGGAATGACGCAGCACGCAGGTGTGCAAGCACATGTAAGACATCTTCACACACACGAAAGGACTCAACGAATAGTGAAAGTTACATCGACATAATGGCTGCTACGCGAAATAGTTAAACAGAGGCGTACAGTTGTCGGAGCCGATGACGTTGCCGAGTTGAAGGCGTCTTGCATCGACCGTCTGTCCGATGCCGTAGCTCGGTGCTTGGTCTGTGTGCGTGAAGTCACGAAGGTCTACTCCGCGGCCGTTGATGCCGGGACTCCGCGCCCAAGGGACCCGCTCCACGGTTGACGCCCTCGGCTCATGCGTGCTCGTGTGCCGAACCCTGAGGGTGCCCGCCTGCACACGGTGTTGACGCTTGTCCCGGCCTCGTACACGGTCCCTGGCTCGATCTTCCCGTAGCGGAACAGGCGGGAGCGCTCTGGTAAGTCGAGGCAGCAGGAGGATGGGCTGCGGGTTCTCCCATGGACCGGACGCCCAGCGAAGGAAATCCCAGCCCTGGAATTCGACTCTCGCGCACGGCCCACGCACTGGTCACGCTGTCTCGAGGCACGCCGCGCACGCGATCGTCATCCCCTTCGCCACCGCACGGCACATACGCAATTCGCCCCCGCACGGCGCACACATCCAAACGTCCACACAAGTCGTCACACAAGTCGCCACCGCACAGCGCACTGTTTTGTTCTTGCCTATCTTACCGCGCGCACCATATATTATTACAATCGTACGTAGCGGTCGTAAGCGTATTCGCGCAACGCTTGGCTATACTTTCCAGAGTCATAGGTGTGCATACGTAATGTTTATTGCATTGATATAAAAGCTGATATCCAACACTGAAACCACATTTGGTGTTGTCCTGGCATAAAATATGCTTAGGGTGTTTTTCAGAAGCAGTTTGAAGCACTGACGTGGTTCTGTGGCAGAATACATGACTGAAATGCAGATGCCTGGGTTTGATTCTTGCTCGAGCCGTGCTTTTTACTATTTGCTTCTATCGGGATATTTCACACATCGACAACGCGGCCGACGCCGGCACCGCATTTTCTGCGACACGGGCTCCTTCACGCTGTCGCATTCAGATTTCCATTGTCTGGGTTGGTATACACGGTGCATCACCTGTGGTGCATACCCGCATACAACGGGCCGCGGTGTGCGGGTAGGCGCAGCACGTGACTTGTGGAAAGAATTTTATGACTTGCTCGACAAGTAAGTCACGTTTTCATGTCATGACTTGCGAATTGTGTGCCTCTTACACTCACGTCCTCGTATGCCAATTTTGGTATATACCAAGGTAAGGAGACGACCACGAGAGAGCCAAGATGTAGACGGCTAGATAGATAGATAGATAGATAGATAGATAGATAGATAGATAGATAGATAGATAGATAGATAGATAGATAGATAGATAGATAGATAGATAGATAGATAGATATGTGGCGGCACGGTGCGGCGTCGCGTCTGCGACTGCGCGCAGCGTCGACGCTACTAAACCGAGCGCGAGTGTGATAAGAACACTCTCGCCCTCAGAAGACAAGAAATGTGTGTGCTCCCGCAAGCAGTTCAGTTGTTCAGTTGTTGCTGTTACGTCTTTTCGTGTGGACACATTAAAGCTATGTGTACCCACATCTGGTGACCCGGAAAAGGAACTTACCGCACCGCCATGGCCGACCAGGAAGCCCTCGCCGCTCTTCGCCAACAAGTTCAAAACCTTCAAGAGCAACTTCAAGCCCAACAACTGGTAATCAAGAACCAAGAGCAGCAACTCCACGAACAGCAGCCACGCACCCAAAATGAACCACACTGGTCTGACAATTCTGCACAGCCGCGCTCGGGCCACGCCCCCCAAAGCTTTGCTCCAGCGGGCGCAACCACTCCAGCGACCACCGCCGACACGGACGACTGTCGCGTCACCGTCAAGCTTCCACCCTTGTAGGCAGAGTCACCTGAGGTGTTCGCACAAGTCGAGGCGCAGTTTTCTCTGGCACGTATCACCCAGGACCAGACGCGCTACGACAACGTCGTCGCCCACCTAGACTCTCGCTACGCAGCTGAGCTCCGCGACGTACTCGGAAGTCCTCCAGCTGACGACTGCTGCCTGCACCTGAAGAGGCAACTAATTCGGCGGCTTTCACCTTCAGAAGACGGGAAAGTGCGTCAACTCCTTCAGTACGAAGCGCTCGGTGACCGCAAGCCATCGCAGCTCCTGCGCTTTATGCGTGCCCTCGCGGGCAGCACGCCTGTTGACGACTCCCTCCTCCGAATAATGTGGCTTGACCGTTTAGCTTCTCATGCTCAGGCCATCCTCCAGGTTCAGCCGAATCTACCGCTGGACCAGCTCGCCGAAATCGCCTACCGAGTCGTCGAAGCCTCTCCACCGCCGCCACCTCTTTTCGTCCACGCCGCCGGCGCCTCACAGCCCACCCCCGAGCTCACTAGCCCTATCGACGAAATCGCCCATCAGGCATCTGTATGAACGCCTGACGTTGCATCCTGGAAAACGCCCCCAAAGCCGAGGCCGGAACACTGATTCAGCGCAAGAAAACGACGACGGCCGCTGCTACTACCATCGTCGCTTCGGTGACAAAGCCCGAAAATGCCAACTACCCTGCTCAGTTGGACGTCAGGGAAACTTCAACAGCAGCCCGTAGAGACGGCCGCGAGCTGCCAACTTAGAGGCCGTCGCATTTTTGTCACCGACCAAGTCAGTAAGCGCAGGGTCCTCATCGACTGCGGTTCTGACATCTGCTGCTTTCCCCGAGTCTTCCTGCACGACAAGCGCCCTTGCATGTCGTTCAAGCTAAGTGCGGCTAACCATTCAAGCATTAATACCTACGGCGCGCTCCGCCTCAACATCACCCTCAAAAACCTACGCCGTGAATTCCCATGAAATTTCGTCATCGCCGACGTCGCAGAGCCAATCATCGGGTCCGACTTCCTGGCGTACTACCATCTTTTACCTGACTGCCGCCATGACCGACTTATCTACGCCACAACAGGCCTCTCCGCGCCGGGCCAACGCACGACTACCCAACAGCCCAGCGTTAAAGCTTTCGCCGTTGAAGATCAATCGCCATATCACGCCATCTTCGCAGAATTTCCTGACCTGACGCGACCTAGCGGGCCTCCCCGAGAGGTACGCTACTCAACCGTGCACTACATCGGCACTACTCCAGGCCCCCCGGTCCGCCGCGCCCGCCGCCTAGCTCCGGACCGCTTTCGAATCGCCCAAGCAGAGTTTGAAGCGATGCTCCGCGAGGGTACTGCCCGCCGCTCGGAGGGGCCTTACGCCTCACCGCTTCATTTGGTGCGGAAGAAGACCGATGGCTGGCGCCCCTGTGGAGATTATTGCGCGCTCAACGCCCGAACCATCCCAGACAGGTACCCCGTTCGTCATATACAGGACCTTGCCCACCGCTTACATGGCAGCGCCGTATTCTCAACTATTGACTTAGTAAAGGTCTACACACATAATTCCTGTTAACCCAGATGACGTCCCGAAGACCGCGATCATCACGCCCTTCGGCTTATTCGACTTCTCTTTCATGAGCTTTGGCCTCCGCAATGTGGGACAAACCTTCCAACGCTTCATCGACGACGTCGTCCGCGGCCTAGACTTCTGTTTCGTCTGCCTAGACGACACCCTGATCTTCTCCCCCAACGAAAAGGCTCACCGCCAACACCTTCGCCAACTGTTTAAACGTCTCGACGACCACGGCTTACTCATAAACATCCGGAAGAGCACGCTTGGCGCCCCCGTCGTCATGTACTTGGCCATCAAATTTCTTCAGAAGGGACTACACCCTTGCCTGACCGCATCTTGGCCCTTAAGGACTACGCGCGGCCGTCACAGCGAAAGACCTCCGCCGTTTCCTCGGCACGCTCAACTTTTACAGGCGCTTCGTGCCTAAAGCGGCCGCATATCAGCCCCCTCTTCATGACGCGTTGGCTGGTCTACGAGGCAACCATGCTGTCACTTGGACACCACTTTTAACTCAAGCGTTCTAAGACTGCAAAACTGCCCTCTGCAACGCCACTCTACTTTCGCATCCCAAGCCAGAGGCTCACTTGGGCCTTTTCTCGGATGCTTCTTGCACAGCCGTCGGAGCCTCCCTGATGCAGCGCGTAGGCCAAAACTGGTGCCCGTTGACATTTTTTTCGAAGAAACTCTCAAGCCCAAAAGCACCATCCTCTACAGGCATCGCCGATGAAACTCCGGCCCATGCGGAAACATGGCCAGCCTACTACAGAGAGCTCCTCGCCATATACGAAGCGGTCCAACACTTTCGCCATATTCTCGAGGCACAGCACTGCACCATCTACACTGACCACAAAGCTATCACTCACGCCTTCTCCCAACGACGCGAAAAACTTCCACCGGTCCAGCAGAACCAACTGTCCTTTATCGCCCAGTTTACCACCGACATCCAACACATCAGCGGAAAGGATAACGTGGTCGCCGACGCACTCTCGCGTGTCTCTGCTGTCGAGCTGCCACCCGTGACGACTGACACCCTCGCCAACGCTCAGAAAACGGACGCCGAACTCCAGCAGCTCCTTGAAAATGGCTCCTCTCTTCAACTTCAACAAGTCGCCGTCCCTGGGTCGACGGACACTCTCTACTGCGACATATCCACCGGACGAGTGAGACCATATGTCCCTTCGCCGCATCGCCGCAGCGTTTTCAGTCAGTTACACCACCTCAGTCACCCCGGCATCCGCGCTTCTACACGCCTTGTGACTGACCGCTATGTTTGGCCCTCAATGCAACGGGACTGCCGCACCTGGGCGCACGCACGTGCATTCCATGTCAGCGCGCCAAAATCACCCGGCACGTCACATCACCGCTCGGGGCATTCCCCCTGCCGTCGCAACGGTTTCAACACGTCCACATCGACATCACTGGCCCCCTTGCACCGGTCGGGCCTTACCGCTACTGCCTCACGGCCATCGATCGGTACACTCGATGTCTCGAAGTATTGCCGCTCGAAAGGATTACCGCAGAAGACGTCGACGTCGCCACGGTGCGGCGCCGCTTCTGCGACTACGCGCAGCATCGCCGCTGCTAAACCGAGTGCCAGTGTGACAAGAACACTCTCGCCCTCAGAAGACAAAAACAGTGTATGCTTCCGCAAGCAGTTCAGTTGTTCAGTTGTTGCTGTTACGTCTTTTCGTGTGGACGCATTAAAGTTATGTGTACCCACAGATAGATAGATAGATAGATAGATAGATAGATAGATAGATAGATAGATAGATAGATAGATAGATAGATAGATAGATAGATAGATAGATAGATAGATAGATAGATAGATAGATAGATAGATAGATAGATAGATAGATGAAAAGCTCTGTAATTAGGATTTCACGGGACCGGTAAAAATTTCCGAATTAACGGAATGCCAAATTATCTAAAGTATGAAGAAAACGACAAACAATTGTCGATTGCATGAACTAATTTTCATTTTTCAGTACTTTCTTGGGGTAATAGCAGTTTTAAAGGCCGCAATTTTTCTCATTCGCAACTTCGTTCACAATGTGACCGCGGCTCAACAGGTAAGCCGAAACCTGCCCTGAAACAATCTCTAATTACCTACTGACGCCTCCAAGACCACCAGCAGCACGTGACGATATATATTTCGCCGGACAAATGACCGGCAACCAATCATTCGTTCATCACAAAATGTAGTGAGCGAGTTTTATGCCACCAGGCGGACCGTGGCTGCAGCTCTTCGTCTTCGACAGTTTCCACCACGTTTGAGTGTTGGGATTTTGCGCGCATTGCCCGCAGTCAAAACGAACCTACTGAGTGTAACATCCATCGTGGACGAAGCCCTGGTCGCTAAAGACACGATCACCGCGTCCACGCAGTTCTAAAGCACGCGTGCGTCTATGCCCAGAGTCGAAACGAAACTGCTGAGCACTGCATTGGCTTCTGAATAAGCCTGGCTCACTAATGCCCAATTATAGATGCCGGCTACACAGTTGTGAAGGCGGGTGACACAAACGAAACTACTGCTTGTCGCAGCCTTGAGCCCAGTCGCCATCGACGCGATCATAGCGCCCACGCAGTTCGCATGTGCCGAGCAAAATCGGAAACGAAACAAGTTTGCCGCTGAAGCCTTGGTTGCCAACAAAACGACTGTGGTAAGATTGTCAATGGTGAGCACGCCTTTCTGAAAAGGCTTCTCGGTTGTTCCCGAACGCCGTCTTCGCTTCTCTGCGTTGCACATTTGCGGCGCTTCGTGCTTGGCGCGCTCGGAAGATGGTCCGAATTAACCGGGTTGCGGCCGAATTCGACCAAATTATTTGATGACATTAAACGATGCATATGCTTCTTGGGACCAGATAACAAGTCGGAACTATCCGATTTTCCGAATTATTGGGGGTCGTATTACCGAGCTTTTACTGTGGGTATGTATAGATAGAAACTGTTAAAATGTCTTTGGTTCACTAAGAAATGCTTCGCATTTAATAATGTTGACAAACCAAATTAAAACTTTGGCTGTACGGCATGGCTACTGTACAACTCCTCGCTTCTGTCCACTATGGCCACTGTGAATACCGGAACGTTTTTCAGTGCCGAAGGAACCATGGCTCCTGAATGTTAAAGTATGCGCTTCCACGCAAATTGAATGAACTTGATTTTTCATCAGAGCGATTACACTTTTTGGTGCGAAGTAATGTGCTGCGGGTCTTGTAATAATATTACTGCTCGCTATTCACTCTTTTCTGATTACAACGTACCCGCATATAGTGCTGTGAAATTGCGTTTCAGCATTGCTTGTACTCCCTCATTTTTGCTTAGCACGAATGGAAAATTTTGACGTTTTCTCATGTATAGCTGCGCTCCTTAATGTTAAAACCTATTTGTATGTATTTCGGTAAATGCCTGACTTATTCGATGCTGTCAATTTTCTGTCTTGTTCTTGCTGGGATGTGAGGCCAGTCGTCGCCATCATCACTCTCAGCCCATTTCCGCGTCTACTGCACAAGGAAGGCATCCAACCCTTTCTTGCGCGAGCTGGCTCAGTTTTATACCTGCCGAGTACTTGATTTTATCAAATCCGTCCTCGGCTTCTTTTCCCTTCGCTAGGAAGTTGCTCCACCGATTGTGTGTGGTCTTAGGTGGCCGGCCCAGGTTTTCGCTCAGTAGCGTTCGAGTACCAAATAACGTGTCTTGCTCTTTATAGTGCAATGTACTACTTACTCTGCTAAGTCTGTTTATTTTTAAAGACGATAGTCTTTCTTGGGATACTTAAACGGAGAAATTTTGGTCTGTCTTTCTGTCTTTCTGTTTGTCGGCACGTCACTCGATTCAGCCACTCGGCCAAAGTTGAACCACTTGCCCAAGGGCCAGCCATCTTGAACGGCTGACTAGGTTCATACTTGTGTACATTGTCGATCAAAAAGCAAACACTACGCATATCTGAGGCGCAACATCACTAGGTAAGTATTAGGTGGTGTGTTCCTTTAATAGAAAATGCATACATACGTAATTCTAAAGACCCTAGTTTCTTAAGCTGCGCTGAAAATGCGACTGCGCTGAAACTTGCCTTCCTCCGTGCCCTCTGCACGAGATCATTGTGCTGTTTCGGTTTCGGTTCTGTATTAGACTGTACGAATTCCATGGGGCGCCGCTCTGACATTCCTGTTTTACCCAGGCGACGTGTAAATAAAAGAGTGTGTGGAGAGTACTCGTTGAGTGCGGACGTTTCTTCTGCTTCAGCGCTTCGCGCCAAACCGCGTGTTCGGGCTGGCTGGCCATCCCGCCGGTCGCGTTGGTCACCACCGGTCTTCGCCTGCTGCTGCGCCGGGACTACCAGGCCGCAACACAGCACTCATGTTTCCCGACGTATTGCCAGATGGCGTCCATATCTCACGCATCGCCTCTTCTATCGTCTTTAGACGACATTTGCAGCGAAGCACGCAGATACGCGGCCAATTTTTTTTTCAATTTGTTTATCAGTAGTTAAGATGTCCAGCACTCCATGTATATCTGTGCAACATCTGAGCAAATATATAACTAGTTGTTCTGTGTTTCCTATGAATACAGCAGTTAATACGTAGATCATGATGGCTAGCGCAAACGCGACACAGACGAAAGAAGAAGAAACAACGATACAAGCGCTATCTAACAAGTGAAAGTTTATTGGAAAAATCACAAATATATATGTCTAAGAAAGAGAAAAAAAAGTCATGCTAGGAGGATGTGTCGCCTGTTACGTTCCGAGTGTTGGCGACAGGCTCGTCACTTCCGTCTGTGCCTTCGCGTCAGATGTGGCTTGAGTGGTCAGCACCGTGTGTTAGCCCACTGGACTAAGACTACAAATGACCTAACCGAGTTTCTTTGGAAGGCTGCACTACCGACGCTCCCAGCAAAGCCGAGGTCCGCACCAAGTGAAGGGCGTGTGATTGTTCTAGGAGACACCCAGGTACCGGAGCGTTTTGAGCGTGTTCTAAAATTAGGCCCGAAATTTTGTTTCGAGCCTTGTTTATCTCCTGTTGAAAAGGTGTCTCTCGCCCGTGAGGTGTCACGACAAGTTCTCGAGTCATAGTTAGGGCATTGCCTTAAAGAATCTGTGCTAGCCTTTCGGAATGTGGAGGAAAGGGTGAGGTTCGGTCCTGGATTGCGGGGCTTAGTGGATTGGTTTGTTGACAATGACTTCCGTGCCGTGGTTTCTGAAAAAGAAGGGTGTTTCGTGGCTATGCCGCAGGATTTGTTTCGAAGGAAGGCTGGCGACGCGGTGGAAAGGAATTTCAAGCAGGTGTCTGAAAAGACTCTAGGTTAAAGAAGCGTGCCTTGGCCCTTCTTAAGGACCTGAGCCTAGCACGTTTGCATTCAGAAGTAAAAGGTGCCAAGAGCCTTGAGCTAAAGATTTTTTTCACAGTCAAGACACACAAGGCTGATATTCTTTTCCGCGCTATTGTAACAGAGCGAAACACCTGGCAGTACTTGGTGTCTGGATTCCTCCAAAAACACCTGGAAGCATTAACGGTGGTCGATCCGCTTCTGGTGCGCAACTCGGAGGAAGTGGTCAAAGTGTTGGCGGAGCGTAACCCGTCAGAATGTTATGCATTTAGCGTAGATGTGGAGGACCTGTTCTATTCGTTGCCGCATGACCACTTATTGAGATGTGTGAAGGAAACTATCACTGAGGATAATGACGAGGTTTCCTTCAGGAACAATGCGGGTATTCCAGTAGATAACTTTCTAGAGCTGTTATGGTTTTATTTAGGCTCGACTGTTGTTTTCTTTGAGAAGAGCTTGTATGTCCAAAAGTCGGGGGTGTGTATTGGCTCAAGAGTGGCCCCTATACTCAGCAGTATTTTTCTAGGAAAAGTTTATCGTGCTCTTCAACATGACTTAGACGGCATTGCGCGTCATGTGTTTAGGTATGTTGACGATTACCTTGTGTTTGTTGAGCGAAGAAACTTCACGTGCTCAATGATTGATGTCTTGGAGTTATTCAAACAAAGGGGCTGGGGTCTGACATTCACATCAGAAGTTCCAAGGAACGATGTCTTGCAATTTCTTGACCTTTCTATTACATTCCAAGCGACACGCGTTTGCTGGGCGTATCAACCACGTTCTGTAAAGATGCTTTTAATTTACAACTCAGCGCGTTCGAAGATTGTTAAGAATGGGTTGGCCATGGCGTGTCTTTCCGCAGCTATCAAGAAGTCCTGTGCGCATGCTATGCGCGAAAGCTTCATGCGTCAGGTGGAAAGATTGAAAGCGGCGGGTTTCCCGCTGGTGGCTCTTGGGTCTATTTCCCAGCGTCTGTTGTGCCGCCTGAAGGTGGAGCAAAAGAATGGTGCAGGTGCGGCGGTTTGCCTTCGGAAAGACGTGGCAAGTTTGCCGTCATTCCATACCTGCACACTGTTTCGCATCGCCTTAAGAAGGTGGCTAGTCATTACGACATCAATGTCGTATTTCGTGCCGGCAGGAAGCTCGGAAGCGTGTGCGCTTCTATTGACAGACAGGTGCAGAAAAGAGAGGCGAGGTCAGTAGATGGCGAGTGTTCTATGAAACATGCCACACGGTTCGTTGACTGCGCCTGCGGCGTTGTGTACACCATACCCTTGTCCTGCGGTAGTTCCTACATTGGACATACCGGGAGGTGTCTTAACGTCCGTTTGAGAGAGCATGCTAGCTCTTTGAAGGGCGCGCCGTCTTCACACCTTGCCCTCCATTGCCGACAATGTGGCTGTGCTCCCGAGCTGGACAAAACGGTCGTGGTGACTAGGCACAAGAGCCAGCGTACTCGAGAAACGCGGAGGCATTTGAAATTATCAGAAAGAAAGACACGTGCGTGAGCTGCCCTTCTATCGCTTTGATTGATGAAGTGTCTTTCCTGGAAAGGGCGTAGTTTTGTTAGCAGACACGTTTTTATCTGTCAATTATCTTTGGCGCATGTGCGGGTTTGTTCTTTTTTTCTCTTTCTTAGACATATATATTTGTGATTTTTCCAATAAACATTCAGTTGTTAGATAGCGCTTGTATCGTTGTTTCTTCTTCTTTCGTCTGTGTCGCGTTTGCGCTAACCATCATGAGCATTTTCCAACTCGCCCAATTCGCTACCCTCCATAAGTAGATCATTGCATTATTATTTCATATTTAGATATTTCGCGCTTGATTATGTTTTTGCCATGCACTGACATTTCTTTAAACTCCATGATTCTGTGTCATCAGAAGCTCCTCTCAACTTTGGGCGGTATTGCACTAAATGAAAATCGTGTTCCTTATATGTGTATACTCAAAGAACCTACGCATTTCAGTGTGTTCGATTTTTTAATTTCTAATTTCTGAACTGTAGAATGAACTTTCTGGCTGCTTAGTCATAGACACACTGTGAATTCCAGCCATCTGTTCTTCTCCTGAACTTGTATTGTGCCCCATCACATGTAAATCTTGAGTTTCGGAAAAGGAGCAATAAAACGAGGTCACAGAAATGTGGGTGGAATTTATCCTTTATGCTCTAGCACATGCTGGCTGCGTGCGTTCAAACGCACTGCGCACCACCATCGAATAGGCAAACACGAATGCGCGGCCAAGCACAGCGCACGCGAAAAAAAAAGGGGGGAGGGGGGTGTCACGCACACGGCAAGAAAAGAAACAGGCGCGCAGCATGGGAGAGGAGAAAAAGCATGAAAACGAGGAACCCAGACTTCAACAGCCACGTGCACAAGAAGACCACACACGCTGGGTGCGTGGTCGTCTTCTCTTGTGGTCGTTCTTCTCTTCTTGTGTACGTGTCTGTTGAAGGCTGGGTTCCTCGTTTTCAAGCCATGTACCAACAGGCCCAACACCAGACTCTTCGCCGAGAAAAAGCAAGCGCACAAAAAAATTGAAAAAAAGAAAAGAAAACGGCGCGCGGCGTGGGAGGGAGAGGGGCCGAGAAGCGAGCGGCTGTTGTTACTGTTGCCCTGACGACGTAAGCAACGTAGTCGCTACGTAAGCGCTATGCAATCGACGCCATTGCCCGGCAGCCATCCGCAAGGGCCGTAACTCAGTGGGGCTCTTGGCGCCCTCGGCGCTAGCGTCGGCGGAGCATTTGAATTTCACGAACCTATGGGAGGTATACCAAGAAACACACCCTTGAGACAACGCCGACGCAGGCAGCGTTTGCTAGCGAGTTTCTTGATTGCGAAAACCGACTGCTCGCTCTACACAACCGTTCACCGGCCACCGCACTGGATCTTGACCTGTAATGTAGGGCCGGTGGCAGATTTCTCTTGTGCGTAGTTGTACAATAAAGAAATGACACGCTGTGAATTGACACACACTTAGCGCTGTGCAAATATGTCGATACTCAATCACCAACTAGCCCATGCTGCCGTTCTATCAATGTACGATAAAGATTCGCAGCGTGCACGTTAACTAAAAGCGTACTGCAAGTCTCCATGTCTAATCTTTCTTCTGTGTCTCATTTCATATTAGCAGTGATTTTGCTGTGGGAAACACCGGCACACACTGTATGCTTCGCCCCTCCACAGGTTTCACGTTAGTGGAGCTGAAACACATTTCCCTACATGCTTCGCCCCTCCACAATGTTTTTTTTTTTTTTTTTGAATGGGTGTGCCACGTTTGCATATTTCATGTATTTTCCTGTCATGTACACCTTGTTCAGTTCCAGCAGCAGTTCTCTCTCAAGCCGAACTGCTTAAGCTTTTCGTTTCGGCGTTTCGTGTGACCAGAAAACTAAGATGCGCCTAGCGCGTGCGACGCAATAACTCGGCCGGCGATTGGGTACAATGCTACCGCTAAGAATTGAGCTTTGCGGACAAGTTAAGATTATTTAATATTGTTACGGGAAGAATGCATAAGTTTCGATGAAGGATCGATGAAATTGAATAGAAGCCAAGTACGAGCCACCTTTCGCACGATGCTCAGCATACTGTATAAGGATATACAGCTGGTATACGTTACGGAAAGTATTTCCGTTCGCTAATGTTCGTGCATGCGCACTCTTCAGCCGGTACGGTATTACAGTACTTCCTTGCGGTAAGCAGGCACTGCTAGCTAAAACACTCTAATATCGAGGTGAAGGGTACACGTTAGCTGCGGATGTTTCGTGACTGTTATGGTTATCCGCGGAGTCATGTGCAGCCCACAATGCAACACCGCTTGCCAGCTGCCACCCATCGCACGCCTGCCTACAGGGAACTGGAATTCGCACGCCAAACGAGCGAAGAGCTGGCTAAGCACACATGAGCGGTGCCTTGTGGACAGCAAATGCTGCAGCAGCACCTCGGCTCCGTCGCTTTGCCATAAATGACAGACGATGTGGCCAATAATTGGGGGAAGCCGGGCGGGTGGTTGGAGGCCATCAATAAAATTTATTTGTAAACAACCTGTCTATCTCTCAAGCTTTTAATCTTTCATAAATGATGGACACTCGCCGTCATGGCTACTAGCAGCGCTGACTAACACTTGTAGGTTTAAAATGCAAAGATATATCCCAATAAGTGGACGCGAGGATGACCGCCGCCGTTGCTCAGTGGTAGAACATCGGACGCGTTATTCGTAGGTCGTAGGTTCGTTCCCTGCCGCCGGCAAGTTATCTTTTCGTGCTCTTTACTTTCTTCGCCTTTACATCATAATTACTACAAAATACCATCCTCTATATTTTCCTTCGCTTTCTTGTCTGTTAGTTCTAATTAAGGAAACGTGCGAAGGAACTTGCCCGGTGAACTTTACTGAGATCCACTGGCCTCGCACAATTGCCGGAGTAGGCCAGTCTGTTTTGGTTCCCTGCAGGCTCCGGATGCGTACGTGTCTTCCCCCTCGAACGGCGCTGCCACACTGCGCCTCAACTTCCGGCTGGCTGAGCAACACTTCAGCAAAGGCGAGTTGCGCCTCAAGTGCGTCTCGCGACAGCTGCGCGAGTTCACGGCTTCCAGCGAGCTGCGTGTGCCGGTCAGCGACAAGCGCCACAGCTCGGGCCTGCAGGTCTACTTTGCAAGGGGTGAGTGGCGCTCTTTATTACGTGCCATTCTTTACGAGCTACCCCCTTCCTCGCAAAGAACTGTCCTCAGGAGTTCTGTCAATGCGTCAAATGTAACGGCATTCCAGCTCTCCGGTATAATAGTGGCATGTTAACAGATGAGTAAGAAAAAGCTGTTTGCTTCTACGTATATAGTATATTTTAACACGAAAGTGTTTTATGCCGGGGTCCGCCAAGCCTTCACTAACGGACTTCCGTCGCGGATATGAGGTTGTGAAAATTACGTTAACAGATGATAAAGAAGAAGTTCCGTCACTGGGAATTGAACCCACGACCTTTCGCTCCACAGCGCGCGGAGCTAAACGACTCGGCGGAAGTGTTTCAATCGAAAACCTGTACCATTACTATAGATACATAGCGCGCGCGTACGTATGTGTCTGTGTGCGTGTGTGCGTGTGTGTAACAAAACACATTAAAAGTATGTACTTAATGGTTGAAGTGCGCACTAGGGGCCGGATTTCGCTATCGCGTTCAACTCTAAAGGCGAAGCTTAAAGGTCCCCCAATGTTTTCTAAACGCTCATTTCCCACTTAACACCAAAAGAAGCTCGCCACCACCACCACCATCTGCCACCATTTTTTCCACTCTCGCCATCATCAGCCATTATGACCACCACAGTTTCCACCACATCCACTATTGTTTCCACCTTGTCCACCAAGAATTCCAGCATCCACCAACCCACGATTTCCAATAGGGCAATGTCTGTTCTCGCCGTTTCTGGGTAGATATAAACTGTCAATCACCTGTGGCGCATACCCATGCACCACGGCCTGTGCTGAACGGCTATGTGCCACACGTGTCTGGAGGAGAGGGTTTGACGACGTACGTGACAGGATTTTCACTTCATCTATGTCATCATAGAGGAAGGAAAAATAAGGAGAGGCCCTGACGTCACATTCGTGAAGCCTCCACATCGCAAACACACGCATCGCCTCCTAGCGAAAGAGCCTCGAAACATTTCGCGATTTCCGTCATGTCGTTTGCAAGCGCATGCGCGATTCGAGCTTTTTTTTTTTTTTTTCGCCGTGCAAGCGGCGCCGCGGCGCAGTCGACGCATGCTGCGCCTTGTGTGTGTTCTTTAGGAAAGCTACGCAATGCCCAGCTGTTGCGTATGGTTGCGTATACCCGGTGCAAATCGCGTGCACTGCGGAAAGTACCGGGTGTCACTTTTCATGTGTACGTACACGTTCGCTTCATTGCTGATCACTAATGCATGGTATTTGCATGCGAAGCTCTCGGATGTGCGCTCTGTTGCTCCTTACTCATTGTGTCAACTCAGAACACACGTCAACTTTTGTTTTCTGCCGTCTGACGCGCCGTAGATAACATGCGCCGAAGGCATCGTACATTGTTAGAGGCTGTGTCGTTCAACGAAAGGGCAATAAACTTATGTTGTTGTTATCGGACTACGTGATGTATGTATTGTGCGGTGTGCGCTCGCTGCGTGCTTGTTGTTGTGTGCGTACTGGAATTACAAACTTTACGTGCACGATCGCGTATACAATACAGCGGTGTCCTCTTTTCGACGTGAAGTTACGTCAACTATAGGTTGGCGTTGCGCCGAATAGCTACTACGCTCACTCCATATACACGAACAAAGAACCGCTAATCCGGCAACAGATCGGGAAATCGGGCTACGAGAAAGGGAAGGCCTAACGCCCAGCAGAACGCGTAAGTCACTGCTAGGTGAGTTCGAATACGATGATGCAGGGGCTGAACGTTTTTGATCACGGCACGTACCGGTATTCTGTACTGTTGCACAAAAACGCTCCACGAAGAATTTCAGCACGCAGCGCTCGGGCCTGCCACGCACGAACAGCCTGGTAAACGTCTGCTTGCAACATTTTACGCAATAAGTTTACGCCGGGACTACAAATCTGCGCAGAAGCTAATCACCGCAGAGAGCAAGCCGCGGGGCGTCTGCTGTTTTGTTTGCCCCATAAATCTGACGTCACTTCCGCCACACTTTTCGCAATGCATTGAAATACGATAGGGCCTCTCCTTAGTATTCCTTCCTCCATGTATGTCATGACCAGACAGTCGTATTCGTCAAAGCCTCTTACCCTCCGATGCAAATTTTGGTGTGCACCAGGTTAAGGAGGCGATCACGAGAGCACCCAGACGTAGGCGGCAAGATAGATAGATAGATAGATAGATAGATAGATAGATAGATAGATAGATAGATAGATAGATAGATAGATATAGATAGATAGATAGTATAGTGCCTAGAATATACTGGCTAGTGTGCCGTCCGCGGCCTTCCAGGTGGCACCAGATGGGATGAATGCCGGCGGCTGCCGCTTGGAGCGCTGTGGCGTGGGTGGGTGCCGCGGCGCCCCCCGCTTCTCATGGTGCGCCGTGTTTCCACAGCATCAGCGAGGGGGCCGCTGCAGGTTTCGTTTTTATTAAGCCGCAGCGGTTGCTCAGTGCTCGTGTTGACAAGTCACCAGAGCTTTAAGGGCTTGTTTTTATTAAATTACGCTTACTTAGAGCTCGTCAGTCCAGTGTAAAGCTTATACTAGCGCAGCTCGTATTCGAGCGTCGAACTCCGCTGCTTCAGCGCAGGCAAAAGCAAAACGTAACTTGTATTGAAACGATGCTTGCAGCGGATTTTTTTTTTTTTCGGTAGAGCAAACTTAAGCTGCCTTATTTTAATGAAATACAATAATGCCGATGTACATGGTCGTCGGCAGAGTTTTGTCTTGTAGGGTGCAAACCCATGTTATCGTGTGGGGAAGGGAGGAGCGTTTGTGGGACTTCGGTAGTCTAGCCACTGTAACTTTGGTAGAGGGCAAGTGCTGTTATGGCTTTAGGGGGGACGGGGGGGGCGCGGTCAAGTGGCTGTTTTGCACCCCCTTCTGACGCTCGTGCCGACGTTGCATTGGCCTGTAAAGAAGGCTGCTGGTGTTCCGTGTCAAAGTCATGCAGTTCTGTTTAATGGTTAGCATCAGGAAGTATATGAAACATCGTTTTTTTAAGGTAACAAGCATTTTATTCAAAAGTAGCAACACCCAAACGTAGACATAAGACAACACTAGATGAAGTAATGCACACATGAAGAATGAATTAGGGTATAGATCTAATGGCAACGGCGCAGTTTAAGGAGCTTTTGCCGTTCCCTTTCTGCTTCTTTGTCTTTGTTGATGCCTTTTACAAAAAGCGAAACCTCAAGAGCACATAGAACTTCACAACAGCTGCCAAAGCTTCCCTTTCATGTTGTGGACATCCTAATTGAGGAAAGGTCAGTGTCTGCGGCTGGCTAGAAAAGTCGGCTAGGCTCGCTTCATGTAGCTTATTTTTGCTAAAGAAACCAGTAAAACCATCTTCCATGGCCTTTACAGCGGTTGACAAGTTCTCACTGGGGTACACAAGGCCTCCATTGTCAAAATGGGTAGTGAAGTATGAGGCGGCGTCTGCACTTGCTTCAGCTTTACTTACACAAAGGCAGCCTGCGCACTGTGGACAAGAATTTTTGCTAATGATTTTTCGTGCAACATAACCTGCAACATAGTAGATCAAAGCACTGTTACTCTTTTTCTCCGTGTAGCTCTGATGATCACTAGACAAGAGCGACTGGATGACATCATCTGCGTCATTGATGCTTCCACGGTCAAGAAGGCCGTCTATCCTGTCCACAAGGCTCGTTGTTGTAGAGAGTTCATTTGGGCTTAGCAGCGCCTTGATGACGTCTGGTGCGCAGTTGCCTCCTCTGGGCGGCTTGGCTAGGTTGTAAAACGCTAGCAAATTGACAGTCACGAGGAACTGCGAAACTGTTTGGATGGATTCTCTCGGTGGATTTCATGCGTGGTGGTTGCGTCGTCCGCGATGCTGAGTCTTCTCCGCCTCTCGCCGATCATCGTGCCGCTGCGAACGGTTTCGTCGTCCGCTACGCCGTGCACCTCGGATTGAGTTTCGACTCTCTGTGATGTCCGTGCCTCTGGCCGATCGTCGTGCCGTGACGGTTCCCACGTCAGCCAAGCCGAGCGCCTCTCACCGATTAAGGCCCGCCTTTCCGTGATGCCCTCGTGCTCCTGCTCATCGTGCCCCGTCCATGAACTCCGCTGACAGGATCCCCCACTCCTACTCTCTCCTATTACTCTTTTAATCCCTCCTTATCCCATCCCCCTGAGAGCTACTGCTGAGGTGTCATCCATGAGATAGACAGTTGCGGGGCTCTCATTTTTCTTCACTTCCTGTTTTTTTATTATTAAGAATCACTCCCCCCCCAACTGTTTGGTGGTCATTGCACCCTGATGATTGTCTGATTATTCCAAAAAGGTTCTCTAGCTTATCCTGGCTTAAACGGGACGTGAGAAGATACTTGAAGCAAAGTGTCGATGTTAAAGGGACCGACGACTGCCCAGAACATGAAATGAGATGACTGCACTGATGGAAAGATTGTCCGTCGCATTACTCAAACCAACCCTGTTGATCTCGTGAGAGGCGGATTTATATTTTTATTTCTTCATTGAAAGTCGCGAAAAATGACCTTTGGCGCCTCTGGCGGCAAAATCATACACGGTCCGATGAAGCCGGTCACGTGACCGTTGATTGGTGTATGCGTTCGATGACTTTTCTGTTAGTACTGAAATATTGTTCATTTCTTTATATTAAAAGATATTACTCCATAAAAATGTACATATAGGCCTGCGTTAGTTGTATGCAACAAAGTGGCGCTGCCTTCGCTTGAATGATTTAGCCCATGCCGCGAAAAGCCATCCATGACACAGGCGCAGGCAACCTTGGTCGCAGGCGCGCACAACGCTGTACAAATACCGATAAGGTGTATAAAGCCACATCATCTCATTGTAACAGCTTGCTATTTTCAAAAATGGCTGGAAAGCTCAAAATAATGGTGGTTAAGCATAGCTACAGTAACTCCTGCGAAAGCAGAACAACGACAGCTTTCACAAGGGCTAGCGGCATTGCTATGAATTCTCAGCGTTGCTGGAGCAAGCCTTCATGCTTGTTTGGAGCCTTTCAGATCGAAAAAATTCGGCAGATCCCACGCACTGTAGGAATCGATGTAACGCGAAGCAGCCAGCAAAGAGCTGCATACGTCGCCTTGTTTGTCCTTGAGCCAAATGAAATCATTCATGCCATGAAATCTAGTCCACCATATATCACATGTTTGCCATGCACGCATGCATGCACAATGTAGTGTGCACCATGCCAATGAAACGCATATTCTCGTATATAAATGTATGACCTGTCGTTTATGTTCATCACGCACTCGTGTCATGCCATACCAATTTTGGTATATATCACTTTAAGAAAACGGCCGGAAGCGCACCATGACAGTGGCATGTAAATCATACTGTACATGACATGCATAACATGATTCGCATGTTAAGACCTCCCATTTATGTTCTTCATACAGTCACATCGCGCAATACCAATTTTGGTGTATATCAAAGGAGCGAAATGGCCGCGAATGCACCATGAGCGTGGCATGTAAGTCATGACGTACATGGCATGCATGTCATAGTTTTCATGTTACCACCTTTCATTTACGTTCGTCATACAGTGGCGTCGCGCAATACTAATTTTGGTGTATACCAAGCTAGCGAAACGGCCGGGAATGCATAATGAGCGCGGCATGTAAATCATGACATACATAACCTGCCTGTCATGATTTCCATGTTACCACCTCTCATTTACGTTCGTCATGCAGCAGCGTCGCGCAATACCAATTTTGGTGTATGTAAAACAAGCGAAACGGCACGAGTGCGTCATGAGCATGACATGTAATTCATGTCGTGCATGTCATGCATGTCATGATTTTCATGTTACCACGTCTCATTTACCTTCGTCATACAGTCGCTTCGCGCAATACCACTTTTGGTGTACATCGAGCAAGCGAAGCGGCCGCGAATGCATCATGAGCGTGGCAATTAAATCATGACATACATGACATGCATGTCATGGTTTTCATCTTACCAACTGGCATTCATGTTCTTCATACAGTCACATCGCGCAATACCAATTTTGGTGTATATCAATCTACTGAAACTGCCGCTAGCGCATCATGAGCGTGGCATGTAAATCACGTCGTACATGACTTGCATATCATGATTTTCGTGCTACCACGTCGCACTTACGTTCGTCATACTGTCGTGTCGCGTAACACCAATTTTGGTGTATACCACGCAAGCGAAACGGACGCGAATGCACCATGAGCGTGGCATGTAAATCATGACACACATGTCATGGATGTCATGGTTTTCACGCTACCACCTGTTATTCATGTTCTTCATAAAGTCACATCGTACAGTACCAATTGTGGTGTATATCAATCTAGCGAAACGACCGCGAGTGCGCCATGAGCGTGGCATGCAAAACATGTCATACATGACATGCATATCATGATTTTCATGTTACCACGTGTCAGTTATGTTCGTCATACAGAAATGTCTCGTCATGCCAGTTTTCGTATGTATCCCTTCATTTAAACGGCCGCGAGCGCCCCGAGACCATGTCATGTAAACCATGCTGCACATGACATGCGCGTCATGATTTGCATGTTAGGACCTGTCATTATGTTCGTCATGAACTCTTGTCACGCCGTACCAATTTTCGTATATATGAAATTAACGGAACGGCCAGGGAGCCCAAAGGCCGTGGAATGTAAATCATGCTGTTCATGACATGCATGTCATGATTTTCATGATATGACCTGTCATTTATGTTCGTAATAAGGCCATGTTATGACACACCAATTTTGGTATACATCCGATTAACGAAACGGCCAGGAGAGCACAAAGTCGTAGGCGGCTAGATAGATAGATAGATAGATAGATAGATAGATAGATAGATAGATAGATAGATAGATAGATAGATAGATAGATAGATAGATAGATAGATAGATAGATAGATAGATAGATAGATAGATAGATAGATAGATAGATAGATAGATAGATAGATAGATAGATAGATAGATAGATACGCTCAAAGTCGCAGAAGTTCGCTCAGAAACGTTTCGCATTTAAAATACTGCTTATAAAATAACTACGTGCTTTTAGGATAAACCACTGCAGCTACAAACGCTACGAAGGGTAAGCCGCCTGTCGCGCCGTAAAAAGCTGGGTCTAGCAAAATCAGTTGTCGGTCCCTTTATGTAGGACAACAAATCAAGGGTACTCTTGATAGTAACTCTTAGTCCAGAAGCTGTGCTTTCTGTAAGAAAACCACCGCCGGCTGGTTTTGCGTGCTGCTTCCACTCTTTCAAGTACTCAAGGAACCCTATCAAGAAGTGCATGTTTGGACTGTCAGGCTTGAGTGCTTTTTCGCTTGTCTGTGATGTCATGACACCGATCAGGCGATTCATTTGTTTCACAAAATCTACAGTCGGCTGCACAGTCTTATACGAAGACTGAATGTGCTCCTTGTACACAAAAAGCCCTTTGATGACCTGGTCGCCGTAGAGCTGAAATGCAATGGTCGCCTTCATTTTTTCGAAACAGTTTAGCTTAATGTGTGCATTTGTAATGCTGGGCATCACTTTCAGCGTAACACTTTCCCTATCAGCTTCGAAAGCTACTTGAATGATGCCACTGTGAACAGTGCTGGCATCGTCGCACGTTATGCAGTCCACAAATAGACCAGCTTTTTTTGCAAGGATGGCCGTTTCCACAATGTCTTTCGCCAGTGTCGCGGATTTCACATTCGCCTTGGACGCAAAAGCACCAAGGATTTGTGTCCAGTTTCCTGCACAAACAATGATAGGGGTACTTTCTGAGAGTACACGCCTCATAAAGTATGCTGTTGCAAAGAAAAAAAAAGGACTGTAAGTCAGCTCACCAGTGAATGGCTGAAAGAGCACAACCATGCCGTGGTCTGCCAGCACATTCTTCTGCTCAGCAGGTGTGTGGTCCCCGAAGTCGACAAAGCCTTCAGTGTGACCTGAATTTCAAAAGGAAAGCACAGGACGTACATTCAGTTTTATTTTCTGGCATCTCTCTAGAACAGTTAGAATACTGGGGCGTTTCAAGAAATTCGCCCGAAGGTCCTTAAAAACAAGGAAAATGCGATGTTTGCACGCTGCCTTCGCAATTACTCTTTCTGTAGCGGCAGGCATCTCAAGATGGGTAATTGAATTACCTTTTTAGTGAGTGGAAACAGGCGGTCGAGTCAAGTAAGAGCTGGAATTGAAATTGTTACTGAGAAAAGCTCATTGACGCTTCGAAATTTCCACAAAAGCGGCCGCTGGTAATTTTTGCGAAATAATGAAACGAAACCGAAACCATTGTACCGTAGAGCGCAACTGTACCCGAGCAGACGCCCAGAATGACGCCACTGTTTTCGACAGCGATTGCAGTGGCGTTCTTTTGCATTCAGCAACATGTGCGCAGTGCGTGCTACTATGGCAAACTTAGCTCGCACACCCACGAAGCGAAAAAAATCGAAAACTGTCATAAGAGCGCTTCCTCACTCTGGTTGTCTCGTAAAAGCATTGCGCTCTTCGATGTTTCGGTTTCGGTTTCACTGGCGAAACAATTTTTTTTTGTTTTTATAATTCCCAAAATTTTTCATGCGGCCGCTTTTTGTAAATCTCAAAGCAGTTGTGGGCCCTTCGCAGGAAGGACTTAATTCTCCCATTTTACCTGACTGCGTCTATTTTCTTTCATTAAAACATTATTTCAATCTCTGCATGCCGTAATGGATGTCTCTAGTCATCTTAAATGTCTGCCACCGCAGCAAAAATAATCGCGAAGGTAGCGAGCAAACATTGCAGTTCCATTAATTTGAGGATTTTTGGATAAGTTTCTTGAAAAGGCCTGCATAGCACAGACCCGATGAAGCGACCTCGCACATTGAGCGCACGGGAAGACAGCGCGCATAAAACAGCAGTTCCCCTCCAGTGCACAGCATACAGCGCGTTCGGGGTTATATAGGATTTTATAGCAATTTGACTTAAACTTATATACAACATATATGTCGACGACGGCGAAGATTCGCTTGGGTTACCGCAAAAAAAAAGCAGTTTTAAAATCACCTTATGCGCGTATGCATCTTTCGTAATACATTTCTCTTGAGCGAAATCGTGGCGATTATTCCTCTATGCACACAGAACTTTCCAATAATATGGGATGCAAAGCTATACTCACCTGCTGATTTTACATTTAGATGCTCGGAAAGCTTGATCTCGTCGATTAGGAGGCCACCATGACGATTGTAAGCATCCATGGTCTTCGTCTTCTCAGTCAAGGCATTGAAGATATTGGCACTGAGGCCAAAGCCGCTCTTGAAACGCTGTAGGTACCTTCGCAGGCAAGTTCTCCTGGGCAGTACCATAATGGCTTCCTTGCGTAGATGTTCGTATAACTTCGGGCTTCGCATCTTCATCATGATGCATTCCACAATCCATTCGTCGTTGTATTGCATGCCTTAATAGGACTTCTGTCGTGCAGCAAGGAAACAGCTCTTGACAGCGAGTTGCTGTTTTGGGGGAAGAGACTTAATTTTACTTTCAAATGCCTCTTCGCTAACTGCCTCGTTCTGCGCTTTCATACGATCCACCTGTTTTTTTTTTTTGCATTTGCGAGTCTCTTCTTGATTCTCGACAATTGCGAAAAATGTTCTTACAAAGCTTCTTTTCGGCATCATTTCTTGCGTTTTCCTTTCCCCTTTTCTTTCTATTGCAGGCCTGGTTTTGGACGAGAACCCTCTGGTACTTGCAGAAAACGCAAGACTTCCCGTCTGACTGCACTGACAGCAAGCATTTTTCAGAAAAAAAAATCACAGCATATCCACGGAGTGAATTATGATGAGTGGGCGAAGCTGCGGAGGTTCTTCGGTAAACCGTGAATCTTCCGTGAACTCTGCCAAGTACATCATCACCGACGTGAGATCGGGCGCGTTTATACTAAAGGTTCGATGAGTGTTATGACGACTTGCAGCTCACTTTAATTTTACATGTACGCTGTGAATTTTCATTGTTTAATCACGCACAGGAGAAATCGCACACACGCACTACCTTGGAGGTCAAAATCCTGTGCCTATATATACGGGGTGGTCAGTGAACGGTTGTGCAGCGCGAGCGGTCGGTTTTTTATATTATCATCGTTTTTATATTATGTCATCGTTATATTATAAGTAAGCTACTTCGAATGGAGCTGTGGAACTTATTTTTCTCATTTTCCAAGTACCCCGGTCTTGTGCCTTCCCGCACCGTTTCTTCTTGCCGATCTTCTTTTGCCAGCGTCTCATCTAGGAAAAATCGGCAGCACACAGCAATATCCTATCCCACTTTATATTAGTACATGAGCGTTTTTTTTTTACGAACTGGCGATTGCTTGCGGAAGTGCATAAAAGCTGCCAAGGAGCATTTCCTGTAGTGAAGAAGCCTCTAAAAATGACGTCTGTTTTTCAAGCTCGGTCGACACATTTATGTTTCCTGGGAACTTGCACATTTTACGTGTTTGAACATATCGCATTATACGGCACCTTGTCTTCGCAGTCGTATATACTTGCAAGATTTATTTTAACACGAAAGTGTTTTATGCCGGGGCCCACCAAGACTTCAGTGACGTATTTCCGTCAGGGAAATGATGTCGAAAAAATGTACACGATCGGATGGCAAAGAAAAAAAAGGTACCGTTAACGGCATCGAACCTACGACCGCTCGGTCCGTAACAACAGATGCCGGGCACGCTATCCACTGCGCCACGGTCACAGACTCTGGAGGCTTTACAAACGCGCCTTTTATATCTACCACTCTCCCGGTCGGCTAGGTGGTGTTGACCTCTGGGAGTGGTAAGGTAAAGTAATTCGTCATTGCTGCGGCCTCCGCGACTGGCACCTGCAACGCGTTACGCGTCCGTCCCGTTCGGCGCGTTTTCAATAGAAGTTGAATTTTGTCAATGCCTTAACACACAGCGAGGTGGTGACCTCTGCCCAAGTGTAGTAAAAGCGTCGGCCTCGCTCATAGCATCACGCTAATACAAACCAAAAATAGCTCTGCGTCGCGCGCCTGCCTCACCTGGCTGTAACACCGCGTTCCACGCTTACGCGCTCGCCCCGAGAAAAATCGCGGCCGGGCTACCGAGGCGGCACGACGCGCTTTGCGTTTCCCTCTAGTCCGGCCGTGGTGTTCAATCACATTTTAACATGCCGCGGGATGGCGACCAAGTTCTGCGTCCAATATGCGACGCTCTTCTGGCTATCACACCTCGTTCTCTGATTACGCTTTCACCTATTACAGCTACCACAAGGGTTTGTTTAATCATTGACGTTAGTCGTCGGGATGGAGATGTACAAGAAATCATCAAAGTGGGTGCATACACGTTAAACGGTGCTATTAGCTGCCACACATCAATATACATTGTGCAAACTCTCTTATATCAATGTACAGTAAGCATTCAGTTACTTCTGTAAGGGCACGCTTTACTTTCGTGTTATTCCGATTCCTATGACGGAGGGATCAGCCATGTTTTTTTTTTATATACACCAAACTGCAACAGCAAGGCTATGTGAAATACCGACACTGTTTTTTACTACGTGCACTGTATGCAAATAGTGTTTGTTTTCCTTTGAGGTAGTGCAATAGATGCACTGTTTTATTACTCATATTCATCGAAGGCGCTGCATGACGGAGTGCTTGCTACCTATAGACTTGGAATACCGGTCTTGATGTACGTAGGCGAGGCGTAATTCTTTGAGGGTACATGCACACGTTTCATACGACCCTACGGAAGTAGCAGTAAGGAGCAGATAACTTATCTAACTGAAGCCGTGTCACGATTGAGCACAGTCGGCTCTCTGGCCAGGCGCACGAACGAAACATTACGAAACATTATGGTTCCGCATACCATCATCTGATCCCTGTTCCATTCTGTGCAGCTAACGGCAGCAGGCAGAACGAGGACTTCCGATGGGTGGCCCTGTTGCTCCTGGTTGTGTTGGTGGCTTCGACGTAGTTGGACCTGTAGTTAGAGGGCCATTCAGCGCCACCGGGCCAAGGCGACTCTTAGCAGTGACAAGTCTCCGGGTGGGAACTACGTGCGCCTCTTCTTCGCAACCAGACAACGACTAAGAGGACGTGCTTCGCGCTCGACGTCGAGCACGCCTTTGTTGCTCACAGCTGCTCAGGCGCTGGCGGTGCATTGCTCCTGTGTCAATCTTCCTTTCTTTTGCTCCGGGAAAACTTGTTTTTTTCTCTCGAAAATTGCTTTTGCCAAAACTCTCCCTGAACGTATACTCATGGCGGCGCACTCGTCGGTCAGATGCCGTTTCCGGTAGACAGAATTTCATGGATCGCAGTCACCTTACCTGTGATTGGTGCCCATTCTGATGAGATAGCTGTGCTGATGAGCACATCGCACAAAAGCACCGGCGAAAAAGAAAGACCGTCTATAGCTAAGGCACATAGAGAGACGTGACAACGGCGAGTCAGCTTCGGAGGAGCCTGCAATGTGGAGGAACTTTAGAAAAAAAAGGGGGGGAAAGCTTTCTCTCTCGTTCACTATAGAGAAGCAAAAAGTAACGAGGCGCACCATTCGAGGGGTTTTTTGAAAGCTAGGTTTGCGGATGAAGAGAGATTTCTCATGTTATTGGTGCTGCTTTTTCTTAACGAGAGTATCTCTTAACTTGATGAAGCTCCCTTTGCAAAGAATTGGTATCACTTTCTATGGTAGCGCCGCAGTGCTGCAGCCGGAGGAGTTATTCCATTCGATGGGATACGTGTGAGTCAAGCTGCCTGGCAAAATTTTCCAGGGAGTTGCTTGGGGATCTCACACGGGATCTTGAGCACCATGCCTGATTAAGCATTTCCTCCCTACATTGGGGAGGGTAACATACCTACTGACAATATTGTGCGATGTTTTATTCAACAAAAACCTTCATATAGAGAAACTTGACACCGATAGCCGTGTCATATACGTACATCCCCATAATATACTTCAAGGATCTCCGTGTAAAGGACCATTGTAAATAGAACTTAAACGCGCCGAACCAGCAGGTTTTGTCGTCTGAATCTTCATTACCGCAAGAGAAATTGTACACAATGAGGATTTTTCCGGGCTTCTCGTTTATCGTCGTATCGCTGGTCCCACTGCTTCTCGCCCATATTAAGAAATACTGCACCCTGGGCTCAAAGATCCCGTGATATCATTATATATTGTGAGGGTGTAGGCGGGCTCACCAAAACCACATTTCGAGCATGGTACTGCTGCCTTTCGTTGATTAAGGAATGCGAGCACCGTTACTGAACATACAATGATGGAGCATGTCTTGTTGCTCAGTAATGTACAAGCGAACGCATCGGAGAAGCAGCGCAGTTTATGTGGCAGCCTTTTATTGCTACGACTGCATGTGCGAGGTACACCCTTGCTATTTTTTAGCCGTATCGCGGGAGCGCGGGATATAGCGGCGTCTAACATTCTCGAAAAACAACGAGATCTGCCGACGATGCGCAAGCGCACAATGTCGACTGAACTGCGAGCGCCATCTGCTGCGCTGATGCCCAAAATGAGTGACATCAGTTGGCGCGTGTCGGCCTCCTCGACGCTCACGCTTTCCAGGTGGGTGTGGGTGGCATTCGTTAAAGAAAGAACACAAAGAGACTGATAATGCGGCAGAAAGCACCGGTATCGAATGCGCCTAGCACAACAGCACAGCCGAGGACAATTGCACTTGGCTGCTCATAGCGCGCATGCGCATACTCTTGACCATATCACCGATGTGATCCGTTCTACAGCGCTGTCTACTCAGAGATTACTTAAAGATATGCTGGAGCAGACAGCGTAGCGGACAGCGCTCGCAGTGCACTGTGCTTCGTTGCGCACCGTCGGCAGGTCACGTTACCTTTCGAGAATATCAGACGCTACCATGTCCCGCGCTCAGCGTTCGCGCGATACTGTTAAAAAATTGCAAGGGTGTACGTGCCAGCAAGTCCGCTTGCCGTAGTGGCACGAATTTATACTGTAGCTTTTGCCAACTGCATACGTGGTATGGTTTTTGATATACAGTGTTTTTATTGTTTATTTTGAGCAGATTTCTAAACACTTAGTGTTACCGATAAAACTGCTGCGCTTTGAATATCGGAAGGAGGCGGAAATTACTTGCATGAATGTCCAGCAAGGTGACTGTAAATATCCACAAACGGACTATTTCGAGAGCGGAGCAGTTTAAGCTCGGCAAAGCTCCGCGAAGACTATCACTCCTCTTCTTCGTTTTCTGCTTCGCGGCCGGAACACGCTCTCCCGCTGCGCCGCCGCTTTGTCCGGCGTGGGATGTAATAACTCGTACGGGACCGAGTGCAGAGGGAGAGATAAAGAATGAAATACAGAGAAAGGAAGGGAAGAAAGAGGATAGAAAGACAGGGAGAGAAAAAGAAGTAGACACAAATAAAGAGGTAGAAAAAACGTGAAGCTAGACAGAAAGACAGAGAGAGAGATAGAAAGAAAGAGAGAAAAAAAGATAAAGAAATAGATGGGGATGGGAAAAAACAAGAAATAGGAAGAAATAGAGACAAAAAAGAGATAGAAAAAACAAAAAGGGGGAGAAAGAAAGAAAAAGAAAAGTAAAGAGAAACAAGGAAGGCCTCTCAACTCCGTCGTACCTTCAGGCTTGGCACCACTAGTTGCCTCATTTTGCTTTTTTTTTTTTGTTCGTTTCAGAGCAGAATGTGGGAATTGCCAAACTGGTGACGATCAGTAGTGAAATTGTGTTCTTTTCCTTTTCTTTTTTTTTTTGCGCAAGCCATCGCATTCTCACGTTTTTCGAAATGTCTGTATAATAACTCTTTGAAAATTGGTGCTCCTCGTTAATCATAAAGCGAGCCAAACTTGGCAGTACGTTTACAAATAACGGTTCGCGTGAAAGGTAATGTCCACAGCAAAATAAAATAAAAATATCTATCTATAGTTTTACCGCAGAACTTTGGAATGCGGGTTTTGTGCGGCAGAGCGTCAGAAAAGAAAACGAAAAAAAATTACAAATCGACCGCACAGTTTAACAACTCGGGTGTTCTATATTTCTTGATAATATTATCTTTCTTGAGTAGGTTTATCGAGTCCAATAAAAGTTTTGACCTTTACAACGCACTTTGTAGTGCAGCAATAACCTGTCTCGCGTGCATATCAGCACAATGTGGCAAACACGAGGCAGTGAATTTCGTACAGCATCGGGCTGGTCTTCATCACGTGGCCTCCATCATCAGCACGGCTTATTATTACCTCAGCGGAATCCAACAAAGGAGGCAAAAGGGCGGATAGCCTGATAAAAAAAATATTGTTCTAAATAATAACGGAATATTGCAATTTAATACATGCATATGTTTTCGTGAAAACACACAGGCACCGTTTCAGAGCGTTATTCCGCAGCGAGCAGAGCTGACAGCAATGTCGGCGCTGACGGAGCTCTGTATAGGACGTTTCATGTTACGAGTGCACTCCTTGGTGTGTTGCCCGACAAGACAGCAACCAAGGACGTATCCACCTTTATTATTTTGCTTTGATAAAAAAGACAGGAATATTCTCCGTAAAATTTCTAGCAACTGCTCAAGTGTTCTTTCTCATGAATTCCGAACACAGCAAAATGTGTGGGAAAACGCGTGGCCTTTGAAATTTGCTACCTTAGCATCTCAGGTGGAAAGAGTTTCGCGACAAATTTTTTGTATTGTCAGAATGCACTTGCATAACACGTATCGAGGTAATTGGTTGTGCATTATAAGGCAAAAAGAGCGCGCGCTTTACGAAGACAGGCAGAAGGAAGACGACGAACAGGCGCTGAGTGCTGTTGGGCTTCTGGGTGGTTCATTCATAAAAACATGCTTCTATGTAGCCTGCTTTTATCGGCGCCGATGCTACAAATCGGCAATGCACGGAGGACGAACTTTAGCCGAATTTCACTGCGCAAAAGAAATGTACAGGCCGCAGCTGCTCCGAAAGTACCAGAGGAAACATCGTGCATTCTGAAAAGACAGTGCGTACAAACACAAGAAACAAGTGACGCAAACAATTCACTCCAGGCAGTTATCGGCGTTTGTGGTGTCGTGACTTCTTTCCTGTGTTTGTACGCCCTGTCTTTTGAGAATGTACACTTACCAACTAGCTCAGCTCTTTGTTATTCTAAACATCGTGACCACTACGCACATTATGAAGACCCCCATAATTAATTTAGGCTGTGCACATAGTAACCGGAGTGGTCCAGCGACTACAAGACACGTTCCAAGAACATTCGTGTATAAGCAAGCTTCTTGTACAAATGCAGCTTTTCCTTTTTGGACAGTGTAGTTTTCGTACTGCTAATACTTTCATTTTCCGTTTTTTTATGCAATTGGCATCACGCAGTTATCGGCTTCACGCCTTAGGTTCCTCCCAGTGCTTGAAAAAAGCGGCTGTGAGATGCAGCGTTTCCGTAGTTTTCTCCGCCCCAGCGATGAATAACGTACGCACATCGCTAACTTGCGTAAGAAAGCACGCTACGGGCTTTGTACGCTGCCAAACAGCAGCATTCTACTGCATCCCGCTGTCCTGTGGCAATTGTTACCTCCACCAAACGGGTAGACGCGTTAATGTCCGTTTGAGGCAGCATCGCGATTCCGAGCATGCTTCGTTGTATCGCGGGTCACCGAGCCGTCTACAGCAGTCTGTCCGCTCCAGTGTTCACCGACACATGTATTCTTGCAAATTTCAAGAAGCAGAGAGAGAGGGACCTGCACGAAGCCAAGTGCACAGAAACGGAACGTAAACTTCGTATCAGCACTACGTAAATTAAACTGTCCAAACAAGAAAGACCTATATTTCTGCAAAATGCTTCTTCTTTATCAGGCACGAATAGTTTAGGAAGCTTCTTATCATGCGTCCTAGGAAAGTCTCTTGCACTCCCTGCGCAGCTCAGGCTGCTCTGTGTACAGCATGATTGAATCACCTGTGCGATTGAGCTTGATGATGCGTGTAGTTCCTCTCGTATCTGCGTAGGAACTATAAGGCTCGTGTATTTGCTTCTGTTCTTTCTTTTTTTGTGCAATGAAGTTCTGCTCAAGCTCGACGTTTGTCCCTTTATTGATTTGTACCATCTTCATACCCGCCGATAGCGCCATGTTCCATAAAGCCTACCACTTCCTATCTTAATGGCTGCAAACGTTCCAATACTCATTTGTGCCACCCACGTAAGTGATGTGCGTTATGGGCCACGTTAAACCGCAGCGCTATACGACGCATGGGCATGTGTGAATTATCGAGAGAAATACTGCAGAATGGACAAGTTGGTGCATTATGACATCGTATTGGTATTAGTATGACATCGTATTGCCTGTGTTTCCTTCTTCGCTGAAGCCTCTTTTCTTTATCCTCAAACTGACCTGCGCTATACCAATACGATATCGAGAGAAACCACGCTTATATGCAGTACGTCGTGTAGTACCTTGCGTTCGCATTTCTAAGGCTCCGTTTTCAGTGTATTATTGCTAATTTCGGATATTTCTTGTTTACCATTGAGATTTCTCGCAGTATCAATTAACCGAAATTATTAAAGGGCCTCTCTGCCGTCCTTCATCGTCTTCGCGTTTTGTATACCGAGAAAGAAAGCCTACCGTCTGAGGTGTCCGAAGCTTGCAGTAACTGACTTGTGAAGCCGGCGAAGTTGGCTAAAAAAATCAGTTTTCGGCTTTATGAGGCGCCTAGACACGAAAAAAAAAACATTGGCTGATCCCTCCGTCATAGGAATCGGTATAACACGAAAGTGAAACGTGTCTACACAGACGTAGTGCTTATCGTGTAGTGATATATGCGAGCTTGTACAATGTCTATTCGTGTTTGGAAGCTAGAGAACCGATTGGCATGGATGCACCCATGTTGACGCCTAGTTTGTAGAGGTTCGTAGCTTGAGCCGCAAACACGTGCGTCCCGCTGGCCTCTGTCTCGCTCCACCAAGGCACGTCATTCGCCCGTCGAAATCGTGTCCTTTCTGCAACGCGTATTGCAGCAGTTTTGTTAGTCGGTGATCTCGCAGTCGAAGTAGTGGGCGGCGGAGAAATCCCGTTGGTGCATGCGCAGCTCCCCTCGAGAAACGTGTAGCGAGAAGTCTTACCCTCTCGCTACTCCCGCAGAGTGCGAGACAAGCTTTGTTGGTCGTGTTCCGTGAAAATCCTCAAACAACGCGAAGCTGCCAACAACTTGCACCGGTTCACGGTTGGTGCGCTCACAGCTTCTCCGCCATCTTGTCAGCTTCTCGGTGTGTGAGGGTAGAGTGTACTGGAAGCGCTTCTGGTACACTCTAGTGGGGGAAAACCGTGCTTCGCTGGCTCGGTTTGCCATAACCGCGGTTGGGAGACGGGAAGCAATACATTTGCTGTGGCCGCTTCATGGTAGTATTTCGTGGCGGCGGACTAAAAGCGATCGGCTGGACTACGCGTGAGGTCGATATCAGCATTTGCAGATTTCAGCAAAATTCCGACTTGGAGAAAATTGAATTCGTAACCCTCGTTTACATGGTAACGTGATGGTCATTTCTTTAGGCCGTTCTAGGGGCTGACGAACGCTGGAAAGAGCATGAAAGATGTCATGCCGATACAGCCTCAAAACAGCGTTCTGGGGACGGCCGCTACGTATCAACAAATTAAGAAATAAAGAGAGGAAGAAAGAAGAAGGAAAGAAAGCAAAGCACAGGCACGCACGTGCCAAGCTTCCCTTGCCCCCATTTCCCCGATTGGGGTCTTGATATCTTTTTCCGCCTTTTAAGCGCGCATAATCCGCCGGCGCCGGTCGCCATGCTCACTAGGCTCGCGTTTCCCTGCCGACGAACTCAAAGGAGGCGCCGGCAGCGCCACCGAATTCCGCCTTTCAACATACGAAAAAAAAAACCCCGTAAATTTACTCTTTGACGCAAGCAGAAGCTGCCAGAAGTCTCTAAAATACAATTTTATGTCGTAGACTTTTGTTTTCAAGCAAAAGAAGTCTATCTGCATGGGCCTTTTACCTCTACCGATCGGTTGACTCACATCGTTGTTGGGTGACGCTAGCGGTCATTTCCAAACCACTTTCAGAGCGAAATTAAAAATGCAATTCCTTGTTTATGGGACAAATGTATACTCGTTCCTGCAGATACGACAAAGCATCTTCTCACTGTCACTACAATACAAAAATGTTTCCCAGTGGTAGACATTCCCCTGAAGGACGAATACATCGAAGTCAATTTCGCCTAAGCTGGTGTTCACTACACCAAAGGGCGTCGGCAGGGGGGGGGGGGGGGGGTGCAAAAAGCCGTCCCCCCCCCCCTCCACACCCTCACATGAGCCCCCGCCGCGATGCAACACGGGTTTGCACCCCCAACCAAGACAAAATCCTGCCAACGCCCTTCACTATATACCACTCGACTGCAGTTCAGTATGTGATAAAAAAACAAAACAAGAATGCTAATTAGTCAAGTTAGAGAAGTATTTGCATGGACATTGCCGTTTCTTACACGAGTAATTTCTTTTCCCTCGTGAAATTCGGCGGACAGGTAGAAACACCACTATTGGTCAGAAAAGACAATGAAAAAGTATGTTCGAACTAAAGAGTACGCGCCAGTTACTGTTTCATTTTAGCGTCATCCACATGCAGTGACGTAGCCAGGGGGGGCACCTTAAAAGTCGTAAGAGGGCCACGCTATTCCATTCGTCTGAATATATTTAAAAATACCAGTTAAGCTTTCTGAACGAGTAGATTTGCAGTTATGATGTTCTGTTTGAAACATCTGAAAATAAACAATACATTTGACGTACAAAAGCAAAACATGTTAATATGTTGAGACTTCTTTGAGCAATGTACGATAAAGCTTGAGCCTCTGCGTTTGCTTATTCCTTGCTTCTATTACTATTTTTCTTCCTTTCGAGAACGTGTACCTATGAAAGTCTGTGCCGGGGACATACGCCGTGAGACGTCTTAATACTTTAGGAGTGCTGTTTGTTTGGCTAGTCGGAATGGCAGACTGTATTTTTGGACCCGCTTGAAAAACAGTGAAGCAGACAAGGAACCACACACGAAAGCGCTCTGAGTTTATGGCGCCATCCTGCCTGCATTTGTGCATGCGAACTTGAACCATATGACGTGTGGTATCGCACCATCGAGTTAAGGAACAACAATTGACAAATGTGGCCCCCTTCTATGATTGTAGCTTGTGTCTCTATTATCTTTCTATCTTTGTGGGGGCTGATTGATCGTGCTAAAGCGCTTTTGTTTGCGGTTTGGTCTTCGCCTCACGGTGTCCTAGTTCTTCGAGCGCCTTCAAAGATACAGTGCGTTTTAATAGTATGTACTGAGCGGAACGCTGAATTCGTTATATTTCTGTGCATGACGTCTCCTTTCACCATGAATCTCTTAACGTTTCATCGGTGAAGAACATACCTAGAAAAATAACGCGCAGTCTTGATAAATGTAAGCTGTAGTTATGAAGCGCTCTGACTTTGCTCAATCTTATTGTACTCTACATATATGCGCGATGCCTTGTTGAAAGTTTATATTGAGACCGACGTAGCTGTTTGCATATCCCGTTACAGTGTTTAGCGTGCACACAGCGCGCCCCTATGTACAACAGCGAATACCTTGCCAACCTAATGACAGTTGCGCTTTGTCAATGCGTTGTTCAGTAAGTGGTATTTTCACGGAAAAATAAAATGCAGTGCTTCATAATATTTACGCCTTTCGGTCTGTGGTGTTGTGTACAGATACTCTTCTCGTCCTTAGAAAGAATAGCTCGAAACGAAATCTAAAAGGGGAATTGTACAGCGTGATGTAAAGTACTTTAATAAACAAGTCTCCGTTCAATGTGTGTGTCTGCCTCCTTGCATACGGTTCTTGCGTAGGTCTCGCACGCAGGCAGCTTGTCATAAGGAAGTATAGAAGACATCGGACTGGCCACAGTAGGGAAGCCCTTGCACGGGCTTCATCAAACTCACAAATGTTGCACATGCAGATGTAGAAATTTCCTTTTTCTGTTATTCGCAACCAGTGCCGGTTGACGTTGGGAAATCCCTGCGACACTTTTTGAACGTGGTCAGAGAATGCTGCTGATCGGTATAGTCGAGGCTCTGGCGAACATGTGAGCCAAACTTTATAGGGCATGGGATTTACGATTAAATTTCGAAATCAGCTAAAAATCGCTCGCTCTTCTTTCGACAAATGATGCCATAGCCACATTTTTTTTCTGCGTCCAAAACACGTTTGAAACGGCCATTGGCTGATTTGAGCATCGTGCGCTGCGTAGTGACCGCGGCCACGGCGGGATACCGCGACGCACGCGCGAATTACTCAAAGGAAAAAAGAAAGCGCTCCAGATCATGGCGCGTACAACAGATGAACAGACTTGCGCCCTTGTCATCACCCGTGCAGCTTTCATCGCTCTGGCTGATACGAAAGGAGAGAAGGCGCTTATGTGCAACAAATGCCTCTGACTCCGCTCGTACTTCAAAAAATACTTTTCCGGCAGTCTGTTCTTGAGGCAATCAACTCCGGTAATGAGGCCGTTCGGTTATTACCTTAGGAAGCGCTGCAGGGCCTCTTAACACCAGTGCAGGTGGAGGTGCCATCAACGTTCAGGACATACAAACAGAACATAGCCTCAATATCGCAACAAAATAAAACACCACATATGCCTAGGGCCACAATTCTCCTCGGGGTATGCAAATGACAGGCGCGTTCTGAGGACGGCGGCGAAAACGTAAACCCATCAGGGCGACGGCAATGTGAGGGATAAGAATGAGCAGGGAGGCCAACGAGAATTGAAACGTCCCGTTTGCTACCCTGCGCTAAGGAGAAGGTGTAAAGTCGAGATGAGAGGCACGCTAAAACAAACACACACTTCAAAGTGTGGCCCAGTGGGCCGCAGAAAGTTGACCGCTATGCCTACACTAAGAAGTGGGGACCGTAGTTTTATTGGTCGCGTAAGTCGCCGCAAACTTTTGCCTTTGCGCGCAAGCATGGCGATAGCATGCTTGCGCAAACGCACAAGCGTGGTGTCACGCGCGCGCATGCACGTCTCACTCGATGACCGTCAAGACTCGTTGCAGACAGAGCTGAGCATCGCCTTTTGCTGTCTTTGAGACACCGAACGAAGGGGCTGCACTGCAGCTGCATACCGACAGCACGACCAGCGCTGACCCGTGGTGTCCCTTTGTAGTACAGTCAGAATCACACTTCTCTAGAGCGGTCGAGCGCGTGGCTGTGCATGCCGGCGCCGCCCGCAGCTGCTACCTCACGTTGGTTACAAGCTTCCGTTTACGCTTGAATTATAGCACAAGGACCGAGCCTGCAGTATGACTGTATTTGGCAACGTTACGGCGTTCGTCTCTGCATATGTTTACAAAAAGCACCAGCTCGAGCGTCCGTCTGGCCGCGCTAGAGAAGCGTGATTCCGACTGTACACCTTTTTACGCGTGCATAGGGAACCCAAGCTCAAGTTTGTGCGCGACTCTCGCGCGGCCGAGCTGTGCGTTACTGGGGATAGACGCTGCCGGCGGTTTGTCGCTGTATTTGGCAGTGGCGGCGGCAAGGACACGTGCGCGCATGCGCTCCTCGTTCGGCCCGGAGCACTGTTAGTCAGCAACACTTATATTGTGACGCACCACAGATGCAATTCCAGAGCTCTGCGCGTGCGCGGAAGCGGGGGCGGCAGTGTTGTGGCGAAAGTCGCGCCGTGGACACTCCAAGGGACGACAAGAGCAGCGGCGCCGCTCACGTTGCTTTGGAAGCCTATAATCTCGAAGCAAAAGCACTGAGTGCGTTTCGCCGCTTGCGCTAAACCAGAGTGGCAGTGGGCCTTTTGGACGGTCGACCTTGGTCGACTGGAGGTGACACGTGCCGGGTTCAATGTGTTTTCTTCTGGGAGTGATTTTCTTCTTTTTCTGCGCGCTTGGTAACAGCAGGAATGCCTTTCATTGCGCCTGCAACGTCCGCTAAACACGGTGCAGTGGTAGGCCATCTGCCATAACTAGATGTTATCGCGGATCGCTTGCACAAATCACACGCTGCGAAGAACGAACGTCGATGTGTGTCGTCAGTGGACTTGGCATTTCGTGAATGGAAAACTTTCGGAGCGACACGCGCTACCGATGCTGGGCTTGGGTTACGAGCCAAAGGTAAGAAGGCACTCTTGTTTTCCTCTAGTTCTAAATCAACACATTTCATGCAATTAGCACTCTAGGCATCGCATCCGGTCTTTAGAGCTAGTGAACAAGCTACCAAGTGATGTACACACGTACAGTAAGTAGCTCGTGGGGCTGATTCTGCCGAACCAGAATGGGAAACGTGCACCGCGGTTTTATGGTCGATATTCGGTGTGGCAGTGTCGCTGCAAAAATGGGACGATTGAGCTTAGGCTTCGTACGCGTCGGCGGGGCAGAGGACAAGCTTGTCGAACTGGTGCAGGCTGTTTCACACTTAGGGGAAAACTCGTAGCGTGTTCCAATGCGCTCCGAGTTCTCGCCTAATTGTTAAACAGCTTGTACATTTTTGCATCCACGTTCCATCGTCTCACTCCGCTTGTCTGCGGCGATTTACGAGCAGCTGCTGACGAAGCATGCGTTATAGGCTCTCATGATAGATCTACTGCGGTGGCTTAGCGATTAACTCATTCGTGACCACTTTTTTATGTTTTAGCAATTATTTTTTTGATATGAATATTATGATAGGTACAATGCAATATTATATATCAACAGAATGCTAAGTGAATGGTATTACTTCGAAAAATTCGTATTAAGGTACAATATTCAAGAATACTTATGAAAAACAAGATTTATTGAACATTGCATAAGGCATTTTTAATGTTATGCCCCCCAACATGAAAGAAAAAAAACAAGAAATAATGAGTTCCTTCACCTCTTAGCACCTTTTGTATTTACTCCGCTTCGTCAGTCGGTAGGATTTGTTCTGAATGTACTTGTTTTAGGGAAGTGCAGCCGTGGAAACTTGACGATGCCAACATAGATCAGCAGCCAAATGAAATTCACCATCTCTGCGGCCGTGACCAGTTCCCAAGCACCATCATCTTCGGCATAAGACTGCTTCTAGCGGATTTGCAACCACTAGGTCGTGGGATGGAATCGCGGCCGCGGCGGCCGCATTTCTGATGGAGGCGAAAATGCTTGAGGCCCGTGTACTGGTGTACACTGTCGTCCTTTATGAAAGGGAACACGCGAGTGCGTGGCCTGTGCTCTGCGGCCGCTGCCTGCAGAGCCATCAACCGACAGCTAAAGAAAACACGTCCGCTTCTGGGGTCATCTATTGACAAATAGAATAACGAGTCATGGTCGGCGGGAAAGCGTAGCTAGATTACGCACCATCTCCGCTCGCAAAAAGATCATGCTCCTTGTGCTCGCGCCTTTTACATTACAATTACAACATTAATTAAAATTTTTACAAATATTAGAAACATTTTGTCGCTTCGTGTTTCTGACACAGAAACATCCCCTTTGCTGTCAACACGGCGAGGGTGATTTGATTGTTTGTGGCGTTATAGTAGCAAGTGTGGATATACTAAACGACAGAGCACTTTCGCTACCGACAGACCAGTTTCGGGTAGGTGGGATTCTGCCTCGAAGGAAAACTTCCACGGCGGTCAGAGATACGCTTCCGAAAAAACAAACCACAACCAAACCTTCACTTCAATGCATTGTTCTCGCCTATATAGCTCTAGTTTAGGCGAAGCGTATCTCACGTAAGCCGAGAGGCAGAGCTTCGATGTTTCGACCGTGCTCGAGCACCGGCTCGATTCGTTGGCAGCAGACGACGCGCTGCAGGAATCGCCCGTTGCGCGAGTGGAGAGGGAGCGTAATCTAGCAGCGATTGTCCACCGGTCATGACTCGTTATATTGTTCGCAAATAGATGACGCCAAAAGCGGGCATGCTTTCTTTAGCTGTCGGTTGATGGCGCTGTAGACAACCGCCGCAGAGCGGGGGCTACGCGCTCGCGTGTTCCCTTTCATAAAGGACGACAGTGTTGTAAATGCGGTGTCAAACCACCACGTGATGTGCGCGCTGTCATTGCGCATGCGCCAAGTTTCTGTTCCTTGTTTTCTATCGCATCCTTTCCCTTTCCACTTTACTTATATATATGCGTGCAATAAACGCCTTTTGGTTGTTCTCGGCTGACACGGAATCATCAACGTCTCCGTCCTTTCGTGACGGCAGCTAGGCTGCCTCCGCTATGCTACAGTGGCGACGAGCAAAGAAAACACCCACGCGGTCAAGCAGGAACCCGAAGTTAAGCATCCAGTGGCAACCGTACTGCTGACAACGATGGCCTCCTACATGCTTCCCAGCTTCGACGACGCCACAGATAAGTGGAAACCTTACCTCATCAAAGTGGAGGCGTATTTTGAAGCGAATGCTATTTCGGATTCCGCTAAGAAGAGGGCACTTCTAGTAGCTGCACTTAGCACCTCGACGATCCAAATCCTGATGGGGAAAATAGCACCTGCAAAGCCCAATGCCTTAAGATATGATGAAGTAGTCAAGGTGTTAATTGACCACTACGACCCAAGGCGCAACGAAATTGCTGAAAGCTTCCAGTTTTTCAACCGCTGTCAGCAGGAGGGAGAAACCATTCAGGATTTCGTCGTCTCAATCCGACGCATTGCAGACAATTGCAATTTCGGAGATTCGCTGAACAGGCTACTTAGAGACCGAATTGTCTGTGGTGTGCGTTCGGGTGCTGTGCAGAAGCAACTTCTGGCAAAGAAAGATTTAACTCTGGAGGAAGCCGAGTCGATAGCAGTAGCCGCGGAAACTGCCGAAAAAGACGCCAGGACAATGTCTGTAGACGTACCGCCTGTTCTTAAAGTGGAAGCGCGTCGCAAACTGCCTTCGCGATCAAGCATGGAGCGCTCAGAGCGATTGGAGTGTGGAAGGTGTGGCAGTTCTAGACATGATGGCAACACCTGCAGATGGAAGAATGCACGATGTTACGCTTGCGGCCTGAGGGGTCACCTCGCTAAAATATGTCGCAGCCGCATTGGCAAAGATGTTGCCGCCCCTCGGCGACTACCTCACGCGAAAGCTTTGGCGGTAGAAGAGGCTTCTTGAGAAGAGGACAGCAGTGGTAGTGCTCAAATTTGGACGTTAGCGTCAGCACGAAAGAATTCTCTGGCGCCGCCAATAAGACGAACGTTCAGTTGGGGAGGCGTGAACGTATCCATGGAAGTCGATACAGGTTCACCGGTTTGCGTCATATCACGGCAGCTTTTCGAAAAGCACCGCAAATGCTGGCCAAAGTTGAAGCCTTCACACGTAAAGTTATCATGCTACAGTGGAAGGTTGCCGGTGATGGGTGAACTGCAACTTTGTGTCAGATACCGCGATACTTCTGTTGACTGTTCCCTTGTGGTTCTAGACTGCCCCGGACCAAGCTTGTGCGGCCGAGACCTACTAATCCTCCTGGAACAAGCTGGCGCTCCGGTAGTGAGAGTCGCACACGAAGACGAGGCGACGGCTATTCCAGCGAAGCACCACAGCGTCAACGCCCTACGCCACACCTACGAGGATGTTTTTTCGGAAACCTTGGGCTTGATCAAAGGACCACCAGCCAGCCTCCTGCTGAAGGACGACGCGGTCCCCAAATTCTGTAAGGCGAGACCTATTCCATATGCTTTACGTGACAAGGTATCGCAAGAACTTGACAGGTTAGTGTCGTTAGGTATAATATCACCAGTCAAGCATTCTAACTGGGCGACGCCCATTGTGCCCGTTCTGAAGAAGGACGGCTCGGTCAGAATATGCGGAGACTTTAAAGCTACTCTCAATCCCGCTTGTGCCACGGAACAGTACCCGCTTCCAGTAATTCAAGATATTTTTGCGTCATTAGGAGGTGGCCAGTTGTTCAGTACGCTCGACTTGCGGGACGCATATAACCAGGTGGCTCTGGACGAGGGTTCCCGGAAGCTCTGCGTTATAAATACTCATAAAGGCCTTTTTTGTTACAATAGGCTTCCTTTCGGCATTTCTTCCGCGCCTGCAATATTTCAAAGAAAAATAGATACAATTCTGGCTGGCCTACCTGGCGTTCAGGCTTACTTGGATGACGTTCTGGTCTCTGAAACGGTTGGCGATGGCGGAGCACGATTGCAAAATGTGTTAGAACGGTTCAGAGAACATGGCGTGAAGCTCAGGTACGATAAGTGCAAATTTAGCCAACCATCGGTCACTTATCTTGGGCATCGCATTGATCAAGCCGGCCTTCACCCAACTGAGAAGAATGTAGATGCTATCGTAAATGCACCTAGTCCCGAAAACCTAAACGAGCTGCGTTCGTTTCTTGGGATGATAACATTTTATTCAAAGTTTTTGCCGAACATGTCAGATACGTTGTTTCCATTGTACCAGTTGTTGGAAAAAAACGCGCGGTGGCAGTGGAAGTCATCCCAGGAATCTGCATTTCGCAAGGCAAAGCAGTGTCTTAAAGATGCCGAGGTACTGGTGCATTTTGAGCCGTCAAGACAACTGAAGTTGGAATGCGACGCATCCGCTCGTGGGATAGGCGCCGTTCTTTTTCACACAATTGGAGGCACTAATAGGCCAGTCGGATTCCGGTCAAGAACCCTGACAAAAGCCGAAAGAAATTATTCTCAATTAGAACGAGAAGCACTGGCACTTGTTTTTGGAGTTACTAAATTCCGGGATTATCTCCTAGGTCGAGAGTTCGTCCTGGTTACCGACCACCAGCCACTTCTGGGACTGCTGAGACCCGACCGCCAGACGCCTGCAATGGCCGCAGCTCGCATCCAACGGTGGGCCCTCTACCTTGGAGGTTACCGTTACAAGCTTGAATATGCCCCATGAAGGCAGCTACTGAATGCGGATGCTCTGAGCAGACTGCCGCTGCGGTGCCAAGATGCCGCCACGGAACCTGAACCCGAAGACTATGTATTTTCTTTGAAATGCCTGGATGAAGGGATAGTCACAACGCGCGAGCTGAAGGAGCTGACAGCCAATGACTCGATCTTATCCCGTGTAAAACAAAACGTGTTGAACGGTTGGCCGAAAGGTACAGTACGTCTTGACCCTGCCTTAGTGCCTTTTGTGGATCGCCAGTTGGAGCTATCTCTGGCACACGAACTTGTCTACTGGGGACATCGTGTCGTCATACCTGCCGCAGCGCGGAAGCGGTTGTTACAACTACTGCATGAGACTCATCAAGGCTCCTCGGCAATGAAAACAGTGGCGCGATCGTTGTTTTGGTGGCCAGGAATAGACCGCGACATAGAGTTAACAGCAGCGCAATGCACTAATTGCATTGACAATTTGCCTATGCCTCCAGCGGCCCCGCCTTTAAACTGGCCACAAACACAAGAGAGATGGTCGCGTGTTCACGTCGACTTTGCAGGGCCGATAGAAGGTAAAATGGTCCTCGTAGTAGTGGATTCTCACACGAAATGGGTGGAAGCGGTGCCAGTGAACCAGGCTACTTCGGCAACCACGATTAACTGTCTGCGTGACATATTTAGCCGTTTTGGTGTACCAAGAACACTAGTGTCTGATAATGGAACGCAGTTCACCAGTCACGAGTTTGCAATGTTTGCTGACAGAAACAACATTACGCATCTAAGAACCGCCCCTTTTCATCCGCAGTCAAATGGAGCGGCCGAGAGGGCAGTCAGGACAATCAAGGACGGTCTTCGGAAGATGAAAGGCGGGAAGCTCGAGCATAACCTTATGCGTTTGCTGCTCAATTACAGAAGGACCCCACAGAAAGCCGGACTATCGCCATCGGAAATGCTGCTGGGGTACCAGATACGGTCACGCCTGGACACGTGCTTTCCTGCGACGACTGCGCCCAATTCTAAAAAGGAAAGCGACGATTTGTTACCACCAACGAACTGTGATGTGCATGTCCGCAACTACGGGTCCAATGGTAGATGGATGCCAGGACGTGTAACAGCTACATCGGGAGGACGGATGGTCACAGTGGAGACACCTCAAGCAATCGTGCGGCGTCACATAGATCAAGTGCGTACTCGTAGGGGATTTTCGCAAGACGAACCACTGTGGACCCATCCAGGTGATATCAGCAAAGGCAATACACCGAGCACAACGCCACTCGACCCACCGCCACCCGCGAACCCCGATGAAGCTGTGGAAGCGTCACCCCAAGAAACTCTCCCAGTCACCGACCAGCCTGAGCCTGCTGCAGTCCCAACACCCCTGGCAGCTACGACGGATCAAGAAACCGCACAACCGCTCCGGCGCTCCACAAGAACACGCAAGCCAGTGCATCGTTTTTAAGGAGGAAGAAATGTTGTAAATGCGGTGTCAAACCACCACGTGATGTGCGCGCTGTCATTGCGCATGCGCCAAGTTTCTGTTCCTTGTTTTCTATCGCATCCTTTCCCTTTCCACTTTACTTATATATATGCGTGCAATAAACGCCTTTTGGTTGTTCTCGGCTGACACGGAATCATCAACGTCTCCGTCCTTTCGTGACGGCAGCTAGGCTGCCTCCGCTATGCTACAGTGTACATTAAAGAACCCCAGGAGGTAGAAATTTCCGGAGCCCTCCACTACGGCGTCTCTCATAATCATATCGTGGTTTTGGGACGTTAAACCCGAAGAATTATTATTAGGATTTGTAGCCACGCACATTCATTTTTGTTAACACAAATCCTGTTTCTTACTTACGCTGTGAAAAAGATGCGAAAACGCCGATTTTCCTTGTGACACATATCGGTTCATTGCGCAACACTGCTCTGAAGCCATGGCCAGGTAGTCTTCTTGGGCTGGACATTACTCTCTGGTGGTTGAAGGTTATGGCACCAAATTTTTGCCATACGCTGTTGGGAGACTACAAAAAAACTACGGCCCATGCACATGTGGTTAACCAGGGAAGCTGAAGGGTGCGGCCCCGGTGTCAACCAGTCCCGGCGTTGTACAAAGCGTTTCTCAATTATTCGTATGGTTTAAACGGCCGCCGGTGTTTGAGGATGACGTCGAAGAGCTTGTTGCGGTACACGCCTCAGGATCATTGTTTAAAATTAACGAGACAGCGCGTGCAAACACGGACACAAGAGAGAAGTCAAGACACCACACGCGTTTGTGTGGTGTCTTGACTTCTCTCTTGTGTCCGTGGTAGCACGCCCTGTCTCTTTTTAAAGGGCCCATCACCTGGTCTGACCATTTTGGGCTGACGAGCGCAGTGCATACCCTGGGCGTTCACAATCACTTCTGCCAAAGTTTGCAACGCTACGCGCCGCGGGAATAGGTAAAATTTCAAGCTGAACGCCGCTTTTCCTTGGTCTCGCGGGCGCGCGCCCGAAGGGGGAGGGGATGACGTACTACTAGGAATGGCCTTGCGTAGACATCTGTGGTCTGACGTCGTCCACAGTAGCACGTCACAACGCGATAAATATTTTACGCGACACGTGTAGCTTGTGTAATTTGTAGCTTGAATAGATTAATGAAATTTGAGAGAAATATTCAGACACACAAACGAAACGTGTGCGTGTTTTTCTTTTTTCTTTTTCACTGCAAATTCCAGCGATATGCGGGACTAAGCTTCCTCCGTTTCGCATGCATTCATGTTCTTGTGGTGCGCGCGTCGAGCAGACGCCAAACCTGACTGTGTAATTTTCTACCCCTTTCTCATTTATTCTCCTGCGTCTGCCTAAATCTTCATGTGCCACTGGCTCTTGATACTTCCAGTCTCGTGCCCGTACAAATTGTCGCAGCTGTCATGCCCGCCCCGCAGAAACACCACAGAGAACGCCGACACAACGCCACAGCTGCTACATAAAAATCGCAGCATATCCACGGAGTGAATGATGATGAGTGGGCGAAGCTGCGGAGGTTCATCGGTAAACCGTGAATCTTCCGTGAATTCTGCCCAGTACATAGTGATGCAGAACTATCGGTAAATTGACTATCGATAGTATCGATAGCTTTTTTGAAACTATCGATAGTGCAATCGGTAGTGCCATCGTTAATATTACTATAGCGATATTACTGCCACGCGTGTTTATTGCTTTGTTTTGACGTATTCGGGTTTCACCCACAAAGACTGTTAATTAGCAACGTTTGACACACACCGCGCCGTAATGTGTGAGAAGCTTCACAATTGTTGGAGATCATTCTGTTAAGATTACGCGCCGGACGCGAATACTCAAGTTTATTCGAGAGCTTACGCGAACACCAGCGATAACGCTGGAAGGTTTGATGACTGATGTATAAAGGACGACGCGTTCCTGCGATGATCACATTACTCAACAGCTGACGACTGTTCCGCCGCTGTCAGTGCGCAGCATGTATCGCTTGTATTTTGAGTTTTTATTTTCTGGACACAAGTTCGCCCAAATAGTGAGCTCCGTATTTGCCAGTCTTGCTGCAGTATTCTTCACCGTCACAACCGCGTGACAGTACTATCGATAGTCGTATGAATAATGATGCGGTTGCTGGCCGGCCATATTGCCAAAATATTTGTGATAGCCTACTACCAGCTTCGCTTAACTTATGAGCAACTTTTGGCACAGAAATTAATTATTTCCGCAGTCAAAATGGCGGAATATGTCCGTCAATAAATTCGTATCCAAAAGAAACCAGTTACACCTTACAATTAACTTCTGGGTATTTTTTTTATTTTGACATCATAAAATGCAATACACTTCGAAGCCGCGCAGTCCTACCACATGTAAAGGATTCCTTTCCGCTACAGCTGAACAGTTTGACTGTATGATCATGTTTCAGCAAAGCACTCTGGTGAAGAACGCAATGATGACAACTTTCTTGCCCTTCAGTGTGCTCCTCCGGCTCCACTATGTACCACGCGCGCCGAAAACCAAGTTTATTCTGCAGTGAGTCCGGGCTGTTGATTTTATACTATCGATAGTACCATCGAATTTTTTACTATCGATAGCGCTATCGATAGTATTTTTCACCATCGATAGTTCGATAGTAACTCAGCTATCGATAGTATCGATAGTACCATCGATAGTTCTGCATCACTACGAGTACATCATCACCGACGTGAGATCGGGCGCGTTTATACTAAAGGTTCGACGAGAGTTATGACGACTTGCCGCTCACTTTAATTTTACATGTACGCTGTGAATTTTCATTGTTCAGAAAACCATTGCTTTAGAAAACATCTGGCGTCTTTCGTTAAGCAGCCGGCGTCTTTTCGTTTTGCTTTAGAAACATCTGGCGTCTTTTCGTTTTGCTTTTAGAAAACATCTGGCGTCTTTCGTTGGTTTATTTCATCAATCAACGGTGTTTTGAACAAAATCACGCACAGGAGAAATCTCACCAGGCACTACCTTGCAGGTAAACAATGGCTGCTAATGGGAATGAGAGACAGAAGAAGTCGGCTTTTAGCTAACACTTACACTTCTACTTCTACTAACGTTTCCTACTGGAACATGCCAATGGCTACTAATGGGGAATGAGAGACAGAAGAATTCGGCTTTTAGTTAACGCGCACGCTGCGAATTTTTTATTGTTCAACAACGCACAGGAGAAATCTCCCACCGGCACCACCTTGGAGGTCAAGATCTGGTACTAGCGATAAGACTGGTTACGCACTACGACGGGGACGAACGGGTGCGGCTTTAAGAAGCTTCGCCCCTAAAAAAATATAAAACGCCGCTCACATGCTCGGGCACGTCATGCGCACGTGACCATGCATGCGCATGACGTGTCCATGCGTATGCGTCATGTGGTCCTCCGGCTCTGATGCCGAAGAGGGCAGGGAAAGTATGTGGCTTGCGAAGGCTACACGGGGCGAGTAGCAAGGGTTTGAAGCTCCCCTCCTCGCATCATGGTTTCGCGCCGCTATGAATTATGGTTTTTCTCGGCTCATAATGAACCGATTTCAAAAATTCTTGCGTCATAATGCTCGTCATTCGGCACAGAACAACTTCCTAGCGTCTAACTAAATATTGCTGTGTGGCCTGGTGAGGGGCCCTTTAACATGAATATTTAGCAACTAGCTCAGCTCTGTTTTTTTTTAATTGTTTCAAAGTTCGACACGTTTGAGGAACGTCGTCTCCTGCACGAACCAGCGTTGCGTGTCGTCGCAGTGTACCCTGATGCGTTAGAGCAGCTCAATTAAGCGGTCCCACTGATGTTCGGAGGCAGGCAAAGTTGGAAATGCCGTTGGCTTGCTGAGTTGCGTTGTCATGGCGAACGCCTCCTTCTTGCTTTCCTGCCAGCAATGGACCGTGATTGGGCAGACACGGGGCCACTAGTTCCTCGACGACATTGAGCCTGGGCAAATGTGAGGCCATCGGTGCGTAAACGTAGCCGTTAACGGGGCTTAAATTTCGCATACTGCCTTTGATTAGCGATTCCTTGCATGTCCCACAGACCCGAAACTTACCGACGTCGGGAGCAGCTGGGGAACCACCGCGCCAGTAACTCCATGGCATAGAGCCTTTTCGTAAAAGGGCGCCCCAAGAGCAGAGCACGCGAACTACTACAAGCCGCCATGTTTAGGTCGCCGCAGCAGACGACACTTGCTGCGTCTGCCGGCGCTACCGGTGCGCAACGTTTGGCTAGTGCAGCAGCCAGCCAGTTCGCGCTTTGCGAATCGTGCCTGAAGCCCGAAGGATGGTTCAAACATGTTGTGTGCCACTGTGTCACCAACGAGGCTACCACGACGAGAATGGGAAGGTGAGCCACATATATTTGAAGCTTACCGATGTAAACAAACACGCGTGCCGCACATGTGAGCAATGCATGTGTCAGTGCCGTTATGATCGTAGAAGCGCTAGGCCTTCTAGTCATGCTGTGGATTTTAGTACGCTGTGCTTTAAACCTCCCTCCTCCCTGTTTCGGTTCTTTTAGTTAGGCATTGTTGTGACGCTAAACGACGTACAAAGCGCGTGCGCCGAAGAGGGCAGGGTTTGACTTGCGTGACAGCGCAGAAGCATGCCGTGTCGCGAAACTGACAAAGGGAAAGAAGCTGATCGGTGATCCAAAGCGCGTAGCATGTACGGAAAGGTAATACTAATGATGCCTCGCCTACGATGTCCCTTCATCTTGCCTAGCCGCAAAAATATGCCGCTCATCAGCACTACCGGGAAACGTGATTTGCGAGATCCGTAAACGCTGTCTAAGGTCGGCACTGCCTAGGAGGAGCCCTTCCCTCGTATATCACACAACGTGAGCGTGAGCAACGTTTGTCGAGTGAATAAGCGAGGTCTTCCATTTTACAGAATCACTAAGCTTCACAGCACGTAGCAGTAGGTACGACGCCTTAAAAACACTGCAATCGCATATGCGTATTACTGTGTCTATTTATCACTGATTAAATTTTGTTTTGCTACTCCAGGTCACATTCCACAAGTTTCCAACAGAGAAGACTGTCCGTCGCCAGTGGATACAGGCCATTAGGAGGGACCGCGGCAAATATTTCACTACAGTGAACTCTCAATTGAGTGAACTTCAAGGGACCCAAGGAAATAGTTCACTTAACTGAAAGTTCACTAAACTGAATATTCACTAGAATATGGAACAGCATTGGGCACAGCAGACATTAGAGTCGAAAGTGTGAAATGCAACTTATTTTGAAAAGAAATCTGTAATTTTCATTTGGACTGGTGCCCTTAAAGCGCAAGAAGAGACAAAGCTTTCCAGAGAGTCTACGTTTCTGTGCACTGCCTCTGGCACAGCTTGTTGCTGAGACACGAAGTCTCGCAACTTTCTAACATACTCTACCGCCTCGGCTAGAGTTACAGGATTTGAACCTGCCGCCGATGGATGGGCGATTTAGTGGCGGCTCGCATCGGCTATGCCAGTGCTGCAGTGCACAAAACTTCGTTGAATTGATTTAAAAAATGAGCCTGGGTCCGCGGATCAAGTTCGTTCAACTGAAAAATTCACTATTCTGAAATTCGTTTAACTGAAAGATTTTTGCATAGAATGCATAAGAAAATCGCCGGGGATTTTGTAAAAGTTCGTTATTCTGAAATATTCGTTAAACCGACGTTCGTACAAGTGAGAGTTTACTGTATAGAGCGTACAACTAAAGTTTGCTCTAGGCACTTCACATCCGAAGACTTCGTGTCTAATGTGGCAAGTGGACGACGCTATTTGAAGGACAATGCAGCACCATCACTGTTCACATTTTTGAAAGTTTCCCGGCCCCGTGCTACAAGAATTTTTCAACGTGCAAGAAGACATTGGACAAGCACATAATCTTCCCTCAGCATATGATACTGAAAAGACAGATTACCAGTGTTCGACTCCGATGGATGATGCACCACATGAAGAGGTTTCCTCATTGCAAGACAACAACTGTTGCTCTTGTCGAGAAGAGCTCGTTGAAGTTCAGCAGAAACTGAACGAAGCGACAGCAGAACTCGTTGAACTCAGGAAACAATATCAAGAACACAAGAACTGCAGCGCTGAGTTAATGCAAATAAGGAGCGAAGTCGAGCAGAAAAGCAGTCAACTTGCCAAGCAGTTCCACGAGCAACAATGTCGCACCAGTATGCTGGCAAAAACACGGATGGATCTTGCACGAGCAAAGGAAGAAGCCATCTCTCTTGCACGTTTAAACAAGCAACAAATGAAACAATACATGGCTGCAATTGAAGACCTTAAGAAACAATTGTCAACTGCAAATGAACAGAAGTGGAAATTTTGCATCGAGAGATTTCGAGCGGACGACAGCAGCATTCAGTTCTACACTGGGCTGCCAAATTATGGGCACTTCAAGGAATTGCTCAAAATTGCAACCCGACAAAGTCAGAGCGCAAGCCCATGCACACCCAAAAATGTGCGAGGCCACCGACACAAGCTCTCCGAGGAAAACCAACTTTTCTTGACTCTTGTCAAGCTGCTGTAGGCCTGTTCCACATGCACTTGGCACATATTTTTGATGTTTCTCTAAGTACAGTGTCAAGAATATTTACCACGTGGAATAATAAGCTGTACGAAAACTTGACAGACATGCCATGGTGGCCAGAACGAGATGTTGTCGACTCAACTATGCCTGAAGAATTCAACCAAAAGTATCCGAAAACACGTGTAATAGTTGACGCAACCGACATCCGATGCGAAGCATCAAGTTATCTTGTTCTCCAGTCATAAACTTACTCATCATACAAATCAGCCAATACTTTCAAAGGACTCATAGGAATTTCACCTAATGGACTGGTCAGCTTTGTCTCTGACCTCTACACGGGATCTATCTCAGATAGAGAACTTGTTATTAAAAGTGGTCTCTTAGGGAGAAACTTTGAAGCAGGAGACACTGTGATGGCAGACAAGGGATTCAAAATTAGGGACTTGCTGGAAAAAATCGGTGTGGGGCTAACCTGCTACCATTTCTGACAAAAGAGCAATTGAGCGTTGCAGAACTACAAGAAACGGCAAATATTGCATCTCTGCGCATTCATGTTGAGAGAATACAGCGCATCAAGATTTACCACATCTTCGACAGGATAGTTCCCCTCTCTCTTGGCCCTATCATCAGCCAGGTGTGGTCAGTGTGCGCTCTGTTGAGCAACTTACAGACCACAATAGTGAAAGACTATGAAGAAGCCAATGAGCAGCAAATATGAAATTTGTTTTATTGAAAGACGTCAGCATTATTCATGTTAAAGTGCACTTACCAAACAAAGAACTGTTTCTTCAGCGGACAGAAGGGTCACTTCATCACGAATATATGGATTACATATATTGCCTGCCTCAATAATGAATTTATTTGTGAAATAAGTTGACCGATCACTATCAGAACAGTTGTGCGTCAAATGAACATAAAGCACAACAACAACGAAAAGTCTCTTATACTCTAAAACCTCCAGATGCTGTTACTTACACATGCATGAAATAAGCAGGCATTTTACGCAGAGATGGTAAAATTGAACAGTTCAAAATTCTGCATTACTAGTTTTTATAATTTCGTCTTTTCAACTTTAGCATCCTTCATTTAAAAAAAACATGATTCTCACTCTTAATCACTGTGGAGCAGTGGTTCTCAAATTCTGTGAAGCAATTTCCGGGGGTCCACGAAACGCATCCGAGGAAAAAAAAGAAAGAAAAAGTTTCTTGGAGGCACGCTATGTCCCGTGACTGTGGCCCCTTCTGATTTTTGATATCTTTCTCCGCATAATGCTTCTGCACTGCGGCGGAGCTCACTTCTGTTTCTCCTTCTCTATCACATGGCTGTGAAGCTTTTGTTGCAGTTTTCTACGACCTATGCCTGCCAACACTTTTTCCAGGCTTGCATATTTGAAGAGCAAACATGGGTGGAAACAGGTTGACAACGGCTACAGACCTCACAACTTATTGACAAGCTGTTGAGATCGAATTAGCATGGCACTTTGGTTTGACCATTCTTTACCAGGAAGAAATATATGGCACATATTTCACGCTGCATGCTGCATTAATTTATGACCCCCCCCCCCCTTTTCTCTCATTGTAAGGGGTCCCTGGACACTTCCACAGGTCCACAAAAGGTCCGCAAAATATCCATGGCTGAGAACCACTGCTGTAGAGAGTACAACAGTCATTATGGTTGCTCAGGGGATGACAAAGTGTTGTTTACTGTCGCATGCCACAGTAAGGGCCCAAGTGTATACACCTGTGCTGCAGCATCATTAAACTTGTAGGAGTCAGCAAATACTGTAATGCTGTAATGCATCATTAACTTCTAGGAGTCACCAATTATTCTAATGCTGTAATTGTAGATGAAAGAGTCACTAGTTCTAAATTCAAAACTTTTAAGGCACTAAAAAATTGAAAGTGTCAGCTATAAGCAATAAACAAAGTTGCAGCAGAAATATGATGAACTTATTCGTTGAAGGCAAAACATAGATTAAAATAATGACAAGTTGCACTGTGAAGCAGGTTTCATCACTTCTGACGCCACATTTTAGCAGCCATACAGCAAAATTTGCACACTACTCGCAGAGAGGCTACTTTACATTTTCTTAGCAAAGTGTGGCACTAGGACCGTAAAATAAAATTCGTCCAGCTTCACTCTCATTCGCTTCGAAACATCCCTGTCAAACTTGATTCTTTGCACAATCAAAAGCTTATCTGAATAAATGACAAAATCGGCCCATGTTAACTCTGTTACGCCCATTTGACCCATAACTTGGGCAAAGTACGGATGTTCCACTTTCAAAGAAGGGTGCTGCAGATCGTCAAAAATTACACAAGTGTCCCTGGCTGTTATAAGTTTCTCCAAGTCGGAATCCTTGAAGCTGTATGGGCACTTGCCTTCGACGAACCCCCATGGCTTCAGACGGATCGTAGACAAGGGCATCTGGTGATGCGCCAAGCCACGGATGCGCAGGGTTAACAAACAGCCGGGCACTAGGAAGCTGCACATCCCGGCCCGTGTTTTTCAAGGCTTCTTCATACCGCTATAATGTCTTTGACTCATTGGCTATGCCGTATCTGCACATATTAGACACGCAGAACATCACAGAAAAAGCTCATTCCTTTCTATATAAAACAAAATAGTTAACAATGACGAATGCACAATTTCACGATTATAAACATCATGCTGACCTCACACAACAGATATCAGTCCAAGCGATGATTTTATGGGCTGACAGGAAGAAATGACACTTCCTGATAAGAGATGTCACGGGTTTTTATGACAAATATATACTCGATTGGTCCCCATCACAAATGGGTGCAGACCTTGCAGTATTAAAATGTGTGGTAGCACAAGACAGGACAAGCTCGACCTTTCAGTTCAACACAGCACACTTTTTTATGAAAAGGGGAACCTTCTATAGCATGCCATCCGCCGCCAGTTATGTTCCACTTAAACTGTTGATCTGCGTCCCACCACCTACTAATGTAGACCCAACATGTGTTGTAAATTAAGCATTAACATCACCATGCGGGCTTTCATCCCAATTGGCCATCAGACTTGCCCTGCTAGACTTATGGTTCAGAATCTGGAAAGTTCACAAGGCCCTGGCCCGTGTGAGGAAAGCTGATCAATGAGGTATTAGTATCTACAGGCCTCATGAATAGATATAACATAAGGTTGCTTCACTGCAAGAATTATGTTGAAGATTAGCATATCCTAAACATATTAAGTGACAGCTTATACTGAGTAAGGCAGATGACCATGACAGGCCAAAGTAGGGAGAGTAGGCAAGGAAAGCGTCACTTTAGTAATACTGATGTCGCACTGTCACTTTTGATCGTGATCATGCCTGGTCCGGATGAACTTTCTTGACTGTGATTGGCTCAGTTGAGCAAGCTGCTCAAGGGAGCCAATCACCGCTGAGAAATGTGATCCCGATCGGGCTTAATCGCCATCAGCAGTGCACCGTGTGACAGCGGTATAGGTCACGAAAATTTAAAAACACCAGGCTTGCACAGAACATGCAGCACAGACACAGTGAAAGCTGCAGCAGCATCTTTCACAGATACAGTTGTAGACTTTCTTAGGGCGCCTACAAAAAGTGCAGTAGGGAGTTACCCAGAATGCCAATCATCATTCTGTGCTGTAGCGAAGTACACACTGCGTATCTAAGGCAATATGCGCATATGTAGCTGCACACTTTGTTCATACTGTGGCTCATGACGGTGAGGATAGAGAGTTCTGTGTGAATGCATGGGTGGCAAGAGTTAAACCACCTTAAACCAAGATGGTGAACACGAGGGATGCAAGAAGCCGCCCCACGTATATTAACACATTGGAACAGAAAATTACCTCCACTGACTCGCATCGTGGGGCACCACCTATAGGGTACTCTACCCCATGAACGCAAAGCAGGCGCAAATGCTAGCTGAGGGGGGGTAGGAAAGGGTGAGAGGAGAGGGTGGTAAACTGCTGGATCGGGTGCATCTGACTGACAGTGAAAAATAGAAGTGCTGTCCAGGGCAATCACCTCTGGCACTGCTCAGGGCAAAAGTGTTGAGCCTGCAAAAACACACAAGCTTACATAATTCCCAACGACACCCACCTGACAGCAGGAACCCTGGATAGGTCCTTCGATTAAGTCAGATGACCAAGACCTTTATCAGTCCATTGTTTCCGCAAAAGTATGGTACCAAAGTTAGATGCTGTGAGCCGGTACTTCCTTTCCTGGCACCAAGTTATGCTTTTTCGCTGCCGTCGGGAGTTCTTCTCCAACAACTGTGCTTCAACAGGTGTGAGCACAATTTTCTGCAAAATAAAAAAATGTTCATTATACTTACTACACGTGGTGAAAGACAGCTTTCCCACTCAGGTTGGTTGGCTTCAACAAACGAGATAGCTCTGTAAATATATTGCTGGTTTTTTACTGAACGCCATCAGGATACTCAGACGCAGCACAAGGCTGAGGTGATCTGAGAGCGAGGGGAGTCGGTGTTAGCTGCAAAAGCACCATACTTTCACAATGTCTCCTATTGTGTAAAAAAAGGTACGAGGCCGTGACGTATCGGCTAGACGAGCGCTGCCAAGGTAATAAAGCACTTATAAAACGCTGCTAGCAACCTGGTTCACAGATTGTATGCTTGAGAGCAGCATGATACCAGTACACAAGTGCTGCGTCATGTGGCTTTTTTTCATATTTCGTGCTTTCTCTGCAACGTGGAAAAAAGGAGTGCATGAGACGCATCGTACAGGAAACAATTTAATAGGTAGTTTCTAAGGGTGCTCCATAACTGCTTTCATACTTTTTGTGTTCAGCCAATAATGAAAAAGTTATGTAATTAAATATTGAGTTAGTTAAGGTGAAGTAAAAAATAGCCGGAGTAGCTATAAGTTAATATGTATAGTAGGCATTAGGTTCAATTCACTCCCAATGAACCATTCATTTTTAAAAGTTTTGGCTGAAATTATGAGGGACACACTGCGTGTGCGTATATATATATATGAAAATAAGGAATTCAGAGTACCTTGAGGATGCACTTTTCTTTTTCCTCAATGTCCCTAGGAATTACACATTGCACGGTGTTGGTGAATGGCACCATTTCCTCGGGTAGGCATGGTGGCACACTTGTGTTGACAGCCTCTTTGAGTTCACTTAATAAAACACGTTGCGGGGCTAGTTGGTGATACATGCTTATTTAAAAATTGTAGCTCTATATTAGACGAGGACAAGAAGAAAGGTACATGACAGGACGGGCGCTAACTCCAACTATTTGAGTGTCTTGCACAGGAGCACTGTAAGTCCATGTGCAGCTACAGGCTGCTGGTATGCCAGTGGTGAGCCATGAAAAACTGTCCCGCACTTTGCAGTGCACATTGGTGCACGGTCTGCTGCAGATAGCACTTTTACCAACACATTATCAGCCCCAGCCTCAGCCAAGCCACGCACAAAAAGCAGGACGTTGCTTCGTTTCTCCTCGATGCTGCACTGCTTAAACTTCTTGACGTCGAGCCGGCATGGCAACGGCATGTCTCGGCCGCCTTCCTCCACTGTTCGCCAATCGACACTTTGCAAGCTGCTTGCTCTTAAAGGTTGTGTACGAGGCCATCTCCAGACCTGTGGCAAATCTGTACAAGACAAGTGTTCTGGAGCCTCGTGGAAGCCTTTTCCTTGCAGCAAAAAATGACTTGAACGACAGCCTGCGTGTGGCTGCAGCTGTTTTTCCTTGCAGGACATTCGCAGTGACTCCCAATCACTCTGCCGTCTCCACTTAAAGTCACCTGAACATGATAAGGAGCCTGGGTTTTCTTCTGGCTCTTGTAGCACCTTGCCCGCACGAAGAATGTGGACTGCCTATAAAACAAGAGATACCACAAGCAATCAAAACGATGAAGCGGCTTGATTTTATGGCTGCTGCACAGATGAACACACACACACACAGACTACACAAGCACTAGGTCAATCCAGCCATTTAGGATGGTGCTTGTCCAGTCTGTCTTCTTTTGTGTGTTTGTATTAGGGTTGCACTGCAACCATTAACACAAGCACTGGACAATAAGCAATTATGCTTGTTGCATTCATGGAACAAATTGAACAATGTCGTGCTAGCTATGGAATATACCAGCCACTGCATTTTGTGTTTTTACATAATACAGCACAACGGTGAACCCGAGACGATCTTCTTGCTCTGTTTGCACGGCTCAGCTTGGCCTCAAGAGTACTGGAAGCTGACAGAGCGTATCGTCGCTACTCGCGTTTCGTAGCATGTGTCGCAAGAACTGCTGCCGAGATCTGCGACATCGCGGTTACAAACGGAATGCGAAGGCTATGTCCGCGTGTGCGGTGGCACGGCTGGTACAGATGGGGCAGGACACGCACCAAAGAGACGCGCATCGCGTCGTCTCCAACAGCATTCACTGAATGCTTACACTAAGAAAGAGCGCGGTCCTGTACTACAGCTATGCAACAAACGCTCCGTGCGAGCCGGACTTTCCTAAGTGGGCTTGATAAATTAGTTCATCTCTTCAAATTTTCAGCCTCATATTGAAAGCAGTGTTGTTTCCAGTAACCACGTCTACTCAGGCGATTAAGCGCACACCAAAGTATACGCATGCAAATACGCGCGAGAGCGCACCCGCGACAACACAAAGCGCCCACGACGGCAACCCATACCGCACATGTTAGGAAGGCGATAGAATTGATCGTAGGTACTTACATTTCTTGGTCATAACAGGCACTTATGGATGACGCTACGACGTAACTTTCCGTCAGCAGTTTGTAGCTCCGACGAGCGTTTTTCCTCGTCCCCGAGGCGGACGCCAGCCGATCCAACTCGAAGCTCAACAACCGTGGCAGCCGCGCCAAATCGCTCGTCCATCCAGTTGGAGGGGCGGTCATTACAACGCCGTAGTCAGTAGCACCGGTAGCACTTCTTTTGCAACGCAAGGCACGGTGGATTTCCGAAACAGTGAGATCGCAGCCGGCGGGAAGCACGCGCGGACACACTACACGGGCGCACGGACGGACTCACGGCATGTACTAACGCCATCACACGCCCCGCTGCGCTAAACATGGTGGCTTGTATCCCAGAACTCTTTAAAAATCGAAACTGACGAAAAGCCCACCATCAGGTGGCGTATTTATGAAAAGGGTCTATTGTTCCGTTGTTGAGACCGAATCCCGTCGAGCGCAACCAGGTTGTTGTCGAACCACAGGTGGTCGCAGACGTCGCAGCCGCAGCCGAAGTGCCGCTCGAGAAACTCCCACCGAAAGTGGCCCCGGCGAACACGTTACGCCAATGCCATGTTGACGCTGCTCTGCTGGCAGTGCTGCTTCCTCGCCGCGTCCGCCAAGCATCCGCCCGCCATGGCCTAGCCATGGCGCGTATGCTTGGCGGCTCTCCGTCCGACTATAGGTCCGACGGAGAGACGACGTCACTGACGGCGCAGCCAATGGCGCGCGCGCTTGGGTGCGCCGTAGAGAACAACGTAACTAACGGCGCAGCCAATGGAGACCATTATCGAAACATGTGGCGAACGGTTTTTCGTTTCGCCTGACCTTTTTTTCGTGGGCACCGCCATATTGCATAGCGGGCGGCGCCGTCTCTGGTCTGGCAACCCACTGGCATGTGCGAAGCTTTGCGTTTGTATGGAAGGTATGCGTGCGGTTGCAGTTGCAGTCGACTGTTTTCGCTTTCAGATGCGCTGAATTTCGTATCAAGTGATGCAGTTTAGGTAGAAAATGAGTCTGTGAGACATCCTGGAAAAGTTTCATCGATGAGGGTTAATGATGTTAATGTACGGCGGCGCGAACGTGTGGCAAGGGGTCAATGTCATATATTTTCGGCACTGTCTGTCGGAAACCCGCGCAAATAGTTCGACTCATTATAGCAGGCCAAGCAAGTGCTAGCACTTCGGGGATACAATGATTTTTTTTTCTTGGTCTATAATCCTTTAGTTATTTTCGTTCATGGTTTTTTTTATGCTGCGCCGAACCGACTACCGCTCGTACATGCGGTCGTGCGTAAGCGCGGTCTCGATTTCGTGGCGCAGACGCCATCTGTTTGTTGCTCACAAACTGTTGTCTATCTTGTTTCTCAACTTTTAAGTGACCGCTAATTACTCGCTCATTTATTGCCCACCGGTCTGGACGAAACGAGCTATTTACAGGGAGGTGCTGGTACATGCCGGCGGGCTTCTTTTTCTTTTTTTCTTTTGAAAATCGTAATATTTGATTGGATTTACGCTGCGATGAGGTGAAGATGGTTAGAGAGATTCTTCTGCCGGTGAAGCACCAAGTGCGCCCGGGTTCGATCCTATGATCGGCAGCGGAGGTTATTCGTGTTTACCTTTTTTTTTTTAATAAGTTCGTCTGCCAGATGTACTCTTTTTGCGAAATTCTTACTGTTGCATTTTGCAACGCTAAGCAGCAAAATTGGCAATGATAGAAACACTAGACAAGCGTAACAAAGTGCTTCTTGTTTAGCGCTTAGAACAGAATCGACTATCTTCTATATCATTGCGCGGCTTGTACGTCGGACACGGTTCTTGACCACGTAAAATATTGTCTTCTGAGGTAGTTTTTCTACATACGGAGCGACAGAACTCCTTTCTTCTTTTCTTTTCTTTTTCTAGCATTCCGCTTTCATACCGCACACCGTATACGCGCACACCACTCTCTTACGGAAGTCGTAACCTCACCACAAGGATATTGCCATCTCTTTTTCATGTAGTCTTTAATGAATGTTCGGGTTATACAAGGCCGGTGCAGAGCACAAATAAATGTATGATGCCGGTTATCCCGCTGTGAAGGGATGGATTTCTCGTCCCTAATAATACAGCTATATAAACTGCAGCGATCACCGTGTTGAGCCGAGCTACGAGGATAATTTTCATACCAAACAGGTCATATTACAATATAATAATAAAACGAAGCGAAAACAACACAGGCGAAAACAACACTCGAGGGCAGCTTAGATGTACTGAACTTTACCGAACACGGCCGTACTCGATCGCTTATGTTTATTCGCCACTGCGGTCATACCCGATTGTCATTTGATTGCGTGGGACACTGATAATTCCGGGTATATTGCGGCATTTGCCAAGTTAGAACTTGTAACGTAACACAAACGATGTATCTTGAAGCGTCCGCAACTGCAAACACTCCGCGCTTGGTGATGCACGTGTCGTGCTTATTCAGACAGTAGTTTCCTTTTTTCTGTAGTTGTTAGAACAACCAAAAACGGCACAGTGGTTTCCCGTTGACCTTTCACTGACTCACATCGCAGTAAAAGAGAAGAAAATCCGCAGGTAGACCTAAAACACGCAAAAAATTGTTCGACAACGCCACTCATCCATGCATCAGCCCGCACACTCCGCGCCGTCGCGCACGAGCCAGAAAGGAGGAAAGCACTGGTTGCCAGTTCGGTCCTCCTCGCCCGATGCAACGCTCTATAGACTTCAGACTCTTCGCAGGCGGCGCTGCGAAAAACACCGCCACCAGCGCCCTCATCGCAGCGCTGGCGCTAACTGGGTAGTTCAAAGAGAGCCGCCCGCAATCGAATGTGCATAGGTCGCAATATAACCGCCCCTCTTTTGTTGGTGTGGAGGGGCGGTTTTCTGAAAATCAAAGACCTGGAAAGCTTCTTCCGCCAATCCACGCTTCAGAAACTAAGGAAGCTGATCAAAGCGAACTGTGAGTACAATGCAAAAGAAGTTTTAGTTATTCTGGCGCGCTGCAACTCGCAAGTACAAGCGAGCATCGCACGACATCGAGTTCGAGGCAAGCCCTCCGACATCCGTTCTCTAGCGCCTAAATGCGCTAAAATCGGGAATATACGTAATGCTGAAGCGATGAAGTACATACACGATCAATTTACTTAGTTATGTATATCTTACGATCAGTGGTACAAAACTAACTTTATTAGGGACGAATGGCCCCGGCGATTTTCGCCTTTTTAGTTGCATTCTCCCTTAATTCACCTCTCGCTTCCTGTGCATTGGACTGTTTTATTACGCATCCTAAATTGGTCTCTTGATGGTTGTCTTCCTGCAAATTAGAACACGTGCGGGTCCACTTTCGCGGAATACAACCAAAGGCAAAGCCGTGGCCCCCGAGAGAGCTACGGCAACCGCGGAGGCCACGGGCAAAACAAACCTGAACGTGGACACGACCAAACACATTTTGCGATTTACTTGTAGGACGCGCGTGTTAGCTAGTTAGAACCGGAACTCAGAGCCTTCAAAACGTGCGTGCGCGATGCTGTGTGGTGACGACCAACTCTGATTATAGGAGCTCGTGGCGTGCGGATCACGCGTGTTCTGTCTGCCTCTACACTCTTAAAAAAATGGAGTGACCCTCTCTCCTTTAAGGGAGAAACGGCGATGTTCGTCTTCAAATGGAGAAACCGTTCCTCCCTTTTCAATGGAGAAACCGTCAAAATCAAGATGGCTGACGCCAAGCCAGCGAAGCGAGCAATAGATTTAGGCCTAGCGATTGCATCGATTCTCGACTGATAAAGAGTATGCGGCACTGGCAAGCACAAAAAACGGTCCCGCTGAGCTTAATATCGAACGATATGACAATAAAATCAAGGAGACAAACCTGTAGTGATGAAAACCTCGCGAAACGGAACGACGGAACTCGTACGTTTCGCTCGGCCAGCGAGACGGCGTTCACTTTAAAAGAGACGGATACTGCAAAGGGGCTCTCACCCGGAGACTGTACGTTAGGCTTGCTGCCTTTATTTGTCGAAGCGTCACACGGTGTAGCGACGTTATCCACGCGTTTGTGCCTCCAAAATGTACATTCTGTAGCATCAAAACAATCCCGGCGCAGCAGAGCATAGTTCTGATAGATAGATGTTCAACTTCATATAAGTAGGTGGAGCTGTGAGAGCGCCGCGGCCGTGAAGTAGGTGGTAGCTGGCGCCATCTAGAGGGATTGAACAATACTAAAAAAAAAGTTGTTCCTGTCAGAGGCGGAATACGTTGATACTGCACACGGCATTTCGGGAAGGTAGGCCCATTCATGGATTACTCAAGGACACCGGAAAGTTGGTACAGCTTAATTGATACGCACACGTTCACTAGGCAGATACATAGTACACACAATGAATTCAATACATACACAATTCATTCGCATGTATAAAACCATTCACTACAGACGCATACGTACAGACGCTTACACATACTCCTCTATGAAGCGCTGGCCCTTATATAGTCACTGAATTACAGTGGACCATGGTGGCTCAAAGGTGCGTCATTTTTGTTCAACTCTTTACGATTCCATGGCTGCGTCACAATATACGCCGACATTATTAAATAGTAGCTATGGCTTAGCCAAGCGCACCAGTTAATCTAAAGCCGCATAATAATGAACGATTTAATTACAGAGTTGAATAAGTTAGTGCGAAAACGACCACATTGAGAGCCGTTCATACCATTCCGATGACATTTTGAAGTAGCGCCATCTTCCGACAGCGGCCACAGATGAAATTTCTCTCTCTGATATCTTTATTTTCAATAGTTACTGTGGGAGGGCGCAAGATCAGCATCATGCCGTTCAGACTCCGTCGCCTTCGTCGCGTCGACTTCGTTGAGTGGTTTGGCCAGTTTGGCGTTGACATCGGTTCACGTTCTATTTATGCGTTGACCACAGGTATGACGATGGGCCATGGATTCGTTCAACTGCTAGCCCTTCAGTGACAATGCTTCTGATGCGGTACGGCCGTCTCATTTGTGTATACGTACATTACAACGCGGGTCGTGCGAAGGAACAAGACAAGATGGCCTCGCTCCGGACGGTGGTCTTTCGGGAGCGATGTCAGTGGCTCTTGGCGCCGCGGCAGCTCGATTACTTGAGTAGAGAAACTGGCGCTACACCGCGCGAATTATGGAAAAGAACGCTACCCACACTACGTGTTCTGTTATATTTCAGTACGCTGTACCTACATGCTGCACTGCTACTGTTACGTCACGGTATTCGCCTGGCGTGTGAAATTGCGGTCATTGTGCAACAACTGTGTAGTTGTCGATGTGGCGGTGGTTAGACTTGCGTTGGATTTGGAATACTCTTTTCACAAAGGTAAGTGAGAGTGTTAGTGATTACCTACTGTGCACAGCTGTCATTAGAAGCGCATTTTGTGTTGAGTTGCGCACGCCAAAGCAAAATCCTGAGAACGAGAGATACATACTGCACGCGTGCATAAGTCCGTCCTAATTCTCAGTGATGGCATGCGTATTCCAAAACGCATGTGATTGAGGATTTTGGCTTAATTGACAGAAGTCATTGACTTATTTTTATATGTGCAATTATGATGCAGGTTAACGTTAAAATGCGGCCACGGCGGCCACACTTCAATGGGGGCGAAAGGCAAAGAACACCCATGTGCTTATGTTCGGGTGCACGTTAAAGAACCCCAGTTGATTGAAATTAATCCGTAGTCGTAGTCCCACACTACGGCGTGCCTCATAATCACACGGTGGTTTCGACACGTCAAACTCCAGCAATTATACGTTATCGTACTTTCACGCATGCGCTGTCCAATGGTATCACGTTTGCTAAAATGTTGTAAAAATTAACTTTCATGCTTCTTTATGTTGCTTGTTGTATTGATAAGTGCTGTGTAAAACTAAAAACGCGTGCTCTTGCCAAGTATGTTAACGCCGAAAAAAATTGAATTATTGGTGTACAGTCTAAGGTGTACATTAAAACAAGACTGTTTTGTGAAGCGGGACTTACTGTATTTATGACAAGCAGATCGTGCGCAAACGTATACAAACTACATGAGACACACGAAAGTATGCGGCGCATCGCGCACACGCCGAGCCTATAAAAAAAGGAAAAAAAAAAACGCCACACACGTTACTCAACACATAGAACAAAAACAATGAACGTCACTCGTGTGTTGCTCGCATCAATCCTAGGTACAAGTAATTGCACGCGACTGGCCGAGATCGGTAGCACTGCATAATCTGGTGTGAGACTACCGAGCGAGCGCGAAAAAGAGTCCGCTCTCCGCAGCACGGAATCACGATGTAACTCGGCGTGCGCATGCGCGCGCGCAAGTCACGTGGTTGAGGAGAAACGTTTCTCCCTTGGCGCTTGCCGCGAGAGGGCGCGATGAGTAAATCGTCCGCAAAGGAGAAAGTCGCTGCTCCGAAGGAGGAACGGAGCCCGTTGCTCCATTCTCGCTCCCTTTTTTTTTAGAGTGTAGCTGCTCACTTCGTGTTACACGGCACGCACCGCGGTCAGAGCCTCTGCAGAGCTTCATAGTCAAGGTTACCGCTGCTATCCATCAGGGCTATGCAAAACAACAGCAGAGCCACGCTATCACACGTTCTCATGCGACCGGCTGTGGAGAACGCGGTCTCTTCGCTTACCGAACACGCTCGCAACGGCCCGTATCCAGTGCTCTCGCCTTTCTTCCACGTACGACAACTATGGAAATCGGTAAAACTGAACGTTGTTATTCAGTCTTTTACGTCCGTGGCAATTCACAACGCAACAGTAGCGGCGTTTCTTAGTATCGTGCGAAGCGGTCTGCTGTTTTCGCCGTCGTTCTGGCGAGTGATCGAACAAGCACTTCATGACGGTTCGGTGGCGCGTCCGACGAGGGGAGAGAAATTCACAGCTCTCATTCTGAGTGTTCAATGCGCAAACACACGCGATATTAAGCTCAGTCGTTGTTTGGCACTCGCTAGATGCACCCGGTCCCACAGCAAACTGTGCGAGGGAGTCGGTCTCTGTACTACCCAATACATCTCCGACAGGTGACGCCACGCGTCTTGGAAACTCCAGAGTCTGGCGTCTATGAAGCTTTCGCTGTAAAAATATATAATAGTGCCAGCATCGTCACGACATTTCATTCGGAGTGAGAAATCGATCTGCCAGAATGCGTAAAGTATAGTGATCAGCACCTGACTATGATCCAGGTTCCTTCCACGGGTTTTTGCACCGTTAGCTACACTGGTCTAACCGAGCCAGTTTCGCGTGGCTCCTCAAGAGCCGTGCTGCGCATGCGCGAGGATCAGTGATGTCACACAGCTGGCGCATCGGAGCGGGCACGTCCCGCGCACTCCGCCGCTGCCGCGCGCAACTCGCTGCCGCCCGTCTGCGCTTTCCAGAGGAGTGATGTCGTAGTCGAGGTAGACGTATTGGCGCCGGCGCGTGCGCAGCTATTCGTTTTCGCTGTGCAGTCGCCGTCTGACACTACGCTGGAGCCACTTGATAGCGCCTCTGACTGGCGTTTGCCAGTGTGGTTTAGCCATGAAGGAGGAGAGCGCAAATGCTGCTCAATGGCGCACAAGAGCGGAGAAGCTTAACTCATCGGATCCCTAAGTAGCTGCCTGGCAAAATAAATATACATGTACCACATAATATGTATACCATGTGTGTGTCACTGGAGCAGCAGTAAGCATGATAATCAAGCTAATCCTAGACAATCAGGAAAGCTAAGAACAATCAGCTGAACCTTTGCTAACGCTTTGCTAACTGAACCTTTGCTAACTAAGCCACTGCAACATTTTTATCGTCTGAACTATATTTTCCTCATTTGACATCATCCTCGGAGTCACTTCTGCTAGAAACAGCAGAAAAATCGCTTGCGGACGCAACAGAATCGTCCAAGGAACAACGTTTCTCTTGCTACCGTTTCGTCTGCCATTTTCGCGAACAAACAAAGTGAACCGCTATCCTTAAGTCGCTGTTAAAAATCGCTGCCGCTCGGGAATAAAACTAACTACGCAGGAAACGAAACATTACTGTCTACAGAATGGTGCAGCTGGTTGATAGAAGCGCCCATACATTGAAATTCTCGCTCGGCGCATTCGGATTACCGGTGACCCACGTTCTTTAGACGCGGTAACGAAAGAGTTAGGGCGTTTCGCTGCTAGGCACGTGGTTGCGCTTTGGACTCGCTGCCACTGCGACCATTTCCTGCCAGCGATGAAGACTTGGCGAGCAGAAAATTCCGCCATGCGGACAACAAATTGAAAGCGAGTTTCCAGGCACAATCGTCGACGCACCTCGGACGAAAAGCGCTATGCCTGTGAACGGCCCAGTATGGCGCGCCAGCCAAGGACGCTTCTCGCAAAAGCCGATAGGTGGCGTTAGTATAACTGATATGCCAGCTGCCTTGCTAAAATCAAGTGTGCATGGAAGGAGAAAAGAATCTCTGCATGATCAAGGAGGATTAAAAAATAAATGCAGGAGAGCAGCATTTTGGGCTAGTTGGTGATCCGTGACGTCAAAGAAATTGCGCGACGAAAACACGGACAGAAGACAAGTACAAACACAGCGCAAACTTTCAACTGGATCTGCTTATACAGGGTGTCCCTGCAGCTATCACGCAGCCCGATTTAATAAAAGAGGAACGGCGTTACGCGAAGCAAACCTACTGAATATTGTTCCTAGTACACTGGAGTAGCCACTGGTATTTTTTCGTTAATCAGGTGTAATTAATTAGTGATAATTATATTTGTAACTCGACAAGTACTCACCTAATTGTCAAAATGTCAATGAGGCGTATGTAGGCTTGTTCAAATGGCATCTAACTGCGCTACTTTCAACAACGTGCTAATTGCGCGCTCATTTTTTCCGCTTTATCAAGAAAGCCCGGGAAATATGAAAAGTGGCACATGACTAGACTGTTGCGCTTGTCGGGAACCAGCGCCCTCACACAGGCCCCTTTGCGCTAGACAGTATCAAGGGAAAAATGCAGAAAGAAAAAAAAAACGCATCGCCCTATCTGCCACTCCCCAGCCTAAGAAACGCACCGCTAGGTTTTACAGAGTCAGGCCGTAATCAGAACATCTGTCGCATTATCAACGAGAACAGTCGACCGTGAGATATGGACGATTGCGGCGTACTATCGAACGGAATGAATCCCAACGAAATTGCCCGCATATCGTTGCCGCCCGACCTGTAGCCTTGCCAATACGCGGAACGCTGTCTCTCGCAACGAACAACAGGCAAAGCGGTTGTTTGCAGTAAGCTATTTGAGGGCGCTGGTTTCCTTTACGGGCGGGCGCGTACTCACGCGTTATTTTTCATATTTCGCGGGCTTTCTTTATCAGCCGGAAAAAATGAGCACGTAATTAGTACGTTGTTAAAAATTGCGCAGTTAGATGTCCTTTGAACATGCCTACATACGCCTCATTGACATTTTGACAATTAGGTGAGTACTTGTCGAGTTACAAATAGTTAATTAAGCCTCATTAACGAAAAAAATAACAGTTGCTACTCCACTGTACTAGAAGCAATATGCTGTACGCTTGCTTCGCGTAACGCCGTTCCTCTTTTTTAAAATCGTGCTGCGTGATAGCTGGGACACCCTGTATATGCCACAATATACATCGCGCATGCGCGCGAATGGATGCGACACGCGAAAAAGACCGCGCATGCATAAAAAACATGGCTGATCCCTCCGTCATAGGAATCGGTATAACACGAAAGTGAAACGTGTCTTCACAGAAGTAGTGCGATATATGAGAGCGTGTACAATGTCTATTCGTGTTTGGCAGCTATAGCACCGTTTGACGTGGATGCACCCATGTTGACAGCATGTCTCTACGCGACGACTAACGCCCGTGATCATGATTAAACCATTGTGGTAGCTGACGGTGCGAACATATATTTGGACACAGCGAATCGTGAATCCCGCGTAAGGATGATATCAACAAGCTCATAATCAACACTGGTACCCGGTATGCGCTTCTCCAAAGCGTCGTCAATTAAGGAGAGAAACGGCACGGTGTGCGCTTTCTAGTAATGGGTAGCCAACGCCTGTGCTCATGCATACATAACACACACTGCACTTCAGCAACGCGGGAGGTAGAGGTTCGTAGCGTGAGCCGCAAACGCGTGCGTCCCGCTGGCATCTGTCTCGCAGGCGCTGCTCTCGCTCCACCAAGGCACGACATTCGCCCGTCGAAATCGCGTCCTTTCTGCAACGCATATTGCAGCAGTTTTGTTAGTCGGTGCTCTCGCAATTGAAGCAGTCGGCGGCAGAGAAATCCCGTTCGTGCACGTGGACGCTGCACTACTCCGATAAGCCGACGCACGCTAACACGAATCCAAAGGCAAAGAACGTAACTGCGTCAAGGGTGCCTCGGCGACGCCAGCGCGGCCAGTCTACCTCTCTGGTTTCGAGACGCTTTAACCATGACCTCCGATATCACGTGCAATCTCGGAGTAAGCGCTAGTAAGTGTCGATCGTGAAGCATTACTTCTTTTCACCTCTCACAGACGGCGGCACCGCCCCGCTCCGCCCGCCGCGAAAGAGAAGGTGTGAAAGATATAAGGCGCGTTCGCGCCGTGCCTAGCATCTCCCGAGTTGGCTTAGTCGGTAGAGCGTCGGGCGCTTGCCGTCGCGGCCGCAACGTCGTGGGTTCGATTCCCAGCGGGGTATCTTTTTCTTGGTTTTTTTCTTTCTCACCCGTTGGCGTCCATTTTATCAACGTCACATCCGTGACGGATGTACTTGGTGGACCCCGGCATAAAACACTTTCGTGTTAAAAAAAATAAGTACAATAAACAGTTACGCCTAAGAAGATCTTAGGAACACAAGCTCCTTACCGGTGAGGGCCAGTGATGGTGAGCTAACGCACAAATCACCCAATTTGATAATCGCCTCTGCCTCTGTCACTTCGCGAATTAGCTGCGTTCTGCTTCGTGAAACAACCGTACACAGAGGAAAGGAAGGAATACAGCCACAATCTCGACATTGGATCGCCCACACACCACCGGTGCCATTTTTTACATTGTTGTGGTGTTCACGTAGCCGGTCATTGAGGAATCGCCCGGTTTGCCCAATGTACTGCCTCCCACACGAAAGGGAGAGGCAGTGCACCACACGTTCGGCACACTCAACGAACTTGTTCCGGTGCCACTTAGTATACTTCTCTGGCGGGACGGCATTTGGGTCCGTGAGTCTGCGTAGCTTCCCGAGCTTGTTGGGAGCCGAGAACACCAGCTTCACGTTTGCCTTCTGGGCAACCTTCTTCAAGTTGTGAGAATTGCCATGCATGTAGGGTACAACGCCTACTTTGGGATGTCTGCCGGATGGGCATCAGCGGCCGGAAATTGCCCTCTGGGTCGCGCTCCTCTTAAAGGGGCCCTCCAACACATTTGAAGCACCTATTTTTTTGTTTGTGTTTTGCGTACATCGATGGCTGGGGATAATTTTAGCATAGGTCTAAGCACCGATATCAAATTATTTAGGATTTTAATCAGGCAGTAAAGTCACCACATTGCTGCCGATCGCATGAGCGCATTGTGGCGCTCGCCAGTACTAGGTGGGCGGAAATGACGAAGATTGGCGCAGCCTATCAGAGGACGAATTTAATGTTAGAAGAAATCGTGGCGTAGTATCAAAATTCCAGCAGGACTTTGTTCCAGCAGGACTGTTGGAATCTGTTTTTTTTTTTAATCTTTATTGAATGTAACTTGAGTGGTCATTGGATTCGGTCTATAAAGATATACAGCATGACCAATTGTGCATTAATGATATAATTATTTCTATTGCAATAAGAGCTGCTCTCAAGTACATCATAGTTCATTGTAACACTTCCACTTGCTTTAAATTTAGTCTACGGAACCTTGGCATTGAATTATGTAAATTTCACGGATTTATGGAACGTCTATCATAATGCTCGTCTCAATGGGTTAGACTACAAGCACGATAATGGCTTGTATGCAACCTCCACTTCAGGGCACATGCACGCAACCACACAAATCGAAACTTTGCACCGCGCTCCTAAATATTTCACGGTTTCCATTTCTTGAACACACTTCACAGCACTGGACAGAATTGCTCAGATGTGACACGCTGCGGAGAAGTTTCACCACAGCGCATACCATCGGGCACACCAACACTTGCACGACGTTGCGCATTGCGAATGACGACCATGACGCAGCAATAAAACTTGCCCATCCTGATCATATCATCGTTGCTGAAACTTAGGCTCGACTACTATTTGCCGCGGCGAAGGGCACAACACAACGCACCCGACGCGAACATTTGTTCCCGGGATTGAGCACTTTTCACTTCGGCGCGCACTGAACGCACTGAGTGCATGATTACGTCATGGAAATCTTCTAAATTCTTTGCGATTACATCTGAAGGACGGACGGCACAAGGAAACACACGAAACGACGACACTCGCATCACAACACACTTTCTACACTGCGCCCGTTTCTTCGTTCCGTGGACGATCGCTCGCACTGACGGGGCCAGGAAATGCACATGGGCTGGCTACCTTTGATGAACATCTCCGCGGGAGTTGTATAGCGCTTATGATGATCACAACGATAAAATCAGCAGTTTTTTCTATCGCTGCAGCGATAGGCCTCGCGCCCGCTTCGAGCAAGCGGCATGTGTGCTGTGAAGGCGGCCGCCGGGCCGCCTTCGAGCAGCCAATGAGAGGCGAGCCTGGCAAGCCGGCAGGGCGGCTGCAAAAGTTGAGAACCACTCTTCGTGACGTCATAGAAGCGGCCGCTCTCAGCCGTTCGTGCGGGGCGGGTGTGAGGTGCGGGTGCGCGGATAGCGCGTGTATAGTCCCTAAAATCCGTTCTGCGACGGACACCAGCACGTGTTTGGGATATCCTGCCGCTGACAAACGTTCAATTTGCTGCTCAAAACTTGTGCCCACTACGTGGCAGCAAGACTTTTTGAGAGCGTTCGTAAAGCACAAATTGACTATGCCTCGTTTGAGAAGCTTTGATTGCGCGGACATGTATGGCAAAAGTGGTTTGTTGTCTCGCGGCTCGTACGACCAACACGTGTGGCTGTCATGAAAGGTAAGGCTGAGATCAAGGAAGCGAATAGATCCTTCCACTGGCAGCTCGTGCGTGACTTGAAGGGGGACTAGGCACTTTTGAATCGTTCTTAACGCCTTGCTCGTTTCTAAAACAAAATGATCGGAAGGACAGTCAATAAAAATGAGGAAGTCGTCAACGTATCTAAAATTTTAAAAACCGCGGTGCCTTGCGTTTGAAGTAAAATGTTGTGATCTAAACGGGATAAAAACAAGTCACTAAGAATGGGAGCAATGCAAGAGCCAATACACACCACTCTTCTGTAAAAAATATTGGCGATCCCAGGTGATAAAAGTGGAATTAAGATAAAACTGTAAAAGGTTTAAAAAATTACTACATTAGATTCCTGCCTCGCCTTGGAGATTTGTCGTGACATTTTAAGTGATTTGTGCGTTAGCTCACCATCACTGGCCCTCACCGATAAGGAGCTTGTGTTCCTAAGAATTTCTTACGCGTAACTGTTTATTGTACTTATTATCTTTTTATGCATGCGCGGTCTTTTTCGCGTGTCGCGTCCATTCGCGCGCATGCGCGATGTATTGGCGGCGAGGAGTTACGGAGTCGCCCTATATCGGACGCGCCTCGATTGCTTGCTAGGCAGGATGCCGCCGGCGCGCGTCCCATAGGTTTTGCTGTCGGCGCTCTACAAAATCACCTCGCGGAAGCCCTCTGGGACATTTCTGCAGGTAATTTTAAAAAGAAATCTGTTCTTTTCTGTCAAAAGAATAATTTTCGACGAACAGAAAGCACAAGATAGTCTACAGTCGCTGTCTCTTTACAGAAAACCGAGCACCCGCTTCACGCGGTCACCGCGTTCGAGACCGCTGAACCGGCTTCTTGTGTGAAAGGTAGTCACTCGCTGAGTGCAAAATATCTGAAATATCTCGTTAGAGTAGACTGCCTGTATAACCAAACGGAGCATTACAGAAAGAAGCCTCAAGCCAGCGATCGCACGGGTTCGCCACGACTACCACGACTGACGGTGCCTCTGCATGTATGAGCGTCTGCATGTATGCTCGTACTGATGGTTTCGCGTTTGCTACGAGCGCGTTTTGGCACCGCGCTGTGAACTTTAGGCCGCAAAATAGGAGAATTTGTGAGTACACAAACAACTACTGTTGCGCGGACGCTATCAGAGAAGCTCAAAAACAATTTCGTTACAACTACGGCTTCGTTGTGCATGGCAACTTTGTGATGTGCCGTCCCGGCGATTCAGTTTTTTTTTTTGGTCTAAATTCGTGTACGTTTCAATGTCATTTGACAAGTTGTCTCGCACTGCTTATTGATCGGTCTTCTCAGCGGGCAAATGCCGCTGCTTCTGTTTCTTTATTCAGTGCATTCGTTTCGTTTGGTGCTCACACAAAACGTGAGCGAGTGTGACGCCTTTTTTTAATGCTCCTTAATTATCGTTCCATTTGCATTCCAGTGAACCTGCCGCTCTCTGTCATCAACAAATTCATATACCAAAGCTTCACCACTTCGAGATTGCTGGTGGAAGGAGAAGTAGTCTACGAGACCGAGCATGGTAGTCGCATGCAACGTCAAGGAACAGAAAGAAAATACAGTAACGTTCGCCGGACTTGTTCTGCAAACGTTGGCTGTGAACTGGGACTCACGTGAACTTAAAATAGCGGTGAATAAAATAAAAGTTATTGCAGCAACCTGCAGCCGCAAAACAATATAGTAAATATTTGACGAGTGCCCTAGCAATTTTGGCAGCCAAAAGGGTTTAACGCCAAAAAGGGTGGCATCTTTTCCACGTAAGTAAATGAGGCTCCAAGAAAATACATGTGGTTGGAGAGGCCCAACGTCAGTTTGAGAGTGACAAAAATAAATTTGGGACATAGTGTTTCCGTCAGGGGAACGCAAGCGTGACTGAAAAAAATGTTATTGCCAACATAAATGCAGCCCACAGCCGCAGCATTTGACTCTGTCGCTTTGTACGTCCACCAGCAAACGTCGCGTAGCTTATGAAGGCGAAAGCCAGATGCCTCTTCAAACGGGAAGATTGACCGTCGCGGCGTCAAGACGAGTGACGCAAAAAATAATCGTCACGTGATGAGGTCAACATATGACGTCATCATGACGTCACAGACCTCCTAAATTTGTAACTTCCTTATGACATCACCATGACGCGACATACCGTGATGTCACATGATGACGTATTCACACAACATGATCCCTTTGCATTGCCTCCGTGATCGGTGATGGCGTTATCATATGACGTCATCATGACGTCACAGATCGCCAAAGTATGTAGCGTCATTATGACATCACATAACGTGACGTCACATGATGGCGTATTCAACGTCATGGTCGCTTTGCATTGCCTCCGTGATCAGTCACGCAGGCCGTGCAAAACCGCGTTAGGTGCAGAACGCTTTTGCAGGGGGCCACGGGAGAATCAATACATCGAGTGACAAGAAGAAGAAGATGGCTTTCGCCTTCTAGTATCTTTGGCGAATGCATAAGGGACCCTGTGAGTTTTTTAATTCAACGTATCTAAACAATGACTTGCGCATCTGCAGACGATTTTGTGGATGCTGATCACGGGGCCGACGATCAAGAGGTCGCACGGGAGGGTTCCGAGATGGTATCGCACGTGGTAAAAGGTAGCGCTTTTACCATCCTGTGGCAGATAAGCATCATTTGCCGGCGGGAAGCGCGCGCGTGCCATCGTCTCAGTGCGCGCTGTCTGCTACTCACCGAACATCGCAGGCCCGACGCAGTAACGAAAGTCTTCGTCGCGGAAGTGCTTATTGCACACAAGACTCGTAGCCGATGGCTACTTGCCGGTTCTTAGCTTCACAACAAAATTCTTCACGCAGTTTCTTGTCCCGCGGTTACAGGTGCAGGCTCACACTGGGCTCCGTTGCGTAAGCCCGACACTGCGGCACCGAGCGGTAGAGCCTTATGTTCGTCGCCTTCGGAGGCAGCCACTCTATTACAATGGTTTCAATTGAGTAGAAAATGCGAGAAAACTTCCGTATTTGAACATACCGCAGCGCATTTGGTACTTTAAACTCGTTTTCAAAGCACGCGGCAGCGCTCCACAAGCAGCCGACGCGGCTGCTGAGACCACGTGATCCTGCCATGCACGTCACGCCGACGGTGGCGCCTGCGTTCCCAGTGGTGGGCCTCGAGATCCAGTGGCACAATAAATCCAGTTGAAAATTTGCGCTGTGTTTGTACTTGTCTTCTGTCCGTGTTTTCGTCGCGCAATTTCTTTGATGTAAATGCAGGAGTTATGCATCTAAGGGGAAGCCAAGAATTCCCCATCTTACCAGTGGCAAGATAAAACGTTAACGTGAAGCGAAGAAAAAGCAGCGCTTTCCTCATACGCCATACCAGATTATTATGGGTAATTTTTTGGGACATACGTGTGCCTTTGTGTGGAGATCCCTTCAGGAGCCTCAATGTCTAGGCAAATTTTATTGGAGATCAAGTCATCAGTGCTCATCTCGGTAGGTTACTTTCGTCGGCAACAACGATCTCGTATTTTATAATTAGCCTAGCGCTAACAATAACACAACAAAATTCGGCAGATCCCACGAGTGGTAGGAATCGGTTTCATGCGAAGCAGTCAACTAGCATTTCTATGCTGTATTTTATGGCTTTGAGCCAAGCGTTACAATGTGGATCGACGTGCTTTTGTAAGTGTCGTAGCTGTGTGCACATCGTGGACTTACCAGGCACGCCGACAACACTGGCCTTTAAAGGGTAACTTACGGTGTGACGTGACGTCAGCCCTCACGTTAGAGTGCTTACGTCAGTATTATCGAAACTAAGTGCACTTTATGGTGCAATTATGTGAATATCATACGTAACTTTCGTTAATGTATTCTTCTAGGGTCGAGCAATGGTTCAATATAGTTTGCTGAATCATAGAAATACAAATGTAATGTTTAATAGGCTGCTCTAAAAGCGGAGCCAACACTGGAACTACAGACGTTAATCTGTCATGACGCCTGTATCGCAGAAGTACATATGCAGTGTTTATTGCTTTCCTTTAAAATTAGATAGCCAGCACTACAACCAGAACTTACGTTGCACCAACATTCCGCCTGCATAAGCTGTTTTTCCAAACCAGTTTATAGCCCTGGCGTGGCTCTGTTGTAGAATACCTGATTCCCATGCAAAATGCTTGGGTTCCAGTCCTGCTGGGATCCTAAATTCTATTCTTTCCGTTCGTCGGGTCAACGCTGCCGATGTCGGTTTTAACACGAAAGTGTTTTATGCCGGGGTCCACCAAGTACATCCGTAACGATATGACGTTGATAAAATGGACGCCAACGGGTGAGAAAGAAAAAACATGCCTGATCCCTCCGTCATAGGAATCGGTATAACACGAAAGTTAAACGTGTCTTCACAGAAATAGTGCTTATTGTGTAGTGATATATGAGAGCTTGTACAATGTCTATTCGTGTTTGGCAGCTATAGCACCGTTTAATGTGGATGCACGCATGTGGACAGCATGTCTCTATCGCGACGACTAACGCCCATGATCATTATTAAACCGTTGTGGTAGCTGACGATGTGATATTTGGACACAGCGAATCGTGAATCCCGCGTAAGGATGATATCAACAAGCTCATAATCAACACTGGTACCCGGTATGCACTTCTTCAAAGCGTCGTCAAGTAAGGAGAAAAACTGCACGGTGTGCGCTTTCTAGTAATGGGTAGCCGACGCCTGTGCTCATGCATACATAACACACACTGCGCTTCAGCAACACGGGAGGTAGAGGTTCGTAGCCTGAGCCGCAAACGCGTGCGTCCCGCTGGCCTCTGTCTCGCAGGCGCTGCTCTCGCTCCACCAAGGCACGACATTCGCCCGTCGAAATCGCGTCCGTTCTGCAACGCATATTGCAACAGTTTTGTTAGTCGGTGCTCTCGCAATTGAAGCAGTCGGCCGCGGAGAAATCCCGTTGGTGCACGTGGAAGCTGCACTACTCCGATGAGCCGACGCACCCTAACACGAAGCCAAAGGCAAAGAACGCAACTGCGTCAAGCGTGCCTCGGCGACGCCAGCGTGGCCAGTCTACCTCTGGTATCAAGACGCTTTAACCATGACCTCCGATATCGCGTGCAATCTCGGAGGAAGCGCTAGTAAGTGTCGATCGTGAAGCATTACTTCTTTTCACACCTCACAGACGGCGGCACCGCCCCGCTCCGCCCGCCGCGAAAGTGAATGTGTGAAAGATATAAGGCGCGTTCGCGCCGTGTCTAGCATCTCCCGAGTTAGCTTACTCGGTAGGGCGTCGGGCGCTTGCCGTCGCGGCCGCAACGTCGTGGGTTCGATTCCCAGCGGGGTGTATTTTTCTTTGTTTTTTCTTTCTCACCTGTTGGCGTCCATTTTATCAACGTCATATCCGTGACGGATGTACTTGGTGGACCCCGGCATAAAACACTTTCGTGTTAAAAACCAAGAAAAAGATACTCCGCTGGGAATCGAACCCACGACGTGGCGGCCGCGACGGCAAGCGGCCAACGCCCTACCGACAAAGCTAAGTCGGGAGATTCTAGGCACGGCGCGAACGCGCCTTATATCTTTCACACATTCTCTTTCGCGGCGGGCGGAGTGGGGCGGTGCCGCCGTCTGTGAGAGGTGAAAAGAAGTAATGCTTCACGATCGACACTTACTAGCGCTTACTCCGGGATTGCACGCGATATCGGAGGTCATGGTTAAAGCGTCTCGATACCAGAGAGGTAGACTGGCCGCGCTGGTGTCGCCGAGGCACCCTAGACGCAGTTACGTTCTTTGCCTTTAGCTTCGTGTTAGGGTGCGTCGGCTCATCGGAGTAGTGCAGCTTCCACGTGCACCAACGAGATTTCTCCGCCGCCCACTGCTTCAATTGCGAGAGCACCGACTAACAAAACTGCTGCAATACGCGTTGCAGAAAGGACGCGATTTCGACGGGCGAATGTCGTGCCTTGGTGGAGCGAGAGCAGCGCCTGCGAGACAGAGGTCGGCGGGACGCACGCGTTTGCGGCTCAGGCTACGAACCTCTACCTCCCGTGTTGCTGAAGCGCAGTGTGTTTTATGTATGCATGAGCACAGGCGTCGGCTACCCATGACTAGAAAGTGCACACCGTGCCGTTTCTTTCCTTACTTGACGACGCTTTGAAGAAGTGCATACCGGGTACCAGTGTTGATTATGAGCTTGTTGATATCATCCTTACGCGGGATTCACGATTCGCTGTGTCCAAATATATGTTCACACCGTCAGCTACCACAACGGTTTAATCATTATCATGGGCGTTAGTCATCGCGATAGACACATGCTGTCAACATGGGTGCATCCACGTCAAACGGTGCTATAGCTGCCAAAGACGAATATACATTGTACAAGCTCTCATATATCACTACACAATAAGCACTACTTCTGTGAAAACGCGTTTCACTTTCGTGTTATACCGATTCCTATGACGGTGGGATCAGCCATGTTTTTCTTAACGCTCTCGAACTTAAATTACCAATGCCTGTTCTCGCATCATCATACCCTCCCACGCCAATTTTCGTCTACACCAAGTTAAGGAGGCGATCATGTGAGCACCCAGACGTAGGCGGCTAGATAGATAGATAGATAGATATAGATATAGATAGATAGATAGTTATATAGATAGATAGATAGATAGATAGATAGATAGATAGATAGATAGATAGATAGATAGATAGATAGATAGATAGATAGATAGATAGATAGATAGATAGATAGATAGATAGATAGATAGATAGATAGATAGATAGATAGAAACGCTCAAAGTGCCAAAGGTTCGTCAAGAAATGCTTCGCATTTAAAACCACTTTACCTCTAACTGGGCACCATCCGAAAAGAGCATATTTCCGAGACAAACCAGGGGCCGCTAATGAGAAAAAAACGTGATCGGCCATGAGAGGTTTCTCTACTCTGTCAGCTCGGAGACAACGCACGTTCCGCCTTGCACGTTCCAGTGTTGTTAGGAGCCTTCCCTGCTCACGGATATAGGGAACCCAAGCTCAAGTTTGCGGCGCGACGACAGCGCCGCGCCAGCTGCGCTGCGGCTCTGTCGGAAAACTCTGAACCGTCGCGCGGCCGACTCAGCCCCTTTCACGGTAGCGGTAGCGCACGTGCGCTCGCGTTCTTCTCTCGGTGCGGGTAACTGTGGGGCCGTCAGCTCGGCACGTTGAACCGAGAGGCTTGCTGTGCGAAGCTGCGCATTTCCACGATGGCAGAAGCGACCCCGCGGAAGCGCAAGCGTGGTCCGAAGTATTGCGGTTTAGTGGCCAGCCACAACAGTGCAGACAAGGCACACGATTCACGTGTTAAACTGTATCGGTTCCCGGGCGTGTCGCACGAGAAATAAAGGCGGCAAGCGTGGATAGCTGACAGCGCTGTCTCGCCTTCTATTTTGGCTGTCTGAGTTCATCGCTTTCGTTCGTTCCGACTACCTGAATCGGTAAGTAGCGGGGCGCATGCACGCAGCGACTACAGTAATGATTACTCGCTGTCTTCTCGCATTGTTAAAGTCCAGTTACGGTTGTAGGTGAAGCAACTTTGTGTTTTGATTCCCCGTGCTCGTGAGACCTACCCGTCGTTGTTGAACGTTCACATTCGCGTTATACCGTTAGCGTTGCGCGGTTGGTCGAATTCAACTGAACTCCGCACATTGTCAGAAGTTCGGCGCCTGCATTTCACGCGTCGGGAAGGCTGCTTTATCACGCCGGAACGGACGTCTGTGCATTTTCAGCAAGCTTTGACATCGTTCTGCAGGTTTGCTTTGTTTTTGTCACTTTATTGGGGTGATATATATTTAAGCCGCTAGATATAACTGGCACTTCATACATGCTTTGCAATTGCAACCTTGAATTAACCACCTTCTGACTTTGTGCGATTTTCTAGCCGCGTTCACGGAACAGGTTTTATACGCCTGTCAAGTTGGTATCATAAAAAGAGACTGCAAGCATGACGCGAGAGCCGAAAAAACGAGGCGAGCAGTTCATCTTGCTTCACAGTGGTTGAAGCTCAGCTAGCTGCCTCGCGTCTTAATCGGCGGGTGATTCTCCAGCGGCACGGAGGACTTGACTCTAACCTTCTCAGGAAGCAGTGCCATGGCCGTATAATCTTTTTTTCACACGCCGCAAACGTTTGTTCACGAAAGTACACGGCTGCTACTGTAAGCATGCCATATCAAAACAACAATCATATGATTCGTAGTCCACGCCGCAGAACATCGATAGCGTGTACGGCTTCATTTCGGAGTGTATGTGGACCATTATTCATCTTTAACGTGACAGAATGAGACTTACCTCGAGGTATACGTCCTACACGGTGAAATTGCGACTTGGGAAATGCATTTCGCTTTGAGTCGGGCGTGGTTGTCGTCGATCGTCTGCTCTTCACCGTTAACGTGATTGACGAGCCTTCCTCATTTTATCAAGTTCGCTTTGCGGAAGTGCCAGTCAAGCTTGAAGATCCTTTTGAAGCCGCACTGCACGCGGTACATTGTGAGACGCCGCAAGTGCACCGCGAGAGCTCTGCACGTGCACGGAAGCGAGCGGCAACGCGGTGGCGAGAAGGGAAAACGCTCGCTGATCACGCCCCAGTTTCTCTTTTTCTGCCAGAGATGGCGCTGCCTGTCAAGAGCAGCAGCGCCGCTAAGCGTTGCTTGGGAAGCCTATAGCGCTGTTGCTGCGGACACGCAGAATGTGGCGCTCCTGAAGCTCTGGTTGATCGGCACATTTTACATGGAGCAAAATATGCTTTCTAAAGAACCGACTAGGCAACAGCGCTGTCTTTTGGAATAAGGACAAAAAAGAACAAGCTATCTTTTTTTATCCTACATTGTGTTGCAGGTTTCCTAATCGGAATGCAATAACGGTGGTTATGCGTTTCCGCAGCAGTGCGTGGCCATAAGTACGTGAGAGTTGGGCGTGACGGCGGAGGCGCAGGCGTTAGCTAGGCCAGCGCCTCAATACGTTTATTGAAACTTTGCGAAACGTGACCGCCCACGCCGGAAGCGGGAGCGAGAGAGAGAGATAGAGAACGTCCCGGCGCTCGCTTGGTGCGCTAAACTACGGCACATACAAGGCGCTCACATCCCACCCCAGTCTGATTGACCAAGTCCTCTGTTCAATGAGTTCCGCACACTGTCCACAACGGTCACACGCGTGATAGCACACACACACACACGCGTGGAAACACTGCGACACGTGTTGTAAAATGTACGGCAATACACTTCATTCGGGCACAAAGCGTCGAGGTGGATAGGTGGCCATCGAGTGCGTTGTGGCCGTTTATGCTGCTGCTGCTCCGTAGAAGCGACGACGTTTGCTTGTGAGGCGGAAGTGGTCTCTCCTTTGGCTAAGGGCAGTTGCTCGGTCACTGGAGAAACTAGTGGCACATAAGGCTTGAGCTGGGCCAGCGCTCCTGGTTTACTGAGGAAACGACATGTCAAGCACGACACACGTAAAGCCGTAAATGTGGATGGCGTAAGCTGCTCAGTGATTCGGTAAACATCACTAAAGTGAGGTGGCATTTTATCATGGGGAACCGGCACCTGTCGTCTCGCCCAGACCAGATCACCGACAGTAAAAGTGTGAGGACGGTGGCTGCGATCGTAGCGCTCGGCAAGGACGGATTGCTGGAATGGGCGTTGTTGGAGTGGAATTTTCGGTACGTAGCCATAGACAAGCTGAAATGGCGTAAAGTTCGTGCTTCCATTCATGAATGTGTTTACTGCGAATGCTGCCTCTTGACGTTAGGTAGGCAATGACAATGATTCCATTGCACAGATCTCGCGGAGAACTGCATGGAGAGTTCCATTGCTTCTGTCGACTAAGCGAATGCCTCCAGGACGATAGGCAGCTGTGAAACGGAGCTGGACTGAATGGAGAGTCATGAAGCGTTTGTATTCATTAGACTCGAAGGCTAAGCCATGGTCCGAGAGGCAGTGGTCTGAGGTGCTTAGGTGTAGAACACATTGCGCAAATGATTGATAACGTCACAAGTAGACGTGGTGGAACTGCTTGCAGGCACGATATAGCGGGTGGCAAAATCTACAACGTTTATGATGTACCGCTACGAGTTACTGGGTGGCATGGTTATATGGTCAATTGCTATGTTGGAAAATGGAATGTCCGTAGTAGGGATTCTGCCAAGATGACCCACGCTGTGCGAGCTATGGCAGTTGAACTGGTGGCAGAACTGACAGGATGACACGCAGCTTTCCACTGATTGTTCCATGTCCGGCCACCAATAACAATCCTGGACCGTCAGCGGACGCACGCTTTGTGTCAAAGTGCCCTGCTCCATCGTGCAGTGTTTGTAGAATGGCAGGACGCAGTTTGGATGGAGTTACCACTGCATACGTTCCGGATGACAATCGGCGGCATGATATGCCGTCTAGCTTGTTGAACTCAGCTGGGTACTTCTCGTTGCCTAGGCTTGAAGGAAGTGTGGTGCACTCAGGATCAGCTTGTTGCATGGTAGTCAGTGACTGAGAAGACTGCGTGACGTGCTGGCTGAGAGGTAGATAGTTGCCAATGCGGGCCGACGGAATATAAGGATGAATGCGCACGAACAACGTGTCGGAAGCGACAGAATTTGACACGAGAGGGGCGCTACTTGAGGGCAACGTTTGTGGTGCTAACGCTTGCCATGGTGGCTGCTCTGTCGAAGGCAAAGGGTCGCGTTGCGGGCCGTCGTTGGAACTGGGCCTCGCTTGAGGAAAACTAACTTACCTCGCTGGACGCGCATGTCTGGACTAGTTCGTTGCATCATATTTTGCCGAGATTGTGGCGCTCCCTAGAGTTTTAAACACACTCCCGAGGCCGTGTCGGGTGCTTCCAGGAAGTAGAGCCGCTGCACTGCAGGTTTAACTTGCAGGCCCCTCAACGCTTGAAGCAAGAAAAACCGCACAGGAGCTTATCTGCTTGCATATGTACCCATTTGCTGCACTTGCATGTTTTCTCGCAAACAACCTTAAAACCTGAATTTCAACCGATTCTCACAGTGCGTCCGGTTCAAATAACCTTCGCTGCTGTCGAAGAGCCCTGTAGCTTTGGTCTAGCAGAATGCAGCGTTGAGCGAGTTGGTGCATAGCTTTAGGAAGACAGGCCTGGCGCCCTATCCTGTCTTTCCTCGTTTTTAGATGCGAAGAAGCTTATGTCGGGGGCCTCGTCCGTCCCTCCCTCGTTCCTTCCGCGGCGTCCACCCCTCACTGCGCATGCGCGTCCCCTCCCCTCTTACTCTCCTCTAGGAATCCTGTACTCTACGGAGTGGCGCGCTCGTGCCCTCCCCCCTCTCTCTCTCCGCTCCTACGCTCCCCCTTCTCTCTCCTCTAGGAATCCTCTACTCTACGGAGCGGCGAGCGCGACAGGTGGTGCGACAGCTGCATATTCCGCTGGGGACGGCACGGTAGTTCCGCGGTAGAAAACGATGGAGAGCGCGCGCCTCAGTCTCTCCTGCGCAACGCCGCGATGAGCGCCAGCGTCAACGCTGCCGCCAGTGTCAGTGCTAGCGCCAGCAAAAGCGCAAGCGTCAGCGCCAGTGTCAACGTCAGCGCTGACACTGGCGCTGACAATGGCTGCCCACTGCTTCACATCCACACATGGTTCCCTTTAGCGGGAGATGGGGTAATTTTTTCTTCCTTGTCTTAGTTGCGCCCAAAATATTTCCTATAGCTTTGGTCATTGGATAAAAATGGCTTACAGAAAAAGCATACGCATACCAACAAGATATTCACATTTACAGAAATGATATATGCCTTCACACCACGAGCACCTCCTGCTTTCCACTTGACTACTAACGACTAAGAAATAATAAAGACGGCACCAAGTTGTTGCAAGGCTCAATAAACAAATGAATGCAGTGGAGAAGATTTAGGAGCTGGCGCTGCCGGAATCTTTGAACGCGCCATTATACAAGCTAAACGACTTCGACATCTCCGTGGATCACTTGCTGGGAAGAAGAAACGAAATCTTTTGTCTGCCCACACTCCCTTTCTGGGGTATGTATAGTGGCACCAGACTTGTTCTCCTACTTTTTGCTCGTTGCACACGCAGAGGAACGCTTGCTTGGCGCAGGGTTCTTAATTACCGTAAAGAAACAAATGATCCCATTTCCGGCAGAGTGTCCTCCGCTATTCGGCGATGGTTGCCCGAAGCCCGGCTAAGCATTATGGGAAGCCGGCGTCGCCAGAACCAAGTCGGTACCGAAGGAAAGGTTGCTGACGGCACAAACAGGCGATAACATCGGAGAGCAATGCGATCTCAGTGCCGCTGCTCTTTATTGCCCTTAAGAATCCCGCCAATGATAGTGGATTCCCGGCGCTCTCGGACACTTATCCGCGGCTGATGAATGAGGTCTTTGAGCGGCCGTCCGCGTGCGTCAGATGAGGTGTAATTGATAAGGCGCCCCTCTTGTGCTCGCGTATCCCTCGAGTAGCACACGCGTTATAACAGCTCCAAATGCTTCGCCAATTTGATATTTCACGACATGCGACTGCAGAAGTACGCAGATCCTAAGCGCAGCCAACAATAAAGAGAACACCGGCATCCTCCCTCACCGGCACTGCGAGGAAGAAAAACAGCTTCGCTGACTACAGATATATATATCTTTCGTGCATCTATAGCTCCGTTTAGGTCGTAGCCAGAGGGTGGCTAACGGCGACACCCCCCTCTCCCCTTTCAATTTTTCTCGCGCTGTCATGCACTGGTGACCGAAACAACCACCTTGTTCTTGTCCTTACCTTCCCGTGTGCTTTGTCTCGACAGAACGGCCTCCAGCGGAAGTTATCCCAGGATTTCGCGCAGGAGATTTCGTCGCAGCCTTTGCGAACTTCGATGCACACGGAGCCATAAACCGACAAGGCCGCGACATAGCACAATTAGTCTAGCACAAGCTTTCCAGGGACGGCGAGCGAAATCGTCGCGGCATCCCGTGGCGGCACGATATACTACTCGCTCATTCTGCAGCTCTTATCTCTTGCTAAAAAAACTTTTTGCTGCATGTGTGAATCTTTCTGTATTTCTTTAATCAGACTCTAGTCGTGTCATCCTGTCTCGTTCGTTTGTCCACTGCTGCCGTATTTTGCGCGCTTTATTTCTTAGTGCAAGTTTACCGATTGACCTTGTTAATCTGGCCTACGCAGCGGATTCACAAGTGCCACTTGCTAGTATAATGCCTTCGCCGATGTGAAAATATTCACTGGAACACACCGTCAATTTTTCCCTTTGCGAGAGGCGAAACTCGATCGACGAACGAGTTCCATCTAGTGGATTGAGCATAACAGCGCACAATTGCAATCAGCTTGGGTGAAATCGTTCCAGTCTGCCAATGGAGCCGGTGACGGAAGCACGGCGAGTGTTCTCTGCTGCACACGCTCTGGCTCCACTAGCGGCATTTCCGTCAGTTTCCTCGCGCTCTCCTTAAGTTCTCGCGTAGCTGATTAGAAAAGACGGTAGGCATGCAAACAAGGGAACGAGAGAAAAGTCGGCGGAACAAGAAAGTATGCACCTCCGCAAGAGGCGGCACCTATCAATCGGCACGCGTCTCGGTGGGCGATAACTGTTCAGGAATTTGATTCCTCCTTTCCGCAAGTTAATCGACGGCTGGCTATGCCAGGCCTCAAGCACTTGTTGAGGCTTGACATAGTCGTGGTTGAGATCTGCTCCGCCAGCTGCCGCATTTGTCCCAGATGGTCACAATCGTTCAATGAACTCAATCAATTAGTTTTCACTAATTATCCTGACAGTTAATTGGCTTTTCTCTCGCATAAGGTTATGCTTGATACATTCAACACAATTTTTAACCTGAGCCGGAACCGTCGATTTCGATTTTTTGCAAGTGCTTTCCCGAATATTCGGAAAACCGGAAGTAAGCGCTCAAACGAAAGTGCTTGGAAGAGAAGTGTCGCCCGAACCAACAACAAACAGGAGGCGGTCCAAGACTGCACTGCGACGTGGCACACACCAAGAACTTTTTATGGCAACAAAAGGAAGGTCTTTAACAGCGGAGCTATCTAAACCGGTCGTAAGGCGTAATCCGTGTACTGGAAAAACCTCGCCCAGCGACGACAGACGTCACTCCCAGAACACGGGCGCACCTGTTGTATCGTCACGCGCCGCCACCGAGCAGGAAAACATGCATTCGCTCGCTTCGTGCTCTTCGCTCCCGGAACACGTGCGCCGATATGTCCGGCGTAATAACGCAATAACTCTGATGGGCAACACAACGAGTACAGAGAGAGAACTTTATGGCGAAGAAAATCTATTCGCGAGGGAAGATTCGAACCCGCCTACCCACGATCCGAAGGCGAGCATCGTAACCACTCGGCTATCCAGGCACGCCAGCAGAGCATAGCATAGCCTTGTACAGTATAATATAGCAAGGGGGCGGGGAAGAGAGGTGAGGAGGAGGGAAAGGGAAAGAGTAGAGCATAGAAAGAGAAAAATAGAGAGAACGAGAAAAAGAAAGAAAGAGGAGGCGACAGAGTGAAAGAAAGGAAAGAAAGAGAGAAATCGTCAGAGAGAAGGAAAGAAAGAAGTAGAAAAAATAAACGGAGACAAGACAGAGAAAGACAGAAAAAACAGAGAGAAGAGATAACAAGAAAGAAAGAGAAAATTTGGAAAGCTTATCAAAAGAGCGGCAGCCAGGACTACCTAGGTGCCCATCAACTCTACTGTCTCTCTAGCATTGCGCTAGAGAGACAGTGCCTCCGCACTAATTTTTCTTAGAACGGCAGGAATGAGAAGAAAGCGAGCGGGAAATCCACATGTTTAAACAGTATCACCGACGAAAAAAAATTCACAGGGTCCCTTGTGCGTAAGACGACTCGAAGGCGACAGCCATTTTCGTTTTCTTCACAGTCGACTGCACTGCCCAACACGAAAGCTTTCGTGTGACCTTGAGTGGTTTTGCAGTGCCTCCGGGATTGGCCTCTCTTTGACCGAACGACGTAATGTGATAATGTCATCGTGCGATGGCACATATTTTCTCAGTATGTGACGTCGTGATGACGTCATGTGATAATCACTTTCTTTTGCATCACTTGCGTTGACGCCGATGGTCAACTTTCGCGTTTCACGAGTCATCTAAGGCTTTCACCCTAATGAACGTAATGTAGTAAACTGTGTGAGATGATATATTAACTAAAAGACGTAATATAACCGGCTGCAACAGAAAGCCAATGCATTAAGTAGTATGTACCGAAAGGGGTATGTAGGATTGCTGTTAACGTAGTGTAGTGACGAAGACGGTATTAAAGAAATGGGGCATCTGTTGTTGATGTGCTTATTAACTAGGCACCAGTGCTATATTTATGTCGGGCACAGTAAGTATATTCTTCATACTGAAATATTGGCAGCGCAAACTAACGGGACATAGAAGGGGAACACAAACAAGCGCAGACTGAAACTTGGATTTATTCACAGGAGATTAATATATAAGAGGAAAACATGAAGTTTCAGTCTGCGCTTGTCTGTGTCCCCTTAGTTTGCGCTGCCAATATTTCAGTACGAAGAATATACCAACTAGCCCGCCTTTCAACCCTTCTGCAAGTATATTCTTGGCATGCAATAATTGTTTGGCTTTGATGTAGTGCTAGCTAAAGGTCAAAGCTATGGTTGCTCAATTCTGGGCGGTTTGTAAATGGCGCAAGATGAATATGGTATGTATATTACTCCATGTCATCATACCGTAGTTCGTACGTTCTGTTCTGACTTGGTGTGGAGAGGTTAATGTTTATATCACCTCGGCTACTCCATTTTCATAAGCTCTGCAGCGCAAAAAAAACCAAAAAGGAAAACGGGAATGATTAGCGAAAAACAAAAATGGAACGAGCAAGGATAAAATTTTGCGTAGCTTCCACTGGGGGCGCAATGCTAGAGAGACAGCGGAGCTGATGGGTGCCCGGCTGTCGCTGTTTTGCTAAGCTTATTTGCAAAACTTCTCTTTCTTTCTTGCTCTCTCTGTTTTTTGTGAACGTCTTTTTTGTCTCTGTATATTTCTGTGTTTCTCTTTTTCTCGGCCTTTCAATCTTCCTTTCTCTTTTTTTCGTTTCTTTCACGCTCTCTCTTTTCTATATGCTGTGCTTTACCCTGCTTTCCCTCTTCCTCGCTTCCCTTTTTCACTATACTATACAAGGCTACGCTATCTCTGCTAGCGTGCCTGGATAGCCGAGTGGTTAAGACTCTCGGCTTCGGCTCGTAGGTACGCGGGCTCGAATCTCGCCTCGCCAAGAAATTCTTTCCCCTAGAATTTCTCTCCATCTTTATTTCTGCCCCTCTCTCTCTCTGTGCTCGTTGTCTCGCCAGTCACAGTGATTACATTCCGCGCCGGAGAAGTGTTCTGGGAGCGAAGCAGAAAAACACGGAGAGATGTGATCAATTCTTATCGCAGCTCACGGACTAACGGCCGCCTTAAACAGCTCTGCTGTTAAAATGACGTGGCAAACTGAAACAAATAAAGAAAACAACACGGCAACGGACCGTTTGCCTGTGCGAGTTCACCTTGCAATCAAACGTTCACACGCACGCATTTCTATTCCCGTATAAAGTACGAGCTTGCGTGAGGATGCGTACGGCATTGCACGCCTTCTTTTTACGTCTAAAATACGGCGATAAAATTTTGTTTTTGTCTGGTCTGACGCCACAATACATGCTGTCACGTATCGAGTACTGCGGCATAAGAATGGAAGTAGCAGGCGCGAATGAGTACTGATGTGAGACGAATACAACGAATCTAGTTTGAGCTACAGTAAATTGCAGCCTGTTCAATGTACATTCTTTCAATTTTTCGACAGCATCGCGGGAGCGCTGAGCGCGGGATATGGTGCCGTCTAGCACTTTGCGAAAGGTAACGAGATCTGCCGACGATGCGCAAGCGCACAAAGCCCACTGAACTGCGAGCACCGTCTGCTGCGCTGATGCCCAAAATGAGCGACATCAGTGGGCGCGTCTCGGCCTCCTCGACGCTCACGCTTTCCAGGTGGGTCTGGGCGGCATTCATTAAAGAAAGAACACAAAGGGACTGATAACCCAGCAGAAATCACCGGTTTCGAATGCGCCTAGCACAACAGCCCAGCCGAGGACAATTGCACTTGGCTGCGCATAGCGAGCATGCACATACTCTTGACCATTTCTCCGATGTGATCCGTTCTACAGCGCTGTCGCCTCAGAGAGTAATAATAACATTAATATCAGGGGTTTAACGTCCCAAAACCACGATATCATTATGAGAGGCGCCGTAGTGGAGGGCTCCAGAAATTTCGACCACCTGGCGGTCTTTAACGTGCACCTAAATCTAAGTACACGGGAAAATGCAGCCGCCTAAGCCGGGATGCGATCCCGCGACCTGCGGGTCAGCAGTCGAGCGCCATAACCACTAGACCACCGTGGCCGGGCTCGCGCGATACTGTTAAAAATCTGCAAGGGTGCATACACCATGTGTCAGAGTTGACCATTGCAGTATCATTATTAAGAACTTCTTGCTGGGCGACATCTTGCGATATTTGCAGTATTGTCGGCATGCAACAAAGTTACACTGCATGATGAACTTAGGGGAACTAATGTACAATTACCAACAAAATAAGGCCCAATGTGGACGCTTGTGGTAGCCTTTTATTAACCATTGAGTAAGTACAGAACGTGCTGAAAACGCTGACCAGTCGGTATCTATTGTGGAGGTAACAGTGGATTAGTCACAAAGCAGGACCAAATTTTCAGGACTTGAAAGTTCGACAACAGCAATTTTCACTGCCTGTCAGAGCTTCCCGGCATTTTTTGTACATTTTGCTCGCCACAAAGCGTTCTGGCGTTTCTCGCGAAGCAAGGACACCGGTGCACGAAGAGGGCGGTTTACCAATAAAACTGAACATAGCGGGTTGATTTCAACACCAGTAAATTGGTTGAGTACACATCTACATTTCACTGTATACTTCCGTACGTCTTTCAACATGTTTCGGGTGATTAGGTGAAACATCTAGAACGTCTTGTAGAAAGGCGGACAAAATTGCGAAGTAATGTGCATCAGTGTTGACTACCGGAAGCAGGCCAAGATTAGAAGAATGCACAGTTTTGCACTAGCGTAGGAATGAAGAAACGCGCCTGATGATTGAGGCACAGCATATCGAGAATAGTGGTAGCGCATGCGTGAGTCAACTGTCGATTAACTCGCTTAAAAGTGAAATCAAATGCCTTAACAGTTACCTTTCACGGATTGGTAGGTTCGCCTATTGCACGGGCATGCGCAGATAAGTTTTAGTGCCTTCTTTCTTCGCCGTCGTTGTGCGTCTCTTCAGCTGTTAGTCGGCGTTTGTGGTATCGTGACTTCTTTCTTGTGTCCGTGTTTGCACGCCAAGTCTTTTTAAAATAAACACCTACTCTGCAAATGATGACAAGAAAGTGAATTAACAAGCTTTTATTAATTACATTTTTGAAAGTAATTTTAGCTGCGGCAAGGTATTTCCGCCGGGACGTAGAATACGTGTGCGCAGACGTCAGGCACCAAATTGTCACATCACTTTTATGAAAAGTCTGCATTCTTAAAAAAATGCATATTTCATGAAAAACAAGGCAGCGGCATTCATGCGACATGCACGGCAACTCGCGTAAATATGAAAGTAATTTTTTCACCATAAAATCCAAAGGATAAAAACCATGAGATCTGCTTTCTAGGGTGCCGAATTCTGAAGTACCTAGCCTTAAACACGTGTAAGGACTAAGCAGATATAAAAGCAAAATAGTGAGCCGAGCATTTGGGAAGTCGCCATATTTCGTTAAGCCTGAGTGCTCTGGCCGAGCGAGCACTCTGCCTGCTGGCGCAGTTCGTTACGTGTTTCACTAAAAGCGATCGTCGCACACCGTTAAAGACGAGAAATTCGCTAAGAGTACAGTCCTCCAAGTTCGCTACGACACATTTTTTTTCATGCAGTAGATTCTTTCTTTCTCCTTTTTGATGCGCTTCGTTCTCACGTTTTCGCCAACCAGTCTAAAAAGCATGCTTCTTTCATTCCATGGCGCCTGTGCTTTCTACTTATCTCTGTTTCTTGCCTGCTTCTAGAAAACTGCGCTTCTTGTGCGCTCTTGCTCATCAAACCTCAGCGGTAGACGGCTTCCTCTTACAGGACTTTAAAAACCGGCGGTGCTTCTTTGCTTGTTTTCCGGCTACAGCGCTTTCCCTTTTCGGAGCCCGTTCTACGAGGCCTGTCCGTCTTCATTCCCGTCTCCCCACGGCCCGAGGTCCCCGAGGAGACGACGGCCGCCTTTCTCTGCGCCGGAGCGTAAAAACCGTCCTCGTTCTTTCGCAGGCTCATCCGGACAGTTAGGTTTAAACCAAGCGTATGCTTAACGTCGTTACACTCTTTTATGCAGCGCCAAACCTCATTTCTTGCAAAATCTTCGTTTAGATGCTCAAACGGAGCGTCATAGTTCGTAATGAAACACACACGAAAAGAACATGTGCAGCGACTGGTGTAGCTCTAAATCCTGCGCTAAATGCAGCTCCACTTCTGTGAAACCTGAGGAAGTGAGTAGCACGGGCACCCAGCGGCTCCCGTTCGTAGGGTTTGAGGTAAGCAATGACGCCAATGTTTGTGGTAAACATGTACGGCTTCCCCGGCACGAGTAGAATCTTGCTAGGGAGATGAGCGACATGTGCGCTACTTTAAGTTGTGCTTTATCGATTTCCTGAATGTTACGGCAACTGATATACGTGTCGTCTGCAGCGAGTTCCGTCAGATTCTTTTCCCCTTCAGCGCCGGTGGGAGAAGCAATCGCGTGCTTGTCGAGGCGGTCTCTCTTGCGTACAGCGCGGGTGTCAGTCGCATGTTTCCGAAGTGTTCTTAGCATTTTTATGTTATTTCTTGCAATTACTTTGTGGTTATTTCTATTAAATATATTATTTTAGACCTTGTTCGTTTCTTTTAACCCGGGTTTGAACAGTGCTAGCCTAGTTTTAGGCCTGTATTGAGCACATAATTGTGAGCTTGATCACGTGACATGAGATCTACACTCTAACAAAAAAATGCACAGCATATCCACGGGGTGAATGATGATGAGTGGGGCGAAGCTCCGGGGGGAACCATCGGTAAACCTTGAATACTCCGAGTATTTCGCCCAGTATATGATCAAGTAAACACGTGAGAAGCACCGTGTATATATTAAACATCAAACATTTATTGTACTGTTGGTTTACGTGGTCCCTTCATTACAACGGTCCCCTTAGCGTACCTCGCCGCACTAAATCGAACGATTGCCTTTCACCAATGACACGCGCCATATGTGAATGTTCCGTGAATGCTGCCCAGTACATCATCAACGACGCGAGATCGGGTGCGTGTATACTAAAGGGTCTATGAGAGTCATGGCGACTTGCAGCTCACTTTAATTTTACATGTACGCTGTGAATTGTTATTGTTTAATCACGCACAGGAGAAATCTCACACAGGCACTACCTTGGAGGTCAAAATTCAGTGCCTATATATACGGGGTGGTCAGTGAACGGTTGTGCAGCGCGAGCAGTCGGTCCTTTCAATCAAGAAACTCGCTAGCAGACGCTGCCTGCGTCGGCCTCGCGAGACGAGAGAGGGGGGGGGGGACTAGAGCACGCATCTGCAACGCAGCGAGCGCCTCCGCGCCATCTAGCTATCTTTCTAAGAACTAGAGGTGGCTACGACAGCACCATCTAGTGAACACTCCAAGAACTAGAGGTTGCTACCTACTACTACTACTACTACTACATACTACAGAGGAGGGACAGACCCACACGCAAAGGAGCTTCGTCGCTAAAAAAGAGTATAGGTGACTCTTTTCGGAGAGTTCTGACTTACCTGCCATACGACACTCTTTAAAGAGTCACGGTTACTCTCTTGGTAGGTCAGAGTCCGCGAGCTCTAAGAGAGTTCCCTGGCCCTCTAGGAAGAGTGGAAGGACTCTTGTCCGAAGGTTCACGTTACCACTTATGATGGAGTCAGACGACTCTTGCCGGTAACACTCCTACGGGGGTCAAGTGACTCACACCGAAGCGTCAAGCGACTCCACAACTGTATTAAGCTACTCATTTGACCTTTGCTCTATTTTTCGGCGACTACCGTTCAAAATAGTGAACTATTCATTTTAAGCAAGTCCAATAATACCTGCCGTTCTGCCCAGCGACTGCAAAAAAAAGAATAATTCAATTTTAGCATTATTTTATTAAAACTCGTCAAAACAGCACACCTTTTCCAGCAAAGTATTATAGAAAGCGCGAAAAGATGATCTGTGATTTCCAGTTAAGAAGTTTAGGTATTCCTCATTTGCATGCTTGTATGAGTTTAGCCAGCTAAAATGTATGACTGATGTACATTGTGTCAAATGGTGCAAAATAAACTGCAGAAATCGGCATCATGTTTCAATCTTTATTCCTTATGATTAAGAATAAATCAAAAAGTGGTGACAGCTGGAGGCATCAGACTTGTGGCTTGCTAGGCTGTCGCTCCTGTTCAGCGTGAGCACCATAAAAACGGTATCTGAAAAGCAGAACGTGATATTATGATCAGAAAATGAAATTGCTGTAAAAGTTTGCAAAATCTACATAATAAGTAGTTCACACGGATATAATGAAGGCTCAGAACAGAACGACAAATGCAAACAGGCGTGGTAAGAAACCAAGTTTTTGCCGTTATCGTGTAAAACACAACTTGCAAATAGTAGCTTTTGTAACACGTCACTTGGCGACAAACTTGCAGCACAAGATCAAGTGAGCCTCCTTTAAACAGCAAACGAAACCGGTTTAAGCTCCTTTGCGTGGGTGCCACTCACCTCTTTTCCTACGTCGTGTTGTCCAACCAAAGGAAATGTAGGACTGACTACCTCGTTCGGTTGACACGGTGAACGCCACTGTTGATCTTCCCACCACGAGTGGTGAGGCGCCAGATAAAGCGACACATTCGTTTCCTCGAGTGTGGCTGTCAACTGGAGTGAAGAGGCGGGAGAAGTGATCCTGGATTCTGGGAATAACCAAAACATACACACTGCTTATTTGTATTTCAAACCACCCTATGTGCAGCACACCGTTACTGTACACACATCTGACAACAGTGTTTCGTTCGAAATAATTTTCAAACGGAAACAAATTTTCACGTAAAAGGCAGCGGGAACCTCGTCTCGCTATGCACGAATTGGCTATGCCAATTCGTGCATAGCGAGACAAGGTTCTTGTGCATAGCGTGCATATGCCAATTTGCTATGAAAGCACTTTTAAATGCGAAGCATTTCTTAGCGAACTTCTGCGACTTTGAGCGTATCTATCTATCTATCTATCTATCTATCTATCTATCTATCTATCTATCTATCTATCTATCTATCTATCTATCTATCTATCTATCTATCTATCTATCTATCTATCTATCTATCTATCTATCTATCTATCTATCTATCTATCTATCTATCTATCTATCTATCTATCTATCTAGCCGCCTACGACTTTGTCCTCTCCTGGCCGTTTCGTTAATCGGATGTATACCAAAATTGGTGTGTCATAACATGGCCTTATCACGAACATAAATGACAGGTCATATCATGAAAATCATGACACGCATGTCATGAACAGCATGATTTACATTCCACGGCCTTTGGGCTCTTGCGGCCGTTCCGTTAATTTCATATATACCAAAATTGGTACGGCGTGACAAGAGTTCATGAAGAACATAATGACAGGTCCTAACATGCAAATCATGACGCGCATGTCATGTGCAGTATGATTTACATGACATGGTCTCGGGGCGCTCGCGGCCGTTTAAGTGAAGGGATATATACGAAAACTGGTATGACGAGACATTTCTGTATGACGAACATAACTGGCACGTTGTAACATGAAAATCATGATGTGCATGTCATGTACGACATGATTTACATGCCACGCTCATCGCACTCGCGGTCGTTTCGCTACACTAATATACACCAAAATTGGTATTGTGCGATGTGACTGTATGAAGAACATGAATAACAGGGGGTAGCATGAAAACCGTGGCATGATGTCATGTATGTCATGATTTCCATGCCGCGCTCATGGTGCATTCGCTAGCTTGATATACACCAAAATTGGTATTGCGCGACGCGGCTGTATGACGAATGGAAATGAAAGGTGCTAACATGAAAATCATGACATGCAAGTCATGTACCACCTGATTTACATGCCACGCTCATGGTGCGCTAGCGGCCGTTTCAGTAGATTGATATACACCAAAATTGGTATTGCGCGATGTGACTGTATGAAGAACATGAATAATAGTTGGTAAGATGAAAACCATGACATGCATGTCATGTATGTTGTGACTTACATGCGGCACTCATGATGCATTCGCGGCCGCTTCGCTAGCTTGATGTACACCAAAATTGGTATTGCGCGAAGCGACTGTATGATGAACGTAAATGAGACGTGGTAACATGACAATCATGACATGCACGACATGATTTACATGCCACGCTCATGACACACTCGTGCCCGTTTCGCTTGCTTGATATACACTAAAATTGGTATTGCGGGACGCGACTGCATGACGAACGTAAATTAGAGGTGGTAACATGAAAATCATGACATGCAGGTCATGTACGACATGATTTACAAGCCACACTCATGATACATTCGCGGCTGTTTTCCTAGCTTGATATATACCAAAATTGGTATTGCGTGACACGACTGTATAACGAACATAAATAACAGGTGGTAACATGAAAACCGTGGCATGATGTCATGTATGTCGTGATTTACATGCCGCGCTCATGGTGCATTCGCTAGCTTGATATTGTCACGTGGTCGTGACGTCGACGAAGACAGCAGTCGGCCTTGCAGGGTGAAACTGTTTATTTGGCCGAACTTGTCGCCGGAAAATGAGAACTAGAACTACAGCAATACACGCTGTACAATGATAGCGGCGAACAGGGCGTCGTCCGTCGATCAACTCACAAGCGGTCAAGCGCGTCGGCTTTTATACAGGCGCTATCGAACATTCCAGCGATATCGCTGGTGGTTGCGCAATCTCTAGAATGAGCTCGAGCATTCGCGTCTTGCGCGCAATCTTAACAAAATCATCTACAACAATCGTGAAGCTTCTCGAAGAAAGAGGCGCGGCTTGCGCTGAGCCTTGCCGACAGCCTTTGTGGGCGAATGCAGCAAAAGTGATAAGAAACGTACGTGGCAATGCCCCCCTCTGAAAAAGCATCGTCCCGATGCTTAAAAACAGAACATCAATACATGCAATACTAAAGAAAACTAAGCAGACAAACATTAGAGTCCTCAGGTGTGTTAACGAGCATAGTACGGTTTAAGGCGCACCACATGCACGACCTCGGGTCGAGCTCGGCGCCTCTGAGAGTTCGTGATGCCGTCGGGGACAACCTCGTAGTCGAGTGCGCCAAGACGTCGAAGTACCCTGTACGGTCCGAAGTATCGTCGAAGAAGCTTCTCGCTCAGTCCGCGTCGTCGTATTGGCGTCCAGACCCAGACACGGTCGCCGGGCTGGTACTCTACGAAGCGTCGTCGAAGATTGTAGCGACGGCTGTCGGTGTGCTGCTGGGTCTTGATGCGCAGGCGGGCGAGCTGTCGAGCTTCTTCGGCAAGTTGTAAGTAGGCGGCGGCGTCGAGGTTTTCTTCGTTGGTGACGTTCGGTAGCATGGCGTCGAGTGTCGTCGCCGGGCTCCTTCCGTAGACCAACTTGTACGGCATCATCTGCGTCGTTTCTTGGACGGCCGTGTTGTAAGCGAAGGTCACGTACGGAAGGACGGCATCCCACGTCTTGTGCTCAATGTCGACGTACATGGCCAGCATGTCGGCGATTGTCCTATTTAGACGCTCGGTGAGGCCATTGGTCTGCGGGTGGTAGGCGGTGGTGCGTCGGTGGCTCGTCTCGCTGTATTTGAAAATCGCCTGAGTTAGGTCCGCAGTAAAGGCGGTACCTCTGTCTCTGATGAGGACCTCTGGGGCGCCATGTCGCAAGACAATGTTCTCCACGAAGAACTTCGCTACCTCGGCGGCACTGCCTTGGGGCAAGGCCTTTGTCTCGGCGTAGCGGGTGAGGTAGTCAGTTGCTACGACGATCCACTTATTGCCGGAAGTCGACGTCGGGAACGGCCCCAGTAGGTCCATCCCGATTTGCTGGAACGGCCGGTGAGGTGGTTCGATTGGCTGCAGAAGTCCCGCTGGCCTAGTCGGCGGTGTCTTCCGTCGCTGGCAGTCTCGGCAAGTCTTAACGTAGTGGGCGACGTCGGCAGCAAGGCGTGGCCAGTAGTATTTTTCCTGTATTCTGGCGAGCGTGCGGGAAACACCAAGGTGTCCAGCCGTCGGGTCGTCGTGTAGGGCCTGGAGGACTTCTGGTCGCAATGATGAGGGCACGACAAGAAGGTAGTCGGTTCGAAGTGGTGAGAAGTTCTTCTTCAGGAGAACGCCGTTCCGTAAGAAAAACGACGGCAGTCCTCGCTTGAATACCTTCGGAACAACGGCGGTCTTGCACTCGAGGTACTCCATAAGGCCCCCCAGTTCCGCGTCGGCTCGTTGCCTTTCGGCGAAGTCATCGGTACCTATAGTTCCGAGGAAGCAGTCATCGTCGTCGTCTTGCGGCGGCGCGTCGACGGGGGCACGAGACAGGCAGTCGGCGTCGGAGTGTTTTTGTCCGGACTTGTACACGACGGTAATGTCGAATTCCTGAAGCCTCAAACTCCATCGTGCGAGACGACCTGAAGGGTCCTTCAAGTTAGCTAGCCAACATAAGGCGTGATGGTCACTGACAACTTTGAAGGGCCTGCCATAGAGGTAGGGGCGAAACTTTGACGTAGCCCCGATGATGCCAAGGCATTCCTTTTCTGTTGTGGAATAGTTGGCTTCTGCCTTGGATAGTGACCGGTTAGCATAACTGATGACCTTTTCCTGCCCGTCAGTCTTCTGCACAAGGACGGCGCCGAGTCCTACGCTGCTTGCGTCGGTGTGGATTTCCGTATCGGCGCAATCGTCGAAATGCGCAAGTATGGGTGGCGTCTGCAGGCGTCGTTTAAGTTCTTGAAAGGCTTGCACTTGCGCCGTTTCCCACCTGAACTCCACGTTAGTCTTCGTGAGAAGCGTCAGTGGTTCGGCGATTCGTGAAAAGTTTTTGACGAAGCGTCTGTAATAGGCGCATAAGCCGAGAAATCGGCGCACGGCCTTCTTGTCGGTGGGTGGCGCGAAGTCGGCGATTGCAGCTGTTTTCCGCGGGTCTGGGCGCACTCCAGACTTGCCGATCACATGACCCAGAAACAAGAGCTCGTCATACGCGAATCGGCACTTTTCTGGCTTCAATGTCAGTCCCGAGGTCTTGATTGCTTGAAGTACTGCCTCAAGCCGCCGGAGATGCTCGTCGAAGGTCGAAGAAAACACGACGACGTCGTCCAAATACACAAGGCACGACTGCCACTTCAATCCGGCCAGTACGGTGTCCATGACGCGCTGGAACGTCGCAGGTGCCGAGCAAAGACCGAAAGTCATTACCTTGAACTCAAAGAGGCCGTCGGGTGTTATAAAAGCGGTCTTTTCTCGGTCTCTTTCGTCTACTTCGATCTGCCAATAGCCGGTCTTGAGGTCCATCGACGAAAAGTACGTCGCGTTGTGAAGTCGATCCAGGGTGTCGTCTATCCGTGGGAGGGGGTACACGTCCTTCTTCGTGATCTTGTTCAGGCGCCGGTAATCAACGCAGAAGCGCAGTGTCCCGTCCTTCTTCTTCACTTACACCACTGGTGACGCCCAGGGACTCTTGGACGGCTGGATGATGTTGTCGCGTAGCATCTCGTCGACTTGTCTCTTTATCGCGTCGCGCTCTCGAGTCGAAACTCTGTAGGGGCTCTGACGAAGTGGTCGAGAATTTTCTTCTGTTATAATGCGATGCTTAGCAAGGGGCGTTTGCCGGACCCGCGATGACGACGAGAAACAGTCCTTGTATTGCAGAAGCAGCGTTTTGAGCTGGTCTTGCTTGACCTTCGGAAGGCTCGGGTTAACGTCGAAATCTGGTTCGGGACCTCGATTCGTCGAAGCAGGTTCGGCAGCATCGAAGAGGGCGAAAGCATTGCTGGCGGCCACACATTCGTCGGTGTAGGCAACCGTCGTACCAATGTTGAGGTGCCTATATTCGTGGCTAAAGTTCGTCAACACTACCTTTGCTTTGCCATCACGCAGCTCGGCTATGCCTCTTGCGACGCAAACCTGACGATTCAGAAGTAGGTGCTGATCGCCCTCGATGACACCTTCGAGGTTTGCTGGTTCTTCGGTGCCGACGGAAATAATGACGCTGGAGCGCGGCGGAACGGTCACCTACTCTTCTATCACATTCAGTGCATGGTTCCGTGGCGTCGCGTGGGGCGGTAGCGCTTTGTCTGAGGTTAGTGTTATCGACTCGGACCTCAGGTCGATGACGGCGCCGTGGTCACTTAGGAAGTCTATTCCAAGTATCACATGTCTGGAGCAGTTTTGTAGGATTACAAAGCTCGCAGGATAAGTCTGGTTATTGATGGTGACTCTCGCCGTGCAGACACCAATCGGCGTTATCAGATGACCTCCAGCGGTCCGGATCTCGGGGCCTTCCCAAGCAGTCTTAACTTTCTTCAACTTTGCTGCGAACGGCCCACTGATCACGGAATAGTCGGCTCCAGTATCGACGAGAGCGGTGACGTTGTGGCCGTCGATCAGAATGTCGAGGTCGCTAGTCCGCCGTCTTGCGTTGCGGTTATGTCGCGGCGTCGGGTCACGGCTACGTCGGTTTGCACCGCTGCTTCCGCGTTGCGTCGTCAGGTCTGCTTCCGGTCGCAAAGTTTCGTCTTCAGGACGTCGTTCGGCGTGCGGCGGGGGCTCAGAACATCGTCGCGGCGTCGTCGTCGACGGCGGAGGATCTTCGGTATTTCGTCGTTCAGCAACCGCACCTCCATCGGTTGCTGCCCTTAGTTTTCCGGATACGGGCTAGGCGACCGGCTCCGGTTTGGGCCAGTGTACTGCCGGCGGTGCGGTGACATGTAACGGCCGGGCGACGGGGAGCGGGAAGGTCGTCGTTCTTGCCACTGTGTTCCGTTGAGGTAGTCGTCGATCTCGCGAGGCCGTTCGCCTGGCTACGGGCGCGGCGCGTTGACGGCGAAACCGCGTAGCCCCATCTGTCGGTACTGGCAGCGGCGGTAGGTGTGGCCGGCCTCCCCGCAGTGGTAGCAGAGCGGTCGGTTGTCAGGGGCACGCCAAACGTCAGTCTTTCGGGGTGTGTAGCGTTGGCCTGTAGGCGGGCGGGATGGCATCGGAGGTGGCGGCGGTGTCTGGCGGCGGAACTGCGGCGGCACGGGGCGCTGGTGATTCGGCGGATTGGCGACAACATGGCGTGCAACGGCAGCATAGCTCATCGCTTCCGGCTCAGGTTGCGACGGTGCAGCAACTCCTAGGGAATGCTGAAGTTCCTCGCGAACGACGTCGGCTATGGAATGGACCTGGGGTTGCGATGCAGGAAACATCCTTCGCAGCTCTTCGCGTACGACCGCCCTGATCGTCTCACGTAGGTCGTCGGAGCCCAGCGCATGTGCTTCCCCGTAGTTCGTCGTCGGCGTGCGGCGGTTGTACTGCCTAGTGCGGATTGCTAGTGCCTTTTCGATTGTGGTGGCCTCCGAAACGAATTCCGAGACCGTTTTCGGTGGGTTGCGCACAAGTCCGGCGAAAAGTTCTTCCTTCACTCCCCGCATCAGGAATCGAACTTTCTTGTCTTCGGACATGGCGGGGTCGGCATGGCGAAAGAGGCGAGTCATTTCTTCGGTGTACAGTCCGATGTTCTCATTGGGGAGCTGTACACGGGTCTCGAGAAGGGTTTCAGCCCTTTCTTTCCGGATGACGCTCGTGAAGGTGTCGAGAAATCCGGTGCGAAAGAGGTCCCATGATGTTAGCGTGGACTCTCGATTCTCGAACCAGATCCTTGCGCCATCTTCAAGGGCGAAGTAGGCATGGCGTAGCTTCTCGTTGCAGTCCCAGTTGTTGAACGTGGAAACCCGGTCGTATGCCTCCAGCCAGCTTTCTGGATCCTCGCATGGTGATCCGCGGAATGTCGGCGGCTCCCTCGGTTGGTGCATGACGACCATTGTAGGCGTCCCAGCGGCTGTCATTGTGGCTGTTGTCTTCTTCCCTGTAATCCTGGTCTTGTCCGGTAGGGGTTCGTATTCGGGGGGTAGTCCTTTCTGCCGGCGGCTGGTTCGAGGATCCGGGTTGTCCTTAGAGTCGTCTTGTTCGCGGCTTGGGCTTGGGTCAGCGCTCCGCGGTGGCGTCCGGATCATGAAGCAGCACCTCCACCAGATGTCACGTGGTCGTGACGTCGACGAAGACAGCAGTCAGCCTTTGCAGGGTGAAACTGTTTATTTGGCCGAACTTGTGGCCGGAAAATGAGAACTAGAACTACAGCAATACACGCTGTACAATGATAGCGGCGAACAGGGCGTCGTCCGTCGATCAACTCACAAGCGGTCAAGCGCGTCGGCTTTTATACAGGCGCTATCGAACTTTCCAGCGATATCGCTGGTGGTTGCGCAATCTCTAGAATGAGCTCGAGCATTCGCGTCTTGCGCGCAATCTTAACAAAATCATCTACAACAATCGTGAAGCTTCTCGAAGAATGAGGCGCGGTTTGCGCTGAGCGTTGCCGACAGCCTTTGTGGGCGAATGCAGCAAAAGTGATAAGAAACGTGCGTGGCAATATACACCAAAATTGGTATTGCGTGACGCGGCTGTATGACGAATAGAAATGAAAGGTGGTAACATGAAAATCATGACATGCATGACATGTACGACATGATTTACATGCTATCCACATGGCGCACTCGTGGCCGTTTCGCTAGATTGATATGCACCAAAATTGGTATTGTGCGATGTGACTGTATGAAGAACATGAATAACAGGTGGTAACATGAAAACCATGATATGCATGCCATGTATGTCATGATTTACTTGCCACGCTCATGGTGCATTCGCGGCCGTTTCGCTAGCTTGATATACACCAAAACTGGTATTGCGCGCTGTGACTGTATGATGAACATTAGTGACAGGTGGTAACATGAAAAACCATGATATGCATGTCCTGTATGGCATGATTTACATGCTATACTCATGGTGCACTCGCGGCCATTTCGCTCGTTTCATATACACCAAAATTGGGCGATGTGACTGTATGACGAACACAAATGAGAGGTGTTAACATGCGATTCATGTTATGCATGTCATGTACGGTATGATTTACGTGCCACTGTCTTGGCACCCTTCCGGCCGTTTTGTTGACTGGATATATACCAAAATTGGTATGGCATGACACGAGTGCGTGATGAACATAAACGACAGGTCATGCATTGTATATACCAGAATATGCGTTTCATTGGCATGGTGTATACTAGATTGTGCTTGCATGCGTGCATGGCAAACATGCGATACATGGTGGACTAGATGCCATGGCATGAGTGATTTCATTTGGCTCAAAAACAAACAAGGCGATGTATGCAGCTCTTTGCTGGCTGCTTCGCATTACATCGATACCCACAGTGCGTGGGACCTGCCGGATTTTTTTTCTGAGAAATCGCTTCAAAATTTGCTTTCAGAATAAGCACGGCTTTGCGCCAGCATATTACGACATCCAAGCACATCCTCCGGCAGTCAGGGACACGCCGTGAGCGGTTACTGACCGCATGTTTTACAAGCGTAACCCATCCTTAAATACTCAGCAAACACATTCGAGTACGAGCGTCCGAACGACACCCAGCGCGCGCGGACGCCGTCTACGTCGAGATCAGACATGCCATATGCTAGAATTAGCGCACACAACTCCCACAATCACGTACGCTCACTCGATGCTGTTATAGCGTCATCGCAGATGTTGGCAAACCACGAAAACAGCAAACATAAACGAAAGAAAAGAGTGCGCGGCGAAGGCCACAACAACGCGCGCCGTCGAAAGTCTCGAGCTTTTTCGCCTTACCTGCGAGGCGTGTCCAACTTAAGTGACTAACGCGTACGTGCTGGAAGCATCGTACTATATCTGCACCTCAAACTACCGCCTTTAAGCCAAGAAAAACCATTATATATAGTGCGTCGAAGCGTTCTGTAGACGGGCTTTTTTTATCACATTCCCACGCGCGGAAGCACGCTGCACACTCAAGGTTGAGGGAAATGTTGTTATGAAGTAGACTAAAGCGCATCTCAAAACATCTTGCACCTTCAGCAGTGAATACACAATGTGCGATCAGCAAAAAATGACCCTTGATAATTGTTTGCATCGCTCATTTTATGGGAGATTGTACAGCAACGCGCATAACGGTGTCAACTCGTTAACTGACAGCTTTAGTTGGGCATCCGCAACAGCACCGCGAACGCAGGCTGCTGTTGGAAATCGCTGGCAGATAATTTCCGCGAAGTTGTATATTTAGTACCTACGAAAGCAGTACACTCATCGTTAATGGGCGCAGCTTGTCCGTGTCCGCAGCTCCATATATATTCCGCACTCCAAGCTTGACTTCGTGCACTGAGCCTGGCGTCAACGCCACCGAAGATGCGCATTTTTGTTCGGACACAAAACTGCACGACAGGCAACTGACGCAACCCACGCAACCGATGCAACGCAATCCGAAAGACCGAGCAGACTGAGAGAGGAGGCGGAGGCGTGGCGCCAGCGCGGCTGGCTTCGTCGGCGAGCGAGGCGAGCCACCGCGCCAGAACGGCGCCGAACGGCAAACGCGAGATATGCATGGCATATCCGATGGCGCTTTCATCACGGAAGCAAATTGAAAGACGCTTCAGGAGAGTCCAGTGACTCCTGCCGAAATGCTAACTCTCTCTCTCTTCATCTACCTTCCGAAAGGAGTCAAATGGACACCCGAAGAGAGTCACGCTGCCGTGACCCTCTTTTGACTCTTTTTTTTTTCTTAGAGTGTAAGGACGACAAACCGGGCCGCTAAACCTAAAACAACAGTTATAACACGCACCATATTATGACCAACTCATGTGAAAGATTATCGACTAGCTTTGCGCACCATAAGGATGCGCGCCACAAAACATGGCCTATTCGCCGCGAGATCGGGCTACAAGTGGCAGCACCGTCGCCGCGCTTGGGTGGATAGGCGGTGGTCGGCGCGTACACAAACGTGCACAACAGCGCTTCGTTGTGAGCGTTGTGACCCGATTTCCGGCAAACAAAATGCGTTGACTGCAGCTTTGTGGTAATATGTGCGCTCTTCATTCCCGAAATAATGCACGAAGCGCGTCGAACGTTGCAATTACTTGTGAGAGAAGCGCATTCTGCCATCGAACGGGTTGCTCGCCTTCGGCGACAGTCGGCGTTTTCGCAACGGATGACGTTTTCTTGTTGTTTTATTTGTACATGTTTATCTTGTGTTCCACCTACTACGCACTGCTGCATAGCGCGACTGAATTAACTATTTACTTCTTGTTCATTTGGATGCCCCTCAACGAAAAGAACGCCCATATTCCTGCACGATGAGTTAAAATAGCACTTTGTGCACTGCGTGCTCAAATATTCATTCGCATTTCTTATTCACCTCTTCATGAAATGTAGGACAGTTGATAGGTTTAGTGAGGAAAGCTACGTGGCTGACAGCGCTTTAGCGCTACGGAGACGTTTAACACGCACACGCTTGTTTTAATTCCAGTAACAGTACACAAAGGTAACTGTACAGCACGGAAATTTCTTCGATTGATTACTTGCACGACAGTAATGGAACAAAGGTGCGGTTATTTCACGAGACCAAAGTACATTTTTTCATACGATTAATGTCCGCTGCCTTCCGTCAATCTAAACAGCGCAACACAAACGCTCAAGATAATGTAAAGAAAAAAAAGATGTGGCTTAGCGTGAAATCACTACGACATAAATGTAAATCACGCCGTTTGGATTAATTTTGACCATCAGCGCTCTTTAACGCGCACCTTAATCCAAGTACACGGGTGTTTTTGTACAAATTTTGCCACAAGGTGAAATTCCGCGAGACAACTCCGTTTTGCGATTTCCGTGTCATTTTATTTTCTGTTCTTTTTAGAGGAATATAAGTACCGAAGTGTCAGACGTGACTTAACAGAAATATTTCTCTCTGGTGAGACAGGACCGCACACAACTAAAGCTCGTCGCGTAACATATAATTAACACCTAACCACAACGCTCAAGTACATGCGAGCCTTTTTTTTACCGCGCCGCTAAAAGGCTATATTCACACAAGATTTAATACTTCTCATCTTTAGGGCAACGCCAATTGCACTTTGCAATGCGCTTGAACCACAGAGCGGCACCTACACTGATATGACTCTCGTGAATGGAGGGTACGACGATCACACACAGCACTCTCGACAAGTGCACTCTCTGATCTTATTACAGTACATATACATCCGATAAAGGCCAAATGCTTCCTTACGTCGTGTTAGACATACGTACGAGCGGTTAAAGTTGCACTAACGCAACGGAACAAACCGCCTTTTGAGGATCTGCATGACGTACGCGCACATGCAAACATAACGTGGCTAGCAGACGACGCATGGAGCAATCCACGCTAGGCGTGGTTCAGCCAGAAGCCGCTAGGCGGCGACTCCGCTCGATCTCGCTGCCAATTGAGCCGAAAGCCTTAAGTGGCAATGTTGGCGCTCCGCTCCGCGACACATGGCGAGACTTCGTGAGACTTTCGCGAGACCCGTGCAAAAAACCCACGTGACCTTCTTAGAGGGACCGATGACGTCACACGATGATATCATGAGTCATCATGACGTAACAGATCGTCGAAATTCGCGACAGCATCACGAGGGCATATTAGGATATGTTACGTGATGATGAGAAGCGTGCGAACTTGAGCTTGTTGGTGCACATTCATAGTAAAAAACAGCGCGAAAACTCAAGGACGAGACACATGAAACGGGACCAGCGCTGACTACCAACAAATGCGTTTATTTTTGCGGTGCAAATATATACGCTTTTTGAACAGGGAAAGGATGGAGGGAAGGGAGAGGATATTCCTAGCACATGCGCACCTGCCGGGCTTGTCAACGAAGCCTGGAACGCTCAACTGCGAAGATAGTTAATCTCTTTGTCAGTTAGTGCGATAGAAGGGGCGCTGATACAAGCGTGACCTGCCTCATGGATGGCGAAGGCTTCATACATTTCGCGGGCGCGATTATCACTGTACTGGCGCACGATGCGCGTCTGGTGAAAGTTTGGGGTGCATCCGCACGCAGCACAATGTATTGCTAGATCGCTACCTGTTTTCGTTCTAATGTTGTTGGAATGTTCACGAAAGCGATCGTTCACACAGCGGCTAGTCTGACCAATGTAGTTGCTGCCGCAGGATGTGGGAACCTCGTAGATAACACCCACACTGCACGGGAGGAAGCAGGTGACATGTTTCTTCTTGCACGCCAGACTTGCAGATCCTTGTGTTTTCGCGCTGTTTTTTACTATGTACATGATGATGGTGTTACATGAATTGTCGCTTGGTGGATCGATTCCGGAGGCAGTGCAACACCATGTTCGGCGCAAAAGTCCACTGAGAAGCTGTCTTGGATTAGAGTGCATCAGAGACGCTGTGATATTTTTATTTTCTGCATAATTAAAGTTATTAATTATTTATCTAAACAATATGTGAATGTTGCTAACAGGAGCATTGACACTGCAACCGCCAGGTGATATACACTGTAAAACATCGGATGGGTAACTCGAAGGTTGTGGGTTCGGATCCCACAGAGGGAAAGGGGGATTTTTCGCCCCCTTTAATTCATCTCAATGTAAGTCATAATTACTGCACTGCAGCTAAAGGCAACAGTTACTGCCCCTATGCTTTCCTTCGCCTAATTGTCTGCTGGATTCATTTGGATGCAACTGACAGCCTCGTATCAACGGAGAGAAGGAAGAAGTGGAGGAGTGGCTGTGCTGCTTCGTTCGTCTTCGTGAAGTTTTTCCTATTTTATGTGCCTCATTGCGCATCCTCTTGCACACTGATCTTCGGAGCTTCGGACATGGTCCCAGGAAGGTGTGCGGCGCCCCCGGGACCGCACCCAACGAAGCCTCCTGAGCTTCAACCCGGTACCACGCCACACCAAGCACAGCAGATGCAAGCGGCGGCAGCCAGCACCGTGGCCATTTCTGGCGCTGGGTTGCAGCTTCCAACGGCTACAGGTCAGAACTACCCTCCATCTTCTGCGAATCTCGCTACCACCTGGCCAAGGTCCTCCCATAGAGACCATTTCCTGTCTCGACGTCAATCTGCCTGTAGGTCAGGGCGATGACTTTTCTCACATGTCAGAATCCTCTGCAACTGTTGCATACATGGATGCTACCGCGCTTTCTTCCAACGGCCCGGAAAAACACATTGATGTACCACCCGTCAAACGCTGCCGCGAATCGAAGAGGTTGCTTATGGTACCTAGCTCTGAGACCGCAGAAAACGCACCTAAGCCAAACTTGACTATCATATTCAAGGCAAGAAACGCTGAGCAAGTTATCACACGCTTCAATCCGCTAGCACTTAAGACAGCCTTTGAAGAGACAGCTCCAGATGGCGTACAAGTACGACCAAATGAACGTTTGAATCTCCTGGCTGTCGATACTCGTAATGCAGACGCTTCTGAACGTCTACTGCAAATCTCAAGTATTGCTGGAGTACTTGTACCAGCCACGACCGAGCAACTGCGGAGTAGGCGTCATCAAGGGAGTTCCTTTAGACCTTGATCAAGCGGACATTCTCGCTGCGCTTTTTCAAAGAGCTCCCGTCAGATCTGTAAGGCGACTGGGAACGTCAGAAAACGTCCGCATTGTCTTTGTTACCGAAAGTGCACCCGAGTACGTCATCCTGGGCTACACACGTTACCGAGTGTACAAGTACATTGAGGCTCCAAGACAGTGCACCAAGTGTCAGCGTTTTGGCCATGTTGCTGGTGGCTGCAGGTTACAAGCACGATGCTCACGCTGCGGGGGCAACCACGACCGATCTGCATGTGGAAATCAAGAGCCACAGTGCCCTAACTCTTTCAGAAGCCACGGATGTGGCTATTTCGCGCAAAGAAAACACAAGGGGACGGTTAAGGGGAGCGCAAATTTTCGACTGTTTATTCCAGATTTACTGCAGTAGTATATATATATGCAAACGCATGCGCAGAAAGCGAGGCAAACATCGAACAGATAGTGTTTTGTGCAATGCAATACATAGGTATAGACATGCGCAAAAGGGCAGGCTCACAACAATCGGATACCATCTTAATCACAACCTGCGATGCAATAACGTGCTCTCTGCCTGCGAAAGGAACAATGAAGTGTCACTTGCACTGTGTTTTCGGCACCTCGGAGGCTTTCACGCATTTGTGCTCGTTCGAGCGGCGCGCCACTGGCAGAGTGTGTCAAGAAGCACACAAACTGTTTTTTGAAGTGTTCAGTAGGCGTTGTCTATAAGATTCCGCTCAGTTGTGGCAAGGTGTACATCGGCCAGTCTGGCCTGTGTATAAATGATCGCCTAAGGGAGCACGCGTTATCAATGAGGAATGGCACAGGTTCGCATTTGCCGCATCATTGCAAGGAGTGCTCGTGCGAACCTCTGCTGAAAGGCACGACTATCTTACGAAGAAGCAAGGACGAGGTGGCACGTGAACTAGCGGAGGCGATGTATGTACAGCGGTGAGCACTCTTAGGGTGAACACGCGAGCGCGTGGCCGACGGCACTGTCGGCGCCGCGTAACGGTCATCGGTGGAAACATTGCGCATGCGCATCATGCGTTCTACGAAATACTCTTTCCACCGCGCGCACACAAGCGTATCCCCAACAAGCATACCTATGACGCAGTGCGCGTGGTGGAAAGAGTGTATCGCAAAGCACATGCTGCGCATGTGCAATGTTTCCAACGATGGCTGTTACGCGGCGCTGATAGTGCCGTCGGCCACGCGCTCGCGTGTTCACCAAAACAGTGCTCACCGCTGTACATTAAGCAATTCGGAGACCATGCATCAGTGTGCCGTCCTTGTCGCTTTTTGAAAACGAGTTTGTCTTCCTATCTGAGAGATTGTGATGATAGGTCTTTGTGCATTTATATGCATATATTTTGTAGTTGTTATTGTTGTTGTGTGTTGTACGCGTGCGTGAGGGTTCCAGAAGATGAGCGTCGATTTCATAAAAATCAGTTGCGAGTGTGCGCTTGTCCGGGTTACTTCTACGTCCTCGTTCTTGGTTTGCGCCAACGATTTTTTTAACCAGGAAGAAGTTCAGGAGTTTGAAGAGATGAAAAATTCTTTATTTTTTATTCATATACCCTAAGGGTCCTTGGGGGCATTACATAGGGGGGGTGGGGGGAGGGGCTGTGGTTGCAATACTGTAGGGTTATGTTTACAAAATAAATATTTACACAGAACATAAAAAAAGAAAATCTAAAGAGCACAAGAAGTCTGCATACGAAGAAAACATGGTAATACAGTGTAGCAATCAGTAAGGCATGAAGCAAGGCATGCAACAATACAGGTGATATTGGAACTGAACTAAACAAAAGAAAGCTACAAAATTTTAAACTTCGACCTTCCACCTCTCCTTTAATTTGCTAACAAATGTGTCGTGATCGCGCGCAGTTACACCATCGCTTGGTAGTTTATTCCAATGATAAATTGCAAGAAACAGCGGTGAGTCACGAAGGAAGTTAGTACGCGCAAATATGGGTTGCATTTTGTATGCATGATCCAGGCGTGGAAAAATGCGATGAGCCGGTTTACTCTGTGATTGTAAGAACGATGAATCACTGAAATAAAGCCTGTGGAAGTGAGACAGCAGTGTGATAAGCCTACGCTTTTCTAGTGCAGGTAAATTCAATGACGTTTTAAAAGCTGTTGTGCTACAGACCCGTGAATATCTTCCTGTGATAAAACGGGCTGCCTTGTTTTGGATGGCCCCAAGTTTATGAATTAGGTATTGCTGGTTAGGTTTCCATATAAGGGCGGCGTATTCCATTTTTGAGCGAACTAAAGTTATGTATGCGAGAAGTTTGGTGCACTGGTTAGCAGATTGCAAGTTACGTTTAATGAATTATAGGGCTCTTGCAGCATTACTAGATATTGCCTCAACATGATAATTCCATGAGAGGTTGTGTGTAAGATGGACGCCTAAGCATTTTATTAACGCGATAGCGTTAAAGAGCTCGTATCGCAGAAATTCCGCCGTCGGCGTCGGCGCCGTTGGTTGTGAGCGAAAAATCATCATCTTGTCCGTTACCGAAAAATCGAAAAAGCTGCAAATAAAATAAATAATAAAAATGTTGGGTCCGAGTGAGAATCGAACCCAGGCTGTCTGCGTGGCAAGCAGGTGTTCTACCACACAGCCACGCCTCTGCTTGGCGCTGCACTGAAAGTAACTTTCATGCTTCCCAAAAATTCGCGTGCTGTATACTGGTGCCACAGTACGAGATGTAATATCGCAGTAATATTGCGTGGTACAAGCGTACATTGCCATCGGGCGTCACACCATGTCAATATCATAACGACTTGGTGGTTTAAAGACAGCCACCCATTACAAAAGGCACACACATTACTGCGCGTATTCCCTTAAGACCACGTAGTGGGTGCATCGCAACTTCGAAAAAGTTTCTCGCGCATAATTGCTCCTGGTTTAAAGCATGCTACCCATTACATAAGGCACACACCTTAGTGCGCGCATTCTGTTAAACACTCGTAGTGTTCGAAGTGCGCACTCGGGGTAGGATATCGCTATCGCGTTCAACTCTTAAAGGCGACGCTTAAGCGTCCCCCAATTTTTTGTAGACACATTTTCAACTAGCATATTGTTAATCATGTAAGAATGCACTATGGGGTGTCGCTATTTCCCCAGGGTTCAAGAGGTTTTCGATGCTTCTGCGGGGCAAACAGGCAGATGCCTCAATGAAAGGCTCAGAGAACATCGCTACGCTTCGTGCGCCAGCAAACCGCAGTCTCAAGCAAAAGTTTCATGCATTGCAGGAAGTGTAGTCGAATGTATGACACAAGTTCAGTTTTGGCAAAATATAAGGATGTAATTACGCACGAAATTTGGGAAGCCTTCCAGTATTGGACCGACAAAGCACATCGTCCACTTATCCCTCATTCTGCTGACCCCGCTTGAAGTTATCAGACGCAGCAGGGAGCAAACCAGGCAGCCGCACCCAAGAACATAAAAATTCAAGAGTCATCGCCAAACGGACTTCACCCCTCGTGCAGCATCAGGAAGCAGTAAGCTATGGTTTTACGCCCCTCCCCCATTTTTTTCTTCATTTCTTTGCATCTCCTTCCTCGTGTTCTAATTAGAGCACTGCACGAGCTCGGGCCTACCCGAAAACCCGGGCCCTGCCCCAGCCGTGTGGCGGGCTGGGCCTTGCCGGGTAAAGTAGTTTTCACGGCCGGCCCGGGCCGTCCTCGGTTCTGAAGCTCCGGGCTTCGGGTCAGGCCGGGCTTGGACGTTGCTCAGTTCATAAAGGGACAGTAAAGTGAAACACTGAATCGGTTTATACCGATAAAAAGTACTGGTGTGCAAGCAGTGAAATTTCATCTGAAATGGAATTCGAATCATAGTGCCGAATAGATCAAATCGAATATCGAATACAAAAGTATTTTAATGAAAATTGAAAGAAAGACGCAAAGCAATGAAATCTGAACATGTCCTCGAGCACATGACGCGGGTAGTAACTTCTACCGAAAGACTACAAATAGTCATGCAGAAACCCAAGCTGTTCCACATGACCTGTCTTCAGGCTCTCTCGCCGTGACATCACGTCGCTTCCTGCGGTTGCAAACATGCGCTCACTGGGCACCTCAGTAGCAGGAATGGGAAGGCATCGCAAAGCGATTTCGACGATGCATGGAAAAAGTGCAGCTCTATGCTCGGCGGTGTGGCGACTGCACAGCGTGTGCAAATTTTCACATGTGAAGCCAATCTCCGAGGGTTTTGCGGGCCAAAGTCGGGACGTTTTACGGCGATTGTGGCATACGCCACCGAACTACGCATGAAGTCCGTGCCTTCGTTTCGAACGCGAAGTTGGCAAGGGCTTGACAGTTTTCTCACGTGTATTTTTTTCACGTGCGGAAATGACATATTCGTTAAAATAAACATGCTCTCGCTTTTAAACCAGGATATCGGTGAAAGTTTTAACGAAAGGCCTACTGTAACGACGTTAGCATTAGTTTTAGCCACCGCAGTCTAACGAAGTTGCACCATTGACGTTTGTCTCGTTTTAAAAATTCGTCCTTTAGAATTATTCGAAACTTCGAATACTGGCTATTCGAAAGTCGAATCGAATTGTTCGATTAGGTACTATTCGATTCGAATTCGAGACTCGAATATTTGCACACCCCTAATAAAAAGTACTCTTAGTCTTAGAATTCGAATGTCATTAATTTCACAATCATAAGTTTTTTAATAGACGAGAAAATCAAGGTCAAAATTCCATATTTAAATTTCACGCCGCGTGGCGTCACGGATTGCAAATGTATATCTCGTATTTTGGGGACGTTGGCTCAACGACATTTCCTGAAACTTAGTGTGCAAAGATTATGACCCTCTCAGAGGTCAATGTACTTCGTTTTTACCGATTAGGAACACCGAGGCCCCAGTAGACGCCGTCAAATTCTATGACGTCACGGCGTATGCTGCGCGAATTTCAAGGTGGCGTCGCCACGCGCATTTTCTTTTGCGCATTTTCTCGTTTATCAAGAGCATTGTTTCGGCGACCGTGTTTTTTTCGGAATAGTAAAAGAGTATTTTGCTGATAATAGAAAAAATCAATTAATAATAATATCCGGGGGTTAACGTCCCAAAACCACGATATGATTATGAGAGACGCCGTAGTAGAGGGCTCCGGAAATTTCGACCACCTGGGGTTCTTTAACGTACACCTAAATCTAAGTACATGGGCCTCAGACATTTTCGCCTGCATCGAAAATGCAACCGCCGCGGCCGGGATTCGATCCCGCGACCTTCGGGTCAGCAAAAAAAAATCGATATTATGCTTAGTGTCCCTTTCAGTTTGTTCCACATACGTTATGCATACATATGTTTCAAATTTGGTCTCGAAAAAAAAAAACGCTTTTTTCACGTGGGACAAGCTATTTGGAGAAGTTTTATGAGGGACAAGTACTGAAGTTCGTTTGCTTCTTGCATATGGGGTTACTTGATCATATCTGAAACGGGCGAGCTAAAAAGTAAATAAAGCAGGCGCTCATAAAGTTCACACCTCGCTATTCAGTGCTTTATTTGCATTCGTCATTATTTTATATCCCAAATGTTATTCTGTAATCACAGTAATGTAATACAATAAATTTACACTTATAACTTATTTTACGCTTATAACTTATCATCGCACGAGCGATCACGGAGTTCCGAAGGAGGGAAACGTTCTTCAAAGTTCCAGCCCCCCAGTAAAACGAAATAACTCGTAACACAGAATCCCCGTAGAGACACATTCTTTTTGCGTGGCTCCGTCACGGCTCCCAGTGGTGATGTGACCCGAGATGGACATGCACAGCATGTTTAGTGTGCCAACATTGTTAACGCCTCAGCTTTCGTCTTGTTCCGCTATGTCAGGGGTCTCACATCAGCTAAAGGGCCGCATTCACGAAAATTTACTCCCGCAATGGCGAGGACAGTGACGAAGGTGGGGGCGAAAGGGGGGGGGGGTTAATGGGTTGTACCAAATGTCAGCTAACATTACCATTTGAAAGAAGACCTTTCTCATGTCTCATATACGGGCAATTTCTGAAGGGTATTGAGCGGCAGGATTCCAAGAACATATCGATACCTATCTCCAAAATGACTGAAATCTGGACGTCGATTCTAGAATATATATGTCTTGGTTTACGGTCATGTATGAACACATGGTGACCGCAGGGGGTGCCTCACGAAAAAAAGTCTTTGCACATCTCATGACTGTGTAGCTCAAGAACGTACATATAAAGAAAATGAAAAAAAAATGGGATGAAGGCAGTCATGAGCGGGCCGCGGGCGGCTATAGTGAGAGGTCCGCGGGCAGCGTGTTTGAGACCCCTGCGCTATGCAGTGCGAGAGCTACATGGTAGTGTTGCAACAGCGCTGGAATGTGCAGGAATAGCGCAGGTCCAATGAACAAGGCGTGGCTTGAAATATCTGGCTTGAAATAAGGCAATTACGAATTCCATACCGGGTGATGTCCCCTTTCCTAGAACCGTATGCAGGCAGTGAGTAAGCGTCCAGAAGCCTATTCGCGCCTTTATTATCAAACTGGAACGAGCCCCGAAAATTGATCTAAATCACTTCGCCCACCTCCTGCCAGTCCTACCCGCGTTGTCCGAAAGTCCAATGCGTAGTCCAATGGCCACCTTCTACCAATATACCATCGTTATGAAGGCATACACTATTACAATACGGAAAAAATAGCGTGCAAATCATGCATGACATACACTGGTGAAAACTGCAAGGAGAAGACCTTAAGGAGGGGTTCTATACAAGATATTGAAGAGTGCACGACGTTCGGGAACGAGAGAAATGAAGGGATGAACTGGACAGCTATTTTCATTCGGCAGAGGTCCAAAAAGACATCCTAAATTTGCTTCAGTGGTGGAAGTTAAGAACGACGACGGCCAACGCCTTCACAATTCGCAAGGCAGATGTTACGCGCCCCTACGGCTAGCGGAAGCAGTGCAAGAAACTTTAGCGCGGCAGGATATGTGATGAAACAGCGCATGGCGTGCTTAAAGTTGGAATCACTCGATAATTTCACCTTTTTCACAACATGTGAAAACACAAACTATACACTATGCCACAAAAAACTTACTGCGTACACAAGCAGTGGTGTGACATATGAAAAGAATGCTTGGACAAATAGTTTTTTTCTTCCTTTCAGCTGCTTATACGTATTTCTAAAAGTACACGTTATGCACGCAGTTCGTTATAGTTTTTATCTGGGTTATTGTTTTTACAACAAAGATATTAAATTTGGCTTTTTTCCCTCCATTTCTCTTGCTGTGGCAAAATGCTACTATGCTGAAGACAGGTGTTACATATCCAGAAGGGTGCACGATTGGCTTTGTCGTTAGAGCATGCACTAAACCTTAATAGAGAATGCAATAAAAACGAAGTGGAGATTGCGTTCTGTTCTCCGTCCCCTCTGTTATTATTGCGCTCCCTATCAAAACGAAACGCATGCTGCAAATCACTCTCCTTTTTACAATATCTGCTACAAAACGCTTCTGATGATCCCTGTTGTACTTGCAGACAAAGTAGGTATAGTATACCACTGCTGAACGAACGTTCATCGTGCCTAGTGTGGCCGCTCAAGTGTTTCCACCGTGAGCCCCTTTTTACAAGAAATTACCTTAAGTTAAAGTATAATTGTTAGTGGAGCATGCGCCAACAAAGCGTAGATATTTGCCACCTAAAACGCCTTGCTATCGACTCCATGTTCAGGCTCGGGCTCCTGTCGGGCCTGATATGCGGTCGGGCCGGGCCGGGTGCGCGAAATTTTTTCTCGTGTTCAGGCCGGGCCCGGGTCTCGTTTTGAGTGACCGGGCCGGATTCGAGCGGGTAAACTTGAAAGAGTTCCGGGCCTGGGCCAGGCATCACGGCTTGTGCAGTACTCTAGTTCTAATTCCTTCATGTCTGTCCAAACATTCTAGTTTATAGTTGCAGCCCTTTGTGTCTTCTTTATTCTGTGTGTCCTCCGTAACTTTGTCTGTCCTGTAACATCAGCGCATTTTAAAAATTATGCAAAGCCAGCTAGCCCAACACCTTGCCTTGCTCCTATGCCATGTGATTGTCAATGTAGATTCCCAGTGCCCTAAGTAATGCTACTAAGTCTACTTCTACGTAATTTGGAATAATTAGCGCTATCTTTGTCGTACTGTTCTGTGGTCGAAACAATAGCCCGTTTTTATTGCGACAGCAATTATATGAACGCTCCTGATGGGTTTTTACCGTCGCTGTCATTTTTCGTGTAAAGTCTAAACCAATAACATCGACCCGCGCATCGTATGTTCTACCTGCGAGTAAAAGCGCGCGCGTGTTGGCGACGAGTGCGGCTGGAGCAGAGATGAAAGAGCCGGCCATTTCAGTCGCACGGATGGCGCTGCGTTAACGTCACTCCGCGTGCGAGACCAGCCATCGATTGCTCCTGAAGCAGAGAGGAAACGCCCCGAACGTCTTTGCTTGGGCGCTGGGTACATTGATCATAAGGGCGAGGTACTTTGACCAACCGCGTACTTTGATCATAAGGGCGAGGTAGCGAGCGCTGGCGCGCGTGCTATCTCGGCGGACATCAGCAAACGACTCGTATTGGTGCTGTACTTTCACCGTCTACTTCGCGTTGAGACGACAGACAGCACGAAAACTCCTTCACTCCCTGGAGGGGCCACATTTCTTTACACCAGCCTTTTGCAGAGTTAAACGAGATCGGATTAAAAAGAGTTAGAGGCTAGCCTTACTTCGTTTAGCATTACAATTTGTTGCTATCGCATTCACTGCTTCGCCATTGCAGCGAAGCTGCGGTTTTTTTAGATGCGAACTATCCCTTGCTCGGGGGTATGTCACGCGGCGTGGTAGTCCGCACGCGGCGTAGTAGTCCGCACTCACACTACGCATGCGCGACTCTCCTTCCCTCTGTGAAACAGCTGCGCATTACTCTCTCCACTTCTCTACACTCACAGATGTAGAGGGAATACTGCGAGGGTAGAGCGGCTGTATTACTCTCGCCAGAGTTCTTTAACGCCATGGGGGAGTAGTGGAGAGTTAGCCGCGGAACTTGCTCTTTCCTTGAAGGCAGAGTAAAAGAGACCGCGAACTCTCTGCTACTCAGATAGAGTGGCCAATCCACGGAACTCCCGCCCCGACGTAGCGTGAACAGGGTCGGGAACTCCCTCCTAAGCAGACGGAGTACAAACTAGCGCGATATTCTGGCCGACGCCGCACAGCGATATACAACTGTCTCTTAACCATAATCCTTCGAGCGTAGACGCCACAGATGTCACTTTATTGTGCAAGTTAATAGGATAGCTTTCAGTAATAACAAAAGAAAGTGTTTGTGATCGTAAACCTGTGGTTTCTGAAACGCCAACAGAGGCATGCTTCGAAGCCTCGAACATCGGCAACTTCTAACGCATCGCCAACTTAGTTTACGACACAAACTAATTGCTGGAATAAGGTAGACACTAAAGCATTATTGCAATAAAAAAGAGCCGTGAGAAAAAAAAAAAAAACGTCCGGCAGGAGGAATCGAACCTGCCACCATCAGATTCACAGCAGAGGTCTCTACCACTACGCCAAGCCTCAACGCAGCACTCTTGCCGTAAAAACACTAGTCAAGACAGAGCTCACCTCTCGACTCGACAGTATGGGTCGCATACTGTAGACGCGATCTTCCTTTTCAAATAAAATTCGCGTCTTCATAACACACAAAACATCTGACGACCACGAATCACATTCAATAACCTGTATTTTCTCGCGCTATCGACGATACACCCGCACAGCGCCCGTGTCAATGTACTGATTTGCATCTGAATCGATAGGTGCAACTACATACATAACCGATCGCCAAGCACCAAAATGAACGTGCAAGAAAGTATGCCATCATGTTAGTTCAACAAGGCGTACTAATTGACAAGTCTGTGTCTGCGAAGTGCCGGCGAGTGCGCCCGGCGGCTTTCGGTGGCTGCCGGGGTGCGTTTGCTGAAAGCGGCGTCGTAACGATGCCCATCGCTTCTTGTACGAACACCGTACGCAAGAAAAAATGGTTCATTCAGGTTAACCGATACGAAAGCTCTACTGTACACTCATTTTTACACGTCGGAATCGCGTATCCTTAAACCCAGAAGCGCCGACAGCGTGTACACACGGACTCGGCAGGTGCGCTAGGCCTACCTTCGCTGGGAGTCGTACGGGTCATATTGAGTGCGACCGATCTCGGCGCAAGTGGCTGACGAAGGTTGAAGAATGTGCATTTTATCGTCGAAAGCTTTGAATGCATTAAAATGCAACCGAGGTTGAGCGAAAGTGCGGGAATCGCCAGAGATGCTCTTGCATTGTGGTGATGTTGATCGGCGTTGCTTTTCTGGCGTACGTGCCGCGCCTGCCGCGGCACCGCATGTCCGATCGGACGCCAGATCGTAACGTCGTAAAGTATTCATCAGCCAGCCCTGGTAAAAGATCGCCGCAAGTGTATTTGTGAGCGCCTGACTACAACTCTCAGACTTTGGCATGAGCGGCTGTACGGCATTGAGCCGATATCATAGAGTCCCAGCTGATATTTGGAATTTACGAATGAAAAACGGTGTTGAATATTATGCTGTTTTATAGTAAAAGATCGATGTGCCAACAGTATCCCAATAGATCTTTATATATTTGCACGTGTTCCGTGTATATTTGCTGTGTAAATACGCACAGCAGAGCTGTTGCCACTGGCACTGGAAGGGGGGCAAGACATCATGGATATATATACCGGTTACCGGGTGTACGGTTGTGTGCAGCGCCAGTAGTGCATATGTTCAGTGTTGCTGTGTTGTGTATGAATGAGTGTGCGGATGTGAGTTCTGTGTATGTGTGAGGTAAGCTTGAGGCATTTCAGCCATGTTCACTGTTACATTGTGGAAAACGGACGAAGGATTTCTTTTTTTTGCCTTTTTTTAAACGTTAGTCCTAGCAGCAAGAGTGATTCTACTCTTGGAGGGAGTTCATGCACTCTACCCCAACCAGAATTGTAAAACTCTGCGAGGGAGTAGCGTAATTCCAGCCGAGAGTCTATGTACTCCATTTCAAAAGCGTGAATTTACTCTGGCGAGGGAGCTTGTTCACTCTCGCTCAGCCAGAGTACCAGAACTCTGTCGAGAGAGCGTGCCTACTCTGTGCAGCAGAGAGTTCCCAGCAGTCCTGAAAAGGGAGTGCAATATGGGACAAGCGTTTACTCTCGCAAAGAGAGTTGCTAGCACTCGCTTGCCGCTGTGAGTGTACCAGCACCTGCTTGCGCTTCTCCTGCGTTCTCGCTTCTGCTCTCACGGCGCATGCGCTACTCTCCTCCTCTAGCCTCCTCTCCTTCAAGTGGTAGAGCGCTGCGCGCGTTCCGTCGAACGCTTGCCTCGGTTGGCTCCTCTGAAATGCGGGCTCGACATGCCGAAATTCTTTCCTGCGCAGCGCCGCGATGAGGGCCAGCGCATGCGCGTCCCCTCCCCCCCTCTCTCTCCTCTCCTACGCTGCCTCTCTCTTGCGCGCCTGTCGAAGCTCCCCGTACGCCCTGTGAGAATTAACGGCTAGGCTAGAGGGAAGACTCGACGCGCGTAGTGTTCCTCTTCGCGTTCCACGACGCGAGGTCGGTAGCATGCCAGCGAAAGCCACTGGAAAGCGATCGTGCAAGTGCCCCGGCTTCGCATCGCCTCTTGGTCCCATTTAGGGGGAGATGGTGTAATTTTTTTTAAATACGGGAAGTTTTAAGTTATCTTAATGACCGGATAATTTATGCCAGTTGGTGCTTGATTAACTCTTGTTACTATAAACTGCGTACCTGCATTTAGAGATAGATAGATAGATAGATAGATAGATAGATAGATAGATAGATAGATAGATAGATAGATAGATAGATAGATAGATAGATAGATAGATAGATAGATAGATAGATAGATAGATAGATAGATAGATAGATAGAAATGCATCGCGTTTGGGAACGGCGCGGGAATGCATTTTGGAAGAACAGGCACGAAACCGGGCTGCAGAACAATGTGGTAGCGCACATGAACCGAAGCAAAATGTTTCGGAGACACTGTCTGGCATCACCTCTACAGCTATTTTTATGGCTTGTCTTGAACTGCACTTGTTTGCTGAGAATGGAAAGGCGCAGCGGGGCAGAGTTGAGAAAGGCGTGCAGCACCAAAGCCACGAGATCTGCCACCTCCATCCAGAATAAATGGCACTGACAGTATCACATGCAAAGCGTATTCAGCAGATTTGCCTCGCATTTGATCAAGCCCTCTTCACATCACACGTCGCTTTGTGGGCATCGACGCCGTTGCCGCCGCTGGGAGAGAGGATTACTTACGAAAAAGTCTCGCCGTGTTTCGATGAATGAGCACGACCAGCCGCAGTACGTCGTGCGTGCCTGCTCAACGCGGGCTTTGACGCGCATAAAAGTAGACGAAAAAGGTTTCGAAGCGCGATTCCTCTCTCGGTATAAAGCAGAAACAAGGTGCATAAAAGTGCAAAAGCGCGCATCATGAATTTTATATGCGCAACCTAGAGTCGGAGTGTTCTGTCTCCGCAGTACCGCTGTTCTGTCAGGTGGCGCCGCTGCCCGTCGGAGCAAGCAACGTACGTTTTATTTTCCAGCTTTTCTTATTCTCGTCTTCCCGCTGGCACAGCTGTTTGCCTGCGTGCTTTAGTTCTTGACAGCAGGCTGAAATGTGTCGCCGAGTCACGTCACACGCGTCGCCTGTAACGGTGCTGTAGAAAGTTGCGTTCGTCTGACCGCCGCCACTTTCTGACAGCAAAACACAAAAGGCCCCAGCGTGACACGTCGCGTGCTGCACCAAGAGCTCGGTACCACGAAGCGTGGGTCACGGCACCAAGCACCGTGTTTTTGGCCGCGCGTTCGCCGGCTAGTTGACGTCGCCTCACTTTCACTACGACGCTGCACGGAGGTGATAAGTGGTGCACGAAGTGCTAATTGTACTTAGGCGAAAGCCTCAAGTGCCTCGTTGCGTGGCCCCTTGACCGAATCACAGCAAGCTAACGAATTGGTACACAAAAAAAAACAGATTGGAGCAGCTACGCGCTAGTTGCGCGAAGACTGAGGAACAGGGCGTAGCCAGGGGAGGGGATTCAAACACCCCCCACGAGAAGAAATTTGTCAATTTTGTATGTGTATATATATATACAAGCACACATACAAACGCACGCAAGAACATACATAAAGCCCCCTGAAAGAATTTCTGGCTACGCCCCGTTGAGGAAAGAGCGATGGCGTTCTCCTCACGCTCACTTCCCTTTCCCATTCCTTGGCATACGTGGCTATATTGCCGCAGAGACTGCCGACAATAAGTTTTCTCTACCAAGAAGCCAGCGGGCCGCTGGGTTAGCGTCCGCAACGTCTCGCGCCTGCTCGTGCTTCATGGGGCCGCGCAACGCATGCCTCTCGCGCACGGTCACGAGACTGTGAGTTGACCAGCGGGCCAGAAGAAGAAGTGCGTTCGTCGAACGGAACCTGAGAGAAATTACTCCGCGACAGAAAAAGAATGCTTGGCAGTCATATGGGCTATCAGCAAATTCAGGCCATACCTCTACGGCAGGCCGTTCCGTGCCGTCAGCGACCACCACTCACTTTGTTGGCTGGCAAGCTTAAAAGACCCGTCGGGACGACTTGCGAGATGGAGCCTCAGGCTCCAAGAATACGACATTACCGTTGTATATAGGTCTGGCAGAAAACACAATGATGCTGATTGCTTGTCACGCTCGCCACTCGACTCTACTCCTTCAGAAGAAGAGGACTTCCCATTCTTTTGTGTAATGGAAACCTCAGAAATTGCCGAGCATCAACGGGCTGACACAGAACTGCTCCAATTGATAAAGCATCTCGAAGGGTTTGACGTCCAAGTTCCACGCGCATTTAAGAGAGGATTATCCTCATTCTGTCTCCGAGCTAATGCACTCTACAAGAGGAACTTTGAGCACAACAAGGAGAAGTTCCTACTCGTTGTACCGTCAGCCATGAGGCCTGAAATCTTAGAAGCTTGTCACGATGAACCGTCGGCGGGCCACTTGGGCGTCAGTCGAACATTCGCCAGAATTCACCAAAAATATTACTGGCCCAAGTTGTTTGCGTCTGTGCGGCATTACGTGAAGACATGTCGCGAATGCCAAAGGCGCAAAGCACCACCCCTCAAGATGGCCGGCCTTCTCCAGCCCGTAGACCCTCCTAAGACTCCATTTCAACAAGTGGGAATGGACCTTCTCGGACCGTTTCCAATGTCGTCATCAGGGAAAAGGTGGATCGTCGTCGCGACGGACTATTTGACACGGTACGCTGAAACCGGCTGCCTTGAGCGAGGAACGGCAACTGAAGTTGCCAAGTTTTTCGTTCAAAACATAGTTCTTCGACATGGTGCCCCAATGGTCGTCATTACCGATCGAGGAGCAGCCTTCACATCTGCGTTGATGCAGTCCTTGATGACGATGACTAATACCAGTCATAGAAAAAGCACTGCATACCACCCACAAACGAACGGGTTGACGGAACGCCTAAACCGAACCATTGCTGACATGCTATCGATGTATGTTGACATTGAGCATAAGACGTGGGACGAAATCCTGCCATACGCAACTTTCGCCTACAATACGGCCCTACAGGAAACTACCCGCGTCCCCCCATTTCAGCTGGTCTACGGCCGCACTGTCACTACGACACTCGACGCGATGTTACCAGTAGACAACGACAATTACGAGCCATCTGAAGTTGACGACTTTCTACAAAGAGCTGAAGAAGCGCGCCAGCTGGCACGACACCGAATAATTCAACAACAACGCAAGGACGCAAGCCACTACAACCTGCGCCGCCGAGAAGTTCAGTACCATCCAGGCGATAAAGTGTGGATATGGACACCAATACGACGCCGCGGGCTCTCAGAAAAGCTCCTCCGTCGGTACTTTGGTCCATATAAGGTTCTCCGACGACTTAGTGACCTAAACTACCAAGTCATCCCCGATGGACACGAGCGCTCAAAACGGCAAAACACTGCGGAGGTCGTACACGTAGTGCGCATGAAACCCTATTACGAGAGACAGTGAAAACGCTCCCTTCTTGTCTACTTCCCCCCATCGCGCATCGGGACGATGCGTATTCCGGAGGGGGCTAATGCCGCAGAGACTGCCGACAATAAGTTTTCTCTACCAAGAAGCCAGCGGGCCGCTGGGTTAGCGTCCGCAACGTCTCGCGCCTGCTCGTGCTTCATGGGGCCGCGCAACGCATGCCTCTCGCGCACGGTCACGAGACTGTGAGTTGACCAGCGGGCCAGAAGAAGAAGTGCGTTCGTCGAACGGACACTTTTTATGTGTGGCACGCTATAGCGGACTCCTTGATTTTGCACCTAGTTATCTGGGCACAAGTTCGCCTACAATAAACGAGTGTTTGTGTTTCCCCTCTTCAATACGCTACAATATTTCCTTTCTTTCTCTCTACATCTCTTTCTGTCACGCTCTTTGTTTGCGTGCTTTGTCGTCATCCCTCCGTAGCTTTCAGCGCTGGTACGAGAGGAGGGAGAAAGCGCTTAAAGCGTGCGGCAAATCTCTTCGCTCTTACTTGACGGATCCTAAAGTTTTTGCGGCAGGCGATTTGTAAGGCAATAAGCCCTTTTAATGAAGCCATTAGACGATTACATGGAAAACTGTTGCAGGGCCCCTTTAACACACTCGCCTTTGGATCGTGGGTATGCATGCTCGAAACCCGCCTCGCCAAGAATTTCTCTTTTTAACACGAAAGTGTTTTATGCCGGGCTCCACCACGGCTCCACTGACGTATTTCCGTCACGGATATGACGTTGTAAAATATAAAGACTAACAGTTGACAAAGAAAAAACCAGAAGAAAAAGTTCCGTCACCGGGAGTCGAACTTACAACCCCTCGTTCCGCAGCGCGGGGCGCGAAACGACTCGGCTACAGACGGCACGTTCTTTGCCATGCTAACGGCGAGCTAATTATATACACCATTTGCCGGTGGCGGTACTCGTAGATCGGTGGTGCATCAGCGTGTTTTCATTATCACTAGAGGGATGGCGCGAAGGGCTCGAAGAGCGTGCTTTAAAGGTCGTCGCCCCACGCGGATAAGAGCGCGCCTCTACAGGGCGTGGTCGCTCGTGCGTAGGCTTATCTCGTCTTGTGCTCTCACCGCAAGTTTGCGTTGAGAGCGCGAAGGTCACTTCGTTAACTGCAGCGGCCGCTTTTGCGAAAGGAATGCGCTACTCACACAGAAATAAGTTACAACTGTGACAGTTAGTTCGCGCTCATCCTGTGTATGTTCGTTCCGTGCGTCCTTTCTGCTTGAGCAGCGCGTTGCAAGTTTCGAGCTGCTTGCCGTTCTTCGCGTGACATTACAATTTTTGCCGTAGCATTCATTCCTTCGCGCTTGGGGCGAAGCAATTGACAACAAACGTCTGTGAAGACGCGTTTCACTTTCGTGTTATACCGATTCCTATGACAAAGGGATCAGTGATGTTTTTTCTACCTCTTTCCCTCTTTCTTTCTCTCTCGCTGTACTCGTTCCCTCGCCCATCAGTGTTGTCGCATCCCTCGCCGAACAAATCGGCGCACGTGTTCTGGAAGCGAAGAAGAGGATCAAGAGAGGGCATGCCGGCTCATGATGATGATAATTTCTGGTCGCGACTAACGGCGATTTTACCCTTCTTGGGGTCATGCTCGAAAAACTGCCAAGATCATCAAGGCAGAGCAGGGCTGGGCAAAGATACTTTGAAATTGTATCGCGATACGATACAAGATACTGCAACACTGATTGTATCCGATACGATACATTCAAATTGTATCTTAAGATACTTCGATACATTCTCAAATGTGATAATATATATCTATATAATGTAGCATTAAACGCCTAAGCACATAAATTTTCGCTTGAAAATTTATTAACTGCGACCAATTGTGTTTCGTTTGAATGAAAACTGTTAGTATCTCAAAAGTTTTGTACTTCTTGTTCAAGGTATATCTGTTTTATTCCGAAACAACTTATTGGCGTTGTTTTAGCTACTTAACATGACAGCTCTTTACACATTTTGCTGATAGCGATTCTTGCTTGTAGCTTTTGTAATTGATGGGAGCTAGTCGCTGCTCTGCTTGCTGACCAGCAAACGGGTTGTCAACTAACCATATGAACTTCGATAAGAAGCCTCCACACAATGGTGCAAATACTGCTGCCGAGTTCTACCTTGCCGGTAAACATACTATGGTTTTCGCAATAGCGGATCACCGGACAGGTGTAAGTCACCAAGAACATGTGCAGCCCAGAAACATTTCAGACGTATTGTACAGTTGCGCAAAGTGCTGCAGGACACAGCCGCTATTCACACTATTATCCGTTATAGATCCGATTACCTGGTGAGTAGCAACAGTAAAAGAATTCAGGGAAGCCTAAACAACGAAAGCGAATATATGCAAGTAAAAAAAAGGCGGTTCCGTATCAAACATAGCGAATAAGTATAGAAGCACGATACAGGAGGCACCCCCAAGAGCTAATAATAATTGTTGCGTTTTACGTCGAAAAACCACGATATGATTATGAAATACGCTGTACGGAGGGCTTCCGAAATTTTGAGCACCTGGGGTTCTAAAACATGCATATCAGCACACGGGCCCTACCATTTTGCCTCCATCGAAATCCGGCTGCCGCGACCTTCGGATCAGCAGTCAAGCGGCATAAGCACTGGACCACCGCGGCGGGTAACCCCTAATAGCTACAATCAAATTCAGTGCCTATGGAAGATGGCGCAAAACGTCTGTTTGGGACGCTCATGACAAAAACGGAGCATTTGTTATAACAGTGTTTCTCCAATACCTTTGCGAACGTATTCAAGATGGCGCCTAATAATTTGCGTTACTATAATGCAAAGTCAATTTTGCTATTTCACTCAGCATTAATCAGAATTATCATTACTGTATACTCCAGGCGCGCCCGGATTATTATATATTTGTTCTCAACATCGCCTTTACATAACAGTAAATTCAAGTGGAATATGAGTATGTAAACTTACATTCCACTTGATGAAGAACAGTAGCAGAAATGACGCAGACAGTTAAAAGTAAGAATAAAGCAGGGAGCTTACCTTGGCAGCACGTTAAAGTAAGCAGACGAAACGAATGTAGAGGCATAGGCAATGTATGGGATGGAAACGAAGGACGGCAAAGAAAGAACTGCTGACAATCAAATTATGATTTTTAAAACACTTTGACTAAGAAAAACAGACGTACGCCAAGATAGCGTCTGTTAGGTGAATGCTTGTTCTGTTAAATCCTTGCATAAAATGCAAACTTACATCCACGAGGTCCTTCAAATCGCTGATGTGTGAAAGCCACGACAGGCAAAGCAACCCGCCATTCTTGCATTCTTCAGACTGCGTAACGAAGCACCACACGAGAGGAACTTCGATAATGACTTTACAGCTGCATCAGCATGTGTGCGAAAGACGCCGCACGCGTTGTAGTACGCGGCACAGGAGAGTGGTAAAGTGCCAAGTGTCATGGTACTGACAGAATTAAAAAAAAACGATTAAACAAAAATTCGGCTCGGCGCAGACGTTCGCGCGCTTGTCTGTCGAGAGGACGTGAGCGCCACCTCGTAACTCTGCCCAACCAATATATAGGGACGCTCAGAGCTTATCGCCTACCTCGCTGGAAAACTCTTGAAGAAAGATAAAATAATGTCGCTGCCTTTAGTTTTATTCTGGTGAATTAGTGACATCAGTATCAGCTTGAGAAGCGGAGCTCAACCAACGTGTGAAAAACAGCGCTAAAAAAAAGACGGGACAAGAAAGGACACGAGACCACGGCGCTGTGTCCTTTCTTGTGCCGTCTTTTTTAGCGCTGTTTTTCACCCGTAATCATGAACCAACCAGCCCAAATGCGTACCCTTCAACCAACGTTTTTTGCTTTGCACGGTGGTGGTGCGATCGCAGTATCTTGTATCTTAAGATACACGATACATTCTTCAATGTATCGGAAATACAGATACAGATACTTGTTTTGCGAGACGTATCGCGATACAGATACAAGATACCCAAGGAGTATCAAAGATAGTATCGAAGATACATGTATCTTCGATACTGCCCAGCACTGAGGCAGAGTACTGGCGGCAGGTACAACTGTTTCAAGACTTTTTGCGGGTGATCCTGGTGGAGGGGACGGATCAGATATACCTTCAGAAGCTACAACGAGTACAAAAATCTTGCAGGGCAGGTTACGGAATTCCTGTGGCAGCGTACTCGTACCAGTTTCCCGGTGGTCCAGAAGCAAGCGAAGACTGCGGCGAGCAATGGGACGATTTTAGGCAATATCAGCCTTCCCAACAACGTTCGCAAGATTTTGGACAAGGGTCCAAAATACAGCATCGACCCTGGTGCCCAACGGCATCAGCTCCTCGCCATGGCTTGACGAGCAGCAACTTGCACCAGCCTTCAGGAAAGAGAAAGTGCTCCCAGTGACCACGTGAGCTGCGTAATGTCAAAGGCCGCCTTGGTTCCACGAAGAAGCCTCCTTTCAGGTACGTAGCCAATGCTTTGGGCAAGCGAGAACTTGCAGTCATCCAGGTTGACAAACAAGGGCGTTTCATTCTGATGCCTCAGGGCATGTTTGAAGAGAAGGCCTTAGCGACGGTAATGAAGAACTTCAAGTTTCGTGATTTCAATGCAAAGTCTCAAAAAAGAAAGGTACTCCGGATGCTGAAGAACCTCAACCTGGGATCGCTCTGGAAAAAGGTTGAGAAGTCTGAAACCAGCGCCTTAGAAGCTTTCTTCACAGGCAAAACGCACAAGCCGTAATGTCCGCTTAGGACCATCGTCACAGAAAAGGGATCCTGGCAAGGCCTTGTGAGCAGGTATTTACAGCAGCACCTAAGTTCTTTGGTGATGAATACCCGTTCCTAGTCCGAAGTTCTCTTGACATCATAAAAGGTCTCAGTGATGTGTCCGGCTCCACTGGGTTGTCCGTTAATGTCGAGGAACTGTTTCATTCCATCGCTCACGCGGGACTGTTCCATGCGTTACGTGATGTGATTGACGGGAACGGTGAGATTGCATTCCAGAACACAATGGGGGTGACCTTGAGAACTTCCTTTCAACCTTGAGTCGACAGCTATTAGCTTTAAAGGTCAACATTATGTGCAAAAATCTGGAATATGTATTGGGTCTTCAGTCGCAACTGTTTTATACGACATTTTTCTATCCTGTGTAAACAAGCGTATCGCAACCAAACTTGGCGATTTTCAGCTTGTAAAAGCATTTAGATACGTGGATGATTACCTGCTGATATTCAGTGACGTAGAAGGACCGGTTCCCGACAATACTGATACGGGGTTGTTTGAGTATATACAATATGTATTTACAAAAAAGAATTGGTGGAAGAGTCAAGATGGCTGACCAGCACACTCGCGCGCCAGTCAGGCTCTCCAGCCCTTCGTCTTCCTTCACTTCATCTCCGTAACAGGACCCCCGGGCGTTGTAGCGCCGTGCGACAGAAGTAGGGCTTCATCCGCGAAACATGCACAATTTCAACAGGTGGCGGACTTGACGAATCGAAGTGCAACGGCGCAATCTCGTAATTCACGTCGCTGACTTGACGCAAGACTTGGTAGGGTCCTGAGTAGCGGGACAGGAGTTTCTCGGAGAGCCCTACACGGCGACATGGTGACCAAAGGAGCACCCAATCACCTTGAACAAACTTCATATTACGATGCCGTTGGTCATAGCGGGCTTTTTGGATATCCTGCGACATCGCGTGACGAGATCGGGCGACTTGACGAGCCATGTGAGCCCGGTCAATGGCGTCGTGAGCGTACATTGTAGTACATGGCGCGGAAGACAAGCCGGTGTCAAACGGCAATATTGTCACGGGGTCGTGACGTCGACGAAGGCAGCAGTCAGCAGGTCCGAGATGCAACTCTTTATTTGGCCGAACTTTTGGGCGGGAAACTGAAAGTCAATCTACAGCAATACACTGATAGCGGCGAAGAGAGCGTCGACCGTCGATAACTGACAAGCGGGGAAGCGCGTCGGCATTTATACATGTGCCGTCGAATATTCCAGCGTTATCGCTAATTGTCGCGCATGCTCTAGAATAAGCTCGAGTGTTCGCGTCTTGCGCACAATCTTAACAAAACGATCTACAATAATCGCGATGCTTCTCGAACAATGAGGCGCGCTTTGCGCTGAGCTTTGCTGACAGTCTTTGTGGGCGAAAACCAAATACAGCAAAAATGCTGATAACAAACGCACGTGGCAATGCCCCCCTCTGAAAAAGCATCGTCCCAATGCTTCAAACAGAACACGGGGGGGGGGCAATGTATGCGAGAATAAATAACAACAATAAAGCAAGAAAGTACAATAAAGAAGCACAAGCAAGATAGTACAATAAAAATGAGCGCAAGCAGGAAAGTACAATAATAAAATAAAAGTACAGTCCTCAGAATCACTAACGCGCTTAATATGGCTTGAGGCACACGAAATGGACTACTTCAGGTCGCGCACGGCGCCGCTGAGAGTTCGTAATGCCGTCAGGGACAACCTCGCAGTCGAGTACGCCGAGGCGTCGAAGTACCCTGTATGGTCCGAAGTATCGTCGAAGAAGTTTTCCACTAAGTCCCCGTCGGCGTGTTGGCGTCCATACCCAAACACGGTCACCGGGTTGGTATTCCATGTGGCGTCGTCGAAGGTTGTAGCGGCGACTGTCATTCGACTGCTGGTTCTTGATCCGTAGGCGGGCGAGCTGTCGTGCTTCTTCGGCGCGCTGTAGGTAGGTGGTCACGTCGATTTTTTTCCTCGTCGGTCACGTTTGGTAACATGGCGTCCAGCGTCGTTGCCGGGCTCCGTCCGAAGACCAACTTGTATGGCGTCATCTGCGTCGTTTCCTGTACTGCTGTGTTGTACGGGAAGGTCACGTACGGAAGGATGGCGTCCCACGTCTTGTGTTCAACGTCGACGTACATAGCCAGCATGTCGGTGATGGTCTTATTTAGACTCTCGGTCAGGCCGTTGGTCTGTAGTTGGTACGCGGTGGTCCGGCGGTGGCTTTTTTGCCTGTATCTCAGTATTGCCTGAGTCAGGTCAGCAGTAAACGCCGTACCTCTGTCGGTGATGAGGACCTCTGGGGCGCCATGATGCAGGACGATGTTCTCAACGAAGAACTTCGCTACCTCGGTAGCACTGCCTCTTGGTAGGGCCCTCGTCTGGGCGTAGCGAGTGAGGTAGTCAGCAGCTACGACGATCCATTTGTTTCCGGTATTGGACGCCGGGAACGACCCCAGTAAGTCCATACAGATTTGCTGGAACGGCCGTCGAGGTGGCTCGATTGGCTGCAGAAGTCCGACTGGCCTTGTCGGCGGTGTCTTGCGTCGCTGACAGTCCCGGCAAGTCTTTACGTAGCGAGTGACGTCGGCGACAAGGCGCGGCCAGGAGTACCTTTCCTGTATTCTTGCGAGCGGGCGAGAAACACCCAGGTGTCCAGACGTCGGGTCGTCGTGCAGAGCCTGGAGGACCTCTGGTCGCAATGTCGAGGGCACTACGAGAAGGGAATCGGCTCGAAGCGGCGAGAAGTTCTTAAGGAGAACACCGTCGCGCAAAAAAACAACGTCAGTCCCGGCGTGAATACCTTTGGAACAACGGTGGTCCTGCCCTCGAGGTATTATACAAGGCCCCCGAGTTCTGGGTCCGCTCGCTGTCGTTCGGCGAAGTCGTCGGCACTTATGGTTCCCAAGAAGCAGTCATCCTCCTGATCGTCCTGCGGCGGTGGGTCGACGGGGGCGCGGGACAGGCACTCAGCGTCGGAGTGTTTCCTTCCGCACTTGTACACGACGGTTATGTCGAATTCTTCAAGTCGTAGGCTCCACCGTCCGAGGCGACCTGAAGGGTCCTTCAAGTTAGCTAGCCAGCACAAGGCGTGGTGGTCGCTCACAACTTTGAAGGGCCGGCCGTAGAGGTAGGCGCGAAACTTCGATGTAGCCCAGATGATGGCCAGGCACTCATTTTCTGTTGTGGAATAGTTGATTTCTGCCTTTGATAGCGACCGGCTAGCATAACTGATAACCCTTTCCAATGCGTCTGTCTTCTGCACAAGGACGGCACCGAGTCCTACGCCGCTTGCGTCGGTGTGGATTTCCGTATCGGCGTATTCGTCGAAATGCGCAAGTATCGGAGGCGTCTGCGGGCGTCGTTTTAATTCTTGAAATGCTTGAACTTGCGACGTTTCCCACCTGAATTCGACGTCGGCCTTCGTGAGTTGCGTCAGTGGCTCGGCGATCCGTGAAAATTCCTTGACAAAACGTCTGTTATAGGCGCACGAGCCGAGAAAACGGCGTACGGCCTTCTTCTCGGTGGGCGGTGGGAAGGCAGCGATGGCAGCTGTTTTCCGCGGGTCCGGGCGAACACGATCCTTGTTGATCACGTGGCCCAAGAACAAGAGCTCCTCGTACGCGAAGCGGCACTTTTCAGGCTTCAAGGTGAATCCGGAGGTCTTGATTGCTTGATGTACAGCTTCAAGGCGCCGAAGGTGTTTATCGAAGTTTGAGCAAAACACAACGACGTCGTCCAAGTACACGAGACACGTCTGCCACTTCAAGCCGGCCAGTACTGTATCCATAACCCGTTGAAAAGTCGCAGGTGCCGAGCAAGGACCAAAAGGCATGACCTTGAACTCAAACAGGCCGTCTGGTGTTATAAAGTCAGTCTTTTCTCGGTCTCTCTCGTCGACTTCTATTTCCCAGTAACCGGTCTTGAGGTCCATCGACGAAAAATACTTTACGTTGCGAAATCGATCCAGAGGCTCTTCTATCCGGGGAAGGGGATACACGTCTTTCTTCGTGACTTTGTTCAGGCGACGATAATCGACGCAGAAACGTAGAGTCCCATCCTTCTTCTTCACTAGCACCACAGGGGATGCCCCCGGACTCTTCGACGGCTGGATGATGTCGTCGCGTAGCATTTCGTCGGCCTGTTTCCTCACGGCCTCGCGTTCTCGCGTCGAAACTCTGTACGGGCTCTGACGGAGTGGTCTGGCACTTTCCTCTGTTATGATGCGAGGTTTTGCCACGGGGGTCTGCCAAATTCTTAACGACGACGAAAAGCAGTCCTTGTATTGCAAGAGTAGGGTTTTGAGCTGTTCTTGTTTGTGCTTCGGAAGGCTGGGATGGACGTCGAAAGGTGGTTCCGGAGCTTTATTCGTCGGAGTAGGCTCGCGAGAATCGGTGAGGCCGAAAGCATTGCTAACTTCAACGAATTCTTCGATGTAGGCGACCGTCGTGCCTTTGCTCACGCGTTTGTACTCGTTGCTGAGATTAGTGAGCATCACTGTTGCTTTCCCTGCCCGCAGCTCTGCTACTCCTCTTGCGACGCAAATCTTGCGGTTAATCAAGTGGTGCTGGTCGCCTTCAACGACGCCTTCCAGGTCTGCTGATTTCTGAGTGCCGACGGAAATGATGACGCTGGAACGAGGGGGAATGGTGACCTGGTCTTCCAGCACATTCAAGGCGTGCTTTCTTGGCGGAGTGTGCCGCGGTAGTGCCTTTTCCGTGAACGGTATCATCGACTTGGACCTTAGGTCGATGATTGCTCCATGAAGGCCTAAGATGTCCATACTAAGGGTGACATCTCTCGAGCAACACTGCAGAACTACGAAGTTCGCGGGATAAATCTGGTTGTTAATGGTGAATCTCGCTGTGCAGACTCCCTCCGGCGTTACGAGGTGACCTCCAGCTGTCCGGATTTCGGGGCCGTCCCAGGCTGTCCTAACTTTCTCCAGCTTCGTGGCGACCGGTCCATTGATGACAGAATAGTCGGCTCCGGTGTCGACGAGGGCTGTGATACTGTGGCCGTCGATAAGAACGTCGAGGTCGCTAGTTTGTCGTCTTGCGTTGCAGTTAGGTCGTGGCGTCGGGCCACGGCTACGTTGGTTTGTTCCGTTGCTTCCACGGTGCGTCGTCAGGTCCACTTCCGTCCAGGAAGTTTCGCCGTCAGGGCACTGTCTGGTTCGGGTCGTGTCCTGAAGGCTTCGTCGTGGCGTCGGCGGCGACGGCGGCGGAGGATCTTCGGTATTTCGTCGTACAGCAACCGCACCTCCATCGGTTGCTGCCCACAGTTTTCCGGATGCCGGCTAGGTGACCGGCCCCGGGTTGGGCCAGTGCATCGTCGGCGCTGGGGAGAGGCGTAGCGGCCTGGCGACAGCGATCGGGAAGGTCCTTGGCGGATCCACTGCGCTCCTGCCAGATAGTCGGCGATGTCATGTGGTCGTTCACCCTGCTGTAGACGCGGCGCGTCGATGACGAACCCGCGCAGTCCCATCTGTCGATACTGGCAGCGGCCGTACGTGTGGCCGGCTTCTCCAGTATACATGCGCCGTCGAATATTCCAGCATTATCGCTGGTTGTCGCGCATGCTTTAGCATAAGCTCGAGTGTTCGCGTCTTGCGCACAATCTTAACAAAACGATCTATAATAATCGCGAAGCTTCTCGTGCAATGAGGCGCGGTTTGCGCTCAGCGTTGCTGACAGTCTTTGTGGGGCGAAGCCCAAATGCAGCAAAAGTGCTAATAAGAGACGCACGTGGCAATATGACGTGGCGACGATACAAAAGGTAAAAAGGTGAAAATCCCGTGGTGTCATGTCGAGGGGAATTTTATATGCAAAAGTCAGATAGGCCAACGCGGCGTTCCAAGCGCGATGGTCTTGAGAGGCGTACATCGAAAGCATCTCTATGAGTGTGCAGTTAAGACGGTCAGTAAGACCATTAGTTTGTGGGTGGTAGGCAGTAGACAACTTATGCTCTGTGGTACAAGATCGAAGGAGGTCGTCGACAACTCTGGACAAGAAAGAGCAGCCGCGGTTCATCAGCAGCTGTCGGGGTGCACCGTGGGGGAGGATGACGTCATGAAGAAGAAATTCCGCGACATCAGTGGCGCAACTAGTTGGCATGGCCTTCGTGATGGCGTAACGTGTCGCATAATCTGTAGCGACGCCGATCCACCTATTTCCCAGAGTCGTCGTCAGAAAAGGGCCAGGCAGGTCAAGGCCGACGCGATAGAATGGTTCAGAGGGAACTTCAGTTGGTTGGAGAAATTCAGCAGGTGGCAGAGGAGGCCTTTTCCGGCGTTTGCGTAGGTCGCAAGTAGCAACATAACGACTCACGGAGCGCCGTTATGTTGATATTATTGTCCAGGCAAGAAGAACCGACGTCGCACGCGGTCGTATGTGCGCCAAACTCCGAGATGTGCCGCCGTCGGTGCGTCGTGAAGTTGTTCAAGGATGACGGGCCGTAGATGGCGAGAAACGACAAGCAGGAGCTCCTTCAATGCTGACGTTGCGGCGGTAGAGGATGCCGTCATACAGCACGAACATACAGAATGTGGCGTCGGTGCTGCCAGACTGGACGGCGTCGATGATAGCGCGCAATGACTCATCCCGACGTTGTTCTGTGCGCATATCGCTCACGTCAGTAAAAGCCATTACGCAGCTGTCCGGATAATGCGCGGCGGGGTCAGGAGGATCCACTGGATGACGAGAAAGACAGTCTGCATCCTTGTGCAAACGTCAAGACTTGTACGTGACTGTAAACGAAAATTCCTGGAGCCGCAAAGCCCTGCGACCAAGACGTCCGGTCGGCTCCTTCAGAGAAGTGAGCCAGCAGAGAGCGTGGTGGTCCGTAACGACGGAGAACATGCAGCCAAATAGGTGTGGCCGGAACTTGGCGACAGCCCAAACTAAAGCCAAGCACTCTCTTTCGGTGATGGAATAATTTCTCTCGGGGGAATAGAGCAGGCGACTGGCATAAGCTATCACGCGCTGTCGACGGTGCTCCCATTGAGCGAGAACTGCGTCGATACCGTGCCCGCTTGCGTCGGTGCGGACTTCTGTTGGAGCAGAAGGATCAAAGTGGGCAAGTACGGGGGGAGTAGTCAGGAAGCCAATGTGAGCGGTGAACGCTTGAGTCTGCTCGGGGCCCCATGAGAATGTGGTGTACTTCTTCAGCAGATCTGTTAGTGGCTTAGCAACATCGGCGAAGTTGATCACGAAACGGCGAAAGTAAGAGCATAGGCCGATCAAGCTCCGCACGTCAGAAGTAGAGCGGGGCACAGGAAAGCTGCAAACGGCGCGGATCTTTTCAGGATCTGGTTGGACGCCGTCAGCGTTTACAAGATGGTCCAGCACGGTAATCTGACGGCGGCCAAACTGGCATTTCTTGGAATTCAGTTGAAGACCAGCTCTTCTGAAGACTGCGAGAATTGCAGCGATACGCGTCAGGTGGCTGTCGGAGGTGGAAGAAAACACAATCACATCGTCAAGGTAACAAAAACAAGTAGACCACTTGTAACCTCGCAGTAGAGAGTCCATCATTCGTTCGAATGTCATATGGGCATTGCATAGGCCAAAGGGCATGACCTTGAACTTGTATGAACCATCAGGTGTTATGAAGGCAGTCTTCTCGCGGTCCATTGCATCGACAGAAATCTGCCAGTAGCCGAACCGAAGATCAATAGTCAAGAAGTATGTAGCTCCGTGCAGACAGTCCAATGCGTCATCGATGCGTAGTAGCGGGTATACGTCTTTTCGTGTGATCTTGTTCAAGGGGCGATAGTCAGCGCGGAAGCGCCAGCTACAATCTTTTTTTTTACAAGGACGACAGGGGAGGCCCAAGGACTGTCTAATGGTTCGATGACACCTTTGCTGAGCGACCTCCGTTTAGATAACTGTGCGCTCAGTGTGGGAGACACGATAGGGGCGCCGACGAATAGGAATCGCGTCACCGGTGTTTATACTGCGTTGAACGACTTATGTTTGCCCTAGAGGTCTGTCGTCATGATAAAAAATGTCATGGTACGACGCGAGAAGGCGACGGATGTCATTGGCCTGTGCAGGGATGAGGTCCAGTGCAATCATCTTCGAGAAATCATCCGGCAAAGAGGATGAGCTGTTAGTCGTAGTAGGCGTAAGTAAATCAGTCTCGGCGCTGAGAGTTGCAATTTCTAATTCGTCAGCATCAGATATGTTGGCTAAGGACATGCCACGGGGAAGTACTTGAGGGCACAAGCTGAAATTTAGAAGTGGTAGCGAAGTACGGTTGTCGGTGACAGTCCCGAGTGTACGTGGAACGCCGACGTTCCGGCTCAAAAGAACGTCAACGAGGGGATGGAGGACGTATTCACCGTCGGGAACCTGCGCCTGTGCGGTCAAAGCGACGTAGGTGGCTGCCTGAGGTGATAGACGCACATTTTGAAGAGAGCAAAGTCGCGGCGGGGTAGTGTCGGGAGCAGCGACGAGCTGAGGCAGTTCTAACTGAAAGACGCTGGTAGCGCAGTCGATGAGAAAAGAATGATCTCACAAAAAGTCCAGTCCAAGGATAACGTCGTAAGGGCAGCGGTCAATCACGGCGAAGATGAATGAAGTAGGTTGGTCGACTATACTTAAGCGGGCAGTACACTGACCAAGAACCATCGGCGTGCCGCCATCGTTCACACGGAGCACTTGTGTAGTTGCTGGTGTGAGGACTTTCTTTAAACGTGTGCGTAGGCTTCAACTCATTACGGATAGGTTCGCTCCAGTGTTGACAAGTGCTTGAACAGGTACGCCGTCTACTTTAACCTCAATGACACTTCGTCTAGCGGTTAGAGAGAGAGGATTTGCTGCCGTAGTCGTCAATGCAGCACCACCTCCGGGGGCTGCATTTCTTAGTTTTCCGAAATGGTGTGGCCGATAGCCACGAGGGACGATAGGCGTCGTGGCTGTGGCGAACGGGAGGATGGGCGACGTGTTTGCGGCGAACGAGATTGGTGTCCACGTGGCGAAGGCGAGCGGCTGTACCAAGTGTTCCTAGCGGCATTGTCAGCGGCGTTGGACTCGGGAGCGGGTGAAAAGTGGTGGGCATTACCGTCAAAACGGGTCATATTGGTCGTTGCTGAGGTGTCGAGGACCAGGTGTTGCGGCAGTAACGAGCAATATGTCGAACGCGGTGGCAGGTCAAACATATTGGGCGGTCATCTGCAGTTCGCCACTCAGCCGGGTTACGAGGACGTGGAGAGAATCGTCGGTTTGAGAAGGACATAGCAGAAGGGCGTTCGCTGACTCTGGGCGCGGCAACAGAACACACAGAATGCCCATCTATGCCCATGTACCCATACTAAGCGAACACACGTTAACTGCTCAGATACTAGGGATTTGAACTCTGTCAATACTTTCGAGTTACAAGATGCCATGAGCACACTGCACAAGGATTAACTCCGTCCTTACTTCTACGGAGGTGATTCATGTGGCCAGTTTACGAAGGGCCAATACTACCACTAAAAGTTCTGGAAGATGGATGTAAAATCTGGAACGAGGAGGGAAAAGGAAGGACCAGTCGAGAATAGGGCAATCTATACCGACGCCACTCCTTTCTTCTGTCTGCGATGCGTGTGTAGCACTGACAGCATTTACTTGGATTCTTAGTAGGTAGTCCTGTAAAGTAGCATCTAACATTTCGTTCGGCAGGTATTTGACATTATTAGGAAAAATGTCATCAAAGTAGATCTGGAGAGAGCTTTTCTCATTACAGGTAGGAATAACCACCCTTATTTGTACGATCAGTGGATCGAGAAGAGATTGCACAAACTTTACTTGTGTGGGAAATCTGGGCCAATGGAAAAAAAGACCAACCAGTTTATGAAATGAAAACTGTTTGGTTACGCCGCTCATATGCCCTTAAATATGTTTATACAGCTTGTGTTCTGAATCTAGTTACGAGTAAATGAATTGTAGCTCTCAGATACAAAGCATTATTCGCTGCAAATTTAGGCAGCCCTCAGAACATTCTCAGTGCCTGTTTCTCGAGAAGAACAAGAGGACGAAGCTTATAGGTAGGTGCTCCAGAGCATAAAACGCACCCAAGTTCTACTAGTACAGCTCTTGCATACATATTGATAATAAACGTGGCTTTGCGCATCCCTGATCTCCTGATGCTTATTCTCCGTAAAATACCAACTGCTCGAATGCCCTTTGCTGCAATAAACTCTATGCGATTTTGCCGTAAGAGAGAGCAGTCATATATCAGACCCAAATATTTGACATTTTGTACTTGCGGCATGATGTCAAGCTTGTACGAAACAGATATATGTGCTGGGTGCTTCTGAGGGAATACTAACAACGCACACTTATTAACGCGATAATCTTGAAGAGCTCGTTTCTCAGGAATTCCGGTGTCGGTCTCGGAGGCGGCATCGTCGCTCGTGGGCGAGAAATTGGCGTTGCCTGTGAGCGAATATTCGGGATAGATGCAAATGGATAAATAATAAAAATGTTCGGTCCGCGTGATAATTGAACTCATGCCTTCTGCGTGACACGGAGGTGTTCTACCACGGAGACACGCTAGCAGGGTTGCCAGGTCAAAAAGACCAAAACTAGCTAACAAATTAGAAACACTACCCAAAAAGTAGCCAACTTGAGCCACGAGCAGTGAAAGTAGCCAAAAGTACTATGCGCGTCTGCAAACACTGCAACGTGTTTAGTTAAATGACTAAATATGAAAGGCTCTTGACAAAAATGTAGGTAAGTACACCATCAAGACATTCAAGCAATAATTGTTGACTTCAGCAATAATTTCGTTGCAGCATGTCGATGTTACTTGAGCTGTTGCAAAAATGACTCTCTTCACGTCTCTCGCGTGATTTAAAAGGACTTGAAGCAACCGCCTTGTGGAGGCAATAAAAATCAGTACTCCATGAGTGTGCTTCCGTCACCGTGGCTGGGACTGTCGTCATTTCCGAAATCATTTCTTGCGTGATGACAAATCCGATCAGTTAATACTCCCGTGTCATAGTCCACCCTTAATCCTAAGAAATGACACAAGTCTGTCGTCCGATTCCAAATGTCGATGAGTGCAGAGCATCCTTGATGCGGAGCTTTTAATGTCACGTTCTCAAATATGGGGTCTGCAAACTGAGGCTCCATGCAACAGTTTTGCCCGTATCAAAGCCACGTATACAAAAACCTTTGGTTATGTGTACTGAAAGTGCTAAATTATTTGTGGAACCGGGAAATCTACCTCGGCCACCACGTTCTGACACCCCATACTCGAACGCCAGCGGCTGCGACGTCACCATACAGCTACAATTTGGCTCGAATAGAGGGAACAAAAACTAGCTAAAAAGTAGCCAAGTAGCCAACACGTTTTTGCTGCCGCCACCGGCCTAAAAAAGTTGCCAAATTGGTGCAAAGTAGCCAAACCTGGTAACCCTGCACGCCAGTGCTTCAAGCTGCTTTGTAAAAAAGTAAGCAAAATTTTACAATGACAGGTAGCAGGAGGAGTCTCATTAACGCATCTAATATTGCGCAGTGGAATCGTAGAAGCGCACCAGGCGTCAAACCATGTGAATCGCGCAACTAGTGGGTGGTTTAAAGCTGACCATCGCTACAAAGTGTGCAGATGCGCGTGGCACGGACGCGTAGTGGGTATTTGGCCAATTTGCAAAAGGAAGAATTATGGCGTAGTGCGCACTTGTGAAATGTACATCCAGTAGGCATTCTGGGGTAGTTTGCAACTGCAATTGTTGCACGCACAAACGTTCCTTTCCTTGCGGCACGGTCGGAGGCGATGCGCACGGGGCTCGATTACGCTGTCGCGTTCTGCTCTCGAAGGCTCAAGCGTCCTTCGAAATTTTTCAGTTTATCAAGACATGAATACCATTAAGCCGGTGTTTTATTGCAGATAAATACTTTTACAGGCTTTGATAGAGAGCGTGAATGTTGTTAGACGATGAAAAGAACGCTATATCATCGGCATATACGTACGTATGCACATTCTCATGGCATGGCATCAAGCTTAGTAAGATATTGGACAATACAGGGGTCAGCCTTCCTTTTGGGCTACTTCTTTTTCCCATTGATAAGTAGATGAAAATCAACCGTGAGAGCAATAAAATTTTCTATTACCTGAAATTCCGTAATCCACTTTCGTAAATAATACGGGAAGTTGAGTTCTCTCCGACAACTGTCTAGTACACCGTGTTCGACACTATCGTACGATTTTGTTGTGTCCAGAGCAACTAAAGCTGCATACTGATTTTGGCACCACGCCAGATGTATCCGACTCTCAAGGTCAATATGCGCTTACCATATGGAGCATCCCTGTCTGACTCCGATTTGGAATGGGCTAAGGATCGTTTTCTTGACTACAAACTTCTTTAGTCGTACATGCAATGCTCTTTCTATCATCTTTACAAAATTTAACGTCAGTGAAATTGGCCTGATATTATCTAGAACAGGGGTTTCAAACTGAAGCGTACAGACACGAGCGTACAACACTGAACAACGTTTATTGGGAGCGAGGCTTTTTCTGGCCTCTGAAGGGTGTGCGACTACAACGTGCGCAGTGACATGTGCCAATGACGATGCATCAGCCTCCTTTCCCCTTAAGGCTGGTAGCGATCCGGCGGGCGTCGGTTCGTGGTGGACCTGCGTAACATAGGTTCGCCAGGATCGAACTCTTTATTGTCATCAGATTGCGCGCCGCTGACGTCATTTCCAACCTGGTTGTCATGCGTATTTGGTCGGCTGTCCGCGTCTGGCGCACCTGGGCTCTGGGGTCCTTCTCTTGATGTTACTGGTGCACCGGTTTTGCCAGCTTCCGTCTGCGGTGCCTCAACCCCGGGCTCTTGCTTGACTACTGCTTCACCGGCGGCGAGTCCCGCGCTGTCTGTTTTCCTTGCTGTCGGCTGGTCATAATGCCGGCGATGATGTTCGCCGTATGCGGCCTTGATGGTTACCATGCGGTGGCCTTCGGGGGACTGTACAACTTCAGCCTTCCACCTGGCTCCAGTCCCGTACTTCCCGCACCAAACAGAGTCGCCCACTTCTCGCGTGGTTCCGGGGTGAGCAGTATCTGCGTGAGAAGATGGCCAACATGACACGATGTTATCCAACTTGCATCGAGGCTCAAAACTAAGGAATATGAACGCTGGCGTTTTCCCGCTGAGCAGGGGGGTGCGGCGATACTGCAACAGAACTTGGTTTAATTGGCCTGGCAGTCTGCCACTAGTGTTCTTGCGCAGTCCCAATTTAATCGTTCGCACTGCCCTCTCTGCTAAACCGTTGGACTGCGGATGATAAGGCGCGATGCGAAAGTGGCGAATTCCGTTTTCATTCATGAATGATTGAAACTGCGCGCTAGTGAACAGTAGTCCGTTATCTGAAACCACGGTTCGGGGCAGGCCAAACCTACTAAAAATTGATTGTAAGGCTTCGATAGTCCGTTTCGTGCTGGCTATTTTCACTTGGCTCACCTCTATCCACTTCGTGTGCGAGTCATCCGCGATGAGCAACATATGTCTGTCAACGTCTACGTTGACGTCTACGTGCATAGTCTACGGGAATAGTCTACGTGCACCCTTGAGCACTTTTCCTGGTTTCCGGCCATGGCACAGGCTCCTTGGCAGGTGGAATGCTGCTACACTGCACACAAACAGGGCAAGTGTTTACCACACGTTCAATGTCTCGATCCAGCCCAGAAAACCAAAATAGTGAGCGCGCCAACTTCTTCATCGCCGTTATCCCTTGGTGAGTCTCGTGCAGCATGCGTAGTAAGGCATTCCGAACGGCGACCGGAATTAACGCTCGGTGGCCCCAGTAGACAATGTTATTACTGCACACAAGTTCGTGTTTCTTGAAAAATAATGGACGTAAGTCTCGATTTGACCTCTGCAGTTTCCTAGGCCAGCCGTCGCGAATATACACAGCGACTTGTTTGAGGGTGCTATCTGCTTTTGTCGCCCGGGCCAAATCACTACACGACTTCAGGGTGGTGTCTAGTTTCTCAGCGAAAAGTACGTATTCACGGGCGTCGTTATTGATGGACTTCATGGCACTGGCATTGTGCTGCTAGCTTGCCGGAAGGCGGCTCAGGGCATCAGCTACCGGAAGGGTTTTTCCTGCCTTGTACTCAATCGTGTACGTGTAGCCGCTGAGTAATAAAGTACAACGTTGGATCCGTGCCGCTGCCAGAGCAGGTACGGGCTTGTCTGAGCTGAGCAGTCGCAGCAGTGGCATGTGATCTGTAATTAGCGTGAAAGGGTTACCCAGCAGGTGCTCACGAAATTTGGTCACCCCAAAGACAACTGTCAACCCTTCACGCTCAATTTGTGCGTAATTCCGCTCTGCGTTGGTATAAAGCAGCCCCGATGCCGTAACACCATGCGTCCGTTTCTAACACGAGGGGCTTTTCCGGATCGTAGTGCGTGAGAAACTTGGCGCCTTTGACGAGGCCTTTCGTTGCTCCAAAAGCGGCCTCTTGTCTTGCTCCCCACTGCCAACGGGTGTTTTTCTTTAACAGTTCATACAACGGCGCGAGAACAGCGGACAAGTTGCCAAGGAATGCATGGTCATACGTCACAAAGCCGATGAATGACCGTAGCTCCGCCACACATGTGGGCCTTGGCATTCCTGATACTGCTTCAATGTTCTCCACTTTTGGCAAAAGGGCGTCTGCGCATATGCGGTGCCCAAGGTACTCAACTTCTTTCTTTCGTATTTTGCATTTGCTTGAATGAAGCTTCGCACCGTAGTCCCGCAACCTCTGGAAGACTTCGCGCAATTTTTCGCAGTTGTCTTGCTTTTCTGCCACTATCACGTCGTCCAAGTAAACTTGAACGCCCGGTATTCCTTGCAGGATGGCTTCCATGCGTCTCTGGAAAATTGCTGCGGCGGACGCCACGCCGAAAGGCAGCCGGGTGAAGCAGAATAGTCCTTTTTGCGTGTTAACGACTAGAAGCTGCTTTGCGTTTTCATCTAGAGGTAGCTGACTGTAAGCGTCCTTTCGATCGATTGTAGAGAACACTTCGCCTCCACTTAAGCTTGCAAAGATGTCTTGGATTTTGGGCAACGAATATTTTTCCGTGTGGCAAGCAGCGTTGACTGTTACTTTGAAGTCACCGCAAAGTCGTATGAACCCATTTTTTTTTACTACCGGAACAAGAGGCGTTACCCAGTCAGCGCAAGCAACTGGTGTCAAGATTCCTGTCTGAACGAGACGATCTATCTCTTGGCTAACGGCTTCTCTCATCGCGTAAGGCACGGCGCGTGCCTTAAAGAAACGAGGTACGACACCTTCGCGCAAGTGTAACTCTACGGGTGGCCTTCTGATTAACTCTAGCTCTTCCGATAATAAGTCCTGAAACTCGTCTAATACCTGCTGTACTTGTAAATCGTCCTCAGTAAAGGATGTCTTACCCGGGGCAGCCTTCATTCCGATGGTTACAACCTGCCTTCCGTGCTATTCGAAGGCGTTGATGACGTCCCGCCCACACAGATCCGGTCCAGAGCACACCAGCACCACCAAGGTAGCTTCTAGTGTGCTCCCGCCGTATGTCACCGGGATATTGAGTTGACCCTTGACGGGAAGTTGGCCGAGGAAACAAGTCAGTTGCAAGGTAGTCTTCTGTAGCCGAGTCCGAAGGTGACGGTATTTGGTGTAGGTAGGCCATGTGATGAGTGTTACGGGAGAACCTGTGTCTACTTGCATTCGGAGAGTCACGCCATCCAATTCCATTGTGCGATAAGTTGGCTGGACCATGTTCAACGATACCGCTTGCAAGTTGAGTAGATATTGTTCGTAGTCGTCATAATCAGACCACTGGCTGACACAGTGGAATACCTTGTTTTGCCGATACCGCTGCTGCTGCTGGCACACACGGGTTAGGTGCCCTTGCCTCTTAGAAGCGAAACATTTAACAGAATGGAACTTGCATTTTTCCGCCGTATGACCACTTTTGCCCCAGCATGGGCACGCCCCTTCGTGCCGCCAGTCTTCCCTGCCCGCCGACTCTCGTAATGACGGAAGCCTGGTTCGTTGGCCCTTGGGCTTCATCATCATAGCGTCCACACTGTCCGTGTTTTGCCCGCTGGTCATGTGGTCCACGTTTGCCGCTGCCATCTCTGCAGCACGCGCTGCCTCTTTCGCCTCCCTCAGCGTGAGTTCCGTCTTTGCCAACAGTTGCCGTCGAACGCTCGCGTCGCGTAGGCGGCAAATATTGTGTTCCCTTAGCATCCTGTCGAGGGCGTTACCGAAATTACACCTGCTTGCAATTTTTCGTACTTCCCCTGTAAATTCATTTGCCAACTCTCCTGCAAGCTGATTCCTTGTGAAGAACTTGTACGATTCTGCGATTTCGTTGCATGCCGGAGCAAATCGCTCACCCAGGAACTTCACGGCGTCATCGTATTTCAGGTCCTGTATGTTCGCCGGCGCGCCACGTGCAGCCAATAAATCTGCTGTGATACGTTTTGTTGGGCTAGTTGGTTCATGACTTCTGAAGGAAAAAATTGTAGCGCAAAGCAACACACGGACAGATAGAGAGGACGGGACTCGTCCTCTCTGTCTGTCCGTGTGTTGCTTTGCGCTACAATTTTTTCCTTCAGAAATCTGTTGTCTTTGTGCTCAGCGCCGTGACCAAAATTGCCCTGCGTCTCTTTTCGTCCGTGACGTCGTGAACGTCGAAGTATGCTTCCAAGCGCAGCCGGTAAGCCTCCTAGTTGTCCGCCTCCTCATCAAAAGCCGGTGGGCCCGCGTGCGCAGCTATGGTCGCAGTGCGACCAATGTTTCGACCGCCTCGTCGCCACTGAAGCGTACAGACACGAGCGTACAACTGTGAACAATGTTTATTGGGAGCGAGGCTTTTTATAGCCTCTGAAGGGTATGCGCCCACAACGTGCGCAGTGGCAGGTGACATGTGTCAATGACGATTCATCACAAACTCACCTCAGGTAGCGGGCCGCCGCCACGAAATTTACACTCTAAAAAATCCCATGCTTACCTAAGCGTGTGTTTTAAGGTTTTTTTACACGCCTAAAGTATGCGTGATATTTCTCCACGCTTACCGATCACGCCTACTAAGAGTGATGAGCGCCATACTCTTCACGCATAGCAGGCGTGACATATGAACCACTTTTCCCACGCTTATCATGGCGTGACGGCTGTGCACGCTTAAAAACGGCGCCGATTATCCTCGCAAAAGGAGGAAAGAGACGGAGTGGTGGAGTGACGCCACTCCCTCTCCCGTCTCTCCCTTGCGGTCAGCTTGAAGCACCGGTCGATGCCGGCGAGGGCCACTTCTTCGAAGCAAGCTTTGCTCAGAAAGCTGTTCTTTCCTCTCCACCTTGTGAACTTGACAAGTGCTGAATGTCCTGCAGAGAAATTGCGCGAGATAATACCGCGAAGGATGCTGAAACTAACTTACTAACAAGCGCTTTTGGTAAGCCGTGGTCCATTTGAAGGATGCAAAACAATATAAGGTGTGAACAAGCCCCAACCTTTTTTTTTTGTCCGAAGGGGCGAATGCCCTCTCAAACATGTGCACGCTGTGACACGCTGCGCGTTCAAAGATAGCGAACCATGCGCACTATGTCTCGGACGACATTACAGCATTTTTCCCATTAAACATTCAGTTTCACGCGTTCTTGACTAAAAATACCTTTCGAAATTATTTTTCCCTGGCGTTTTCTTCAAAGAAACGCGAAGGTTATGAACAACAGAAGAAATGCGACCAATGTATATATATATATTTTTTTTCTTTTATTTGTTCCAAAAATCTGATGTAACGAAACGATGGCTAAAATAAACGATGGCTCAAGTATAGTTAGAGGTGAGCGCTGAAACATTTTCATAACGTTGAGGATGCTGGAGTTGGCATACATCGTCTCTTTATATCTGCAGTCAACGGCTGGAGCGACGGCATCTTAAATGGCAGACCAGTTCATTTTCACACACGGGTGAAGTTGCGTCTTCGGCATGGCAATCGTCACATTGGGCACTTGTGCTGCAGTGCTGGCTCTCCTTGTCATGGCCACTAGTGGTAGGTTGTACATCAACCGAGCGCTGAATGACATATGTTGAGCTTTTGCCTGCACAATAAATCGAAGACTAAAGTTACTTACATAGTGTAATATTACCGTTTTTATAGAAAAACACGCATTTCTTCAGTTTCAAGATATGTGCAGGAAGTAAAAATGGATGGCACACGGTTGTATGTCACTATAAATGTAAAAAAACGAAATTTCATATCAATCGCATGCATTTTCTGTTCCAGTGATATATGCATTTACAATGCGGATGTGCTGAATAATACATGTTCTAGCTCCCTTTATGCGGCATCTTTTTTTACCATTTTTGCTTTATTTTATTTACATACTTCAATAATTAGCAAGTGCCTTGGCGAAGAAATAACCTTTCGGTAACATTGCGCATATAAAGGCCATGCCATGTTAACATCAGAAGTTCTGTGCACATATGTATCCTGACATCAATGTTCCTCTTCCACGACTGTGCCAAACGTGATCTTTTCATGTTATTTACTAAAAAGCTTCACTCAAAGAGGTCCGTTCAAGGGCAGAGAAGCGACGCTGCGTGAGTGTGAAGTCTGGGAAAGGTTGGCAAGGAGGCGTGCGCACGGTTCCTCCTCAGGAAAGATGCGGTTTTAGCGGCAGCATAATGTTACAGTCGTGGGCACCTAAGTGTATTGTGGTCAGGGTTGATGAAGGTGCAGGGGAGGAAGACATAGGCGTAGAGATAGCTGAACCTCCGTGCCGCGCAAGACCTACGAGTCTACCGTTACGCCACGACTTAATAAACCCGTTCATTGATGTCACAATACTGACGAACGATGGCATGTTTATTTGTTCGTTGCTTAGATGCCACGTTGAATTACTGTACAATATCTGCTCCCTGGTTGTTTTGAACTTCACGTCCATTAGTGTCCGGAACACACACATATTATGTAAGGCGCACATACTGAGATTATCGCCCACCTTTTACAGCGAAAGCTGTTATGAGATCATTTCACCGGCCGTTTTTGGCGCCGTAGTTGTCCGCCGCCGCCGCCGCCGCCGCCGCCGGTGTCCGTAACCAGTATCGCTCGAAACAAGAAAAAAATGGAACGAGGTTCGAACCTGGGCCCTCTGCGTGGGAGCCCAGTATTCAACCTCTGAGCCATGCCGGTGCTTGAAACTGCTTTGCAAAAAGGTCCTATACAGGCTTCATGTCGGGAAGGAACCACATTAGCATATGCAATATAGCGTGGTAGAAGAGTAAAATAAGCACCAAGCGTCGCACAACGCGAATTCTGTAACCAGGCGTCACACAATGCGAATTGCGCAACGAGTAGGTTGTTGAATGCTTCCAACCAATTACAAAGGACTCTGCCATAATTCTTCATCGTCATCAGGCACAGCATCAACAAAGTGCGCATAATGCCTTAAATGGCTTTAGCAGGTACCAACGCTCTCCGTAGAATGACGAAAAATGACACAGTGCCTGCTGCCCTACTTCTCAAAAATTACAATTATTTATAGCGTAGTGGGTTCCTCGCAAGTGCACTTGTATTGATTGCCAAGGAAGACCATAAGCGCATGATCCACTTCCTCGGGGTCTCAGTAAAATTACAATGATTTATAGCGTAGTGGGTTCCTAGCAAGTGAACTTGTATTGGTTGCCAAGGAAGCCCATAAGCGCATGGTCCATTTCCTCGGGGTCTCAGTAAAATTCTTCGCCCCCCCCCGTCTCTCTCCCACGTCAACGTATGTTATACAGCATGACAGGAAAGGGAAATAGCGACCGGGCGTCACCCAATGCAAATTACATAACTGGTGGGCCGTTTAAAGATTCCAACCCATTACAAAGGGCTGAGCCATAATTCTTCATCGTCATCAGTCGTCGCGTCAACAAAGTGCACATAATGCCTTACAGACGTGTAGCTGGTGCCTCGCTTCTCCTCAGAATGACGAATAATGGCTTAGTAGGTGCTTCCCAACTTCACAAAAATTGTGATTTATGGCGTAGTGGGTACCTTTTTAGTGTACTTGTATTGTAGTCCCAAGAGAGCTTACAACGGGCTCTAGAAACGCCGCTCTTCCAGCTTTCGGTGTGACTGTGCTGCGGTTTCAGCGCAGGCCTGGCGTTTTTTTTTTTGCGTACCTGTTGCCCTCCGTCGCCTTGGCGAATGTGCTAAAACACACTGAAATTTAAAGCAGGCACAAAGCACGTGCGTAATGCTTCGCATTAAGCATTGAGCAGGAGTGGAGGCTGAGGTCTTGCGGGAAACGTTAGGTGTTATAGCCATACAATTTGGAGATTTAAAAATGAGAAATTTATCGAAGTGTCAAATGTAGAAAACAACTCGTCTATATCAGAATTCATCAGACTGCTACCACAAAAAGTCACTGTCGGCAAACTAATGTGTTCTTCGGCCATTGCTGTGCCATCATGACAAATGAGTGGGTCATTAGCATTGAACTGCTGCTCATTGTGTTGCGCATAGCGAACAGTGGAGTTTTCAGCTAGATAATAATAATAATAATAATAATAATAATAATAATAATAATAATAATAATAATAATAATAATAATAATAATAATAATAATAATCTGCCTCAAGAACTACATTGTCTGGGGAGACACTCAAAAGGCTGTAACGAGCAGTTTTACTGAGCCGTAGCCACTAAATACAATGCAACAACGGCATGCAATACAAAAGCTATACATAAAAAACAATTACGGCTTAATGTTTCAGCAGAGAGTAAAATCACATCACATAGCAAAACTGACGAGAACAAACACAGTCTTATGCGTACTTATGTACACGCAGCACAGCACAAATGATAAAACTATACTGGAAAATACTGAAAACTAGGCTTAGGCTATCGAAACATATCATCACGGGCATAGAATATTCATGTTCATTAAGTGCGGTAACACCTATAGTTACTCGCTTTAAAACCCAAGTTCTAAATAAAAATGCGAACTCAGCACTAAGGGGCATCCTTATCCAGAGCGCTATTCATGCATAGCTTCTGAGATGCAGGCTACACCAGTCGGCAAATAGCTAAACAAATTATATGGACTCTTCCTTCACCGGCAGCAGCATACTATAAGCGACATATACTACTGCTAGAACAATAAGCACTATTACGGGGAGTAACCGTCGCAAATGAAATGGAAGCCCGAAAGATCACTCCTTGTCGCCTGTCAGTGAGATCGGCGCATTCACACGCGACACCGACTAGCGGTATTGGTTAAGAATCACTCAAATTCAATTTTAGCCTACATGTTAACAAAACAGAGCACAGTAGAACAACAACCCTGACACAGCGCTATGTCCACACGTGCGCTGTGTCCGTGACGTTCTTCAGACCTCTGTTTTACCAACAAAAGCACCAAAATAAAAAAAAAAACTACCAAACCGCTAAAGCCTACACTCAACCATTCAGAAGTGTCCGCGTCACAATCGAACACGGCAAGGATTCCACGGATGGCACAGTCGCGCTCCAAGCGAAAAGAAGAGCGGGCTTGAATACACCTGCACTGTGGCGTCGATCGTGTTGTTCTAAGTTAAGGTGCACACGCCGTAACAACATTGACGCGCCACTAACAGGGTTATAAATCGTTAGAATAAACACAATACAGAATTTACAGCAGTAGCTCTGACCTCAGCACCAAAACCCTTTTTAACACGAAAGTGTTTTATGCCGGGGTCCACCAAGCATAGAGTTTCCTACAATACTTACTAGAGGGAACTCTGGCGCTAGTGTCTATGGGAGCTGCAACGCATGACGTTTCAGCCAGCATGGGAATGATGGGTAGTACACAAATTTGTCTAAACTTCGTACTTTCGTCTCCGTTTGGCTCTGCGTCGGCTGCATCCGCTTTGTCGCAAAACAAATTTCAGTAAAAGTCAGCAGTTTTACTTCGCCACTTTAACTTCTTTAGGCTCAGCGATTCAAATCTGGTCACGAAGTTCACAACGATTCATTCTTTTATCCGAAAGAAAACCAAAACACAGCAATAAACAAAGCCACAAGTACGTTTGGAGCTGTAAGCACGAAGACTAGGCAAATTTGTGTACTACCCATCATTCCCATGGTAGCTGAACGATCGCAGCGCCAGAGTCCCCTCTAGTTAATTTTAGGAAACTCTATGCCACCAAGTACATCCGTCACGGATGTGACGTTGATAAAATGGACGCCAACGGGTGAGAAAGAAAAAAACCAAGAAAAAGATACCCCGCTGGGAATCGAACCCACGACGTTGCGGCCGCGACGGCAAGCGCCCGACGCTCTACCGACTAAGCCAACTCGGGAGATGCTAGGCACGGCGCGAACGCGCCTTATATCTTTCACACCTTCTCTTTCGCGGCGGGCGGAGCGGGGCGGTGCCGCCGTCTGTGAGAGGTGAAAAGAAGTAATGCTTCACGATCGACACTTACTAGCGCTTACTCCGAGATTGCACGTGATATCGGAGGTCATGGTTAAAGCGTCTCGAAACCAGAGAGGTAGACTGGCCGCGCTGGCGTCGCCGAGGCACCCTTGACGCAGTTACGTTCTTTGCCTTTGGATTCGTGTTAGCGTGCGTCGGCTTATCGGAGTAGTGCAGCGTCCACGTGCACGAACGGGATTTCTCTGCCGCCGACTGCTTCAATTGCGAGAGCACCGACTAACAAAACTGCTGCAATATGCGTTGCAGAAAGGACGCGATTTCGACGGGCGAATGTCGTGCCTTGGTGGAGCGAGAGCAGCGCCTGCGAGACAGATGCCAGCGGGACGCACGCGTTTGCGGCTCACGCTACGAACCTCTACCTCCCGCGTTGCTGAAGTGCAGTGTGTGTTATGTATGCATGAGCACAGGCGTTGGCTACCCATTACTAGAAAGCGCACACCGTGCCGTTTCTCTCCTTAATTGACGACGCTTTGGAGAAGCGCATACCGGGTACCAGTGTTGATTATGAGCTTGTTGATATCGTCCTTACGCGGGATTCACGATTCGCTGTGTCCAAATATATGTTCGCACCGTCAGCTACCACAATGGTTTAATCATGATCACGGGCGTTAGTCGTCGCGTAGAGACATGCTGTCAACATGGGTGCACCCACGTCAAACGGTGCTATAGCTGCCAAACACGAATAGACATTGTACAAGCTCTCATATATCGCACTACTTCTGTGAAGACACGTTTCACTTTCGTGTTATACCGATTCCTATGACGGAGGGATCAGCCATGTTTTTGTAATGGCAGTGGGTGCGGAGAGCTGGAGGATAAAATTAATGAAAGAGAGCATGTAATGTACGAGTCGTGAACGAGCCTGTAACGCAAGGTGCATTCTGACTTCAGAAATTTCTCAAATAACCTCGCGTTGTAATCGTGTCAGTTGGGTTCTTGAACAGGACGGAACGATGAGCCTGTTGCATGCTATACCATAGTGAAAACTAATAACGTCGCGACAAGGCACGAACTATATACAAAAGAAAAAGATACCTTAAGTGCTGCCTTCCAAAAGACAACTTGTTATTAAAATCGCAGATATCAATGAGCGAGGAGGCAAGTGACATGTGCGCAACACAATACTGACACAAAGAAAAACGAAAAAAAAAAGCACACGTTTTCGGAAATAAAGTGCCTTAACGCACTGTTTTCTCACTTTTCCGTTCGGTACTTGACCACAACAAACACACCTCTGAGGAATTCACTGGTTCCGCCTTGAAAGTGTTTACAAAAGCATGATGACGATTATAATTTTTGTTTCGAACACAGTTATTGCTCCCATAGGAAGTTCTCGCCCCCCGCTAAGCAAAATAGGCACATTTTGGCAGATAAGCATTAAACAAAAAATGCACATTTCGCACAACTCATGTGATAAGCTGACACAAGAAACCGTTGCAAATCCTTAATGTTTGCTGTCATTGAGTACGACAGAAAGATAACTAACGTTCTTACCTCTATACTCCAACCGTCCGTGAATCGTAGGTGAGTGGCCGCAGTATACACACCATCCGTGGGGAATGGCTGCTCCAGAACCATCAGACCGTGGCGGGTTTTCTCGCATGAACTCGGCACAATCACAATCCGTGTGCTTGCAACGGCCGCGTTGCACGCCAAGAATGTCTACGGAAGCAAACATGGCAGAAATCTCTGCCTTGCAGTGCCTGAACGGTGTTACAACCCAAAGAACCCACAACAAACGCAGTCTTTCAGAAGCGCGCCCTTCGAGAGCCTTCCGAAGTAAAGTTCCGTATTCGCCGCAACAGGCGCGGGAAGAAGGCGAATGCGCATGCGCCTCGTCATGTTCATCGTTGAGAACACTCGCCCTTCGGGCAGACGGCGGCGCTTATCGCGGCTCCCATATTAGGATTTCTATATGCGTGACGGAAAATGTTTACGCGTGTTCGCCGCGGGATTGTAAGCGTGTGCAGACGCGTACACGGCTGGCCCACGCTTGCACATGACAGAACCACGGCACGCAGCCTTGCCCTCACGCTGACCTGAAGGAACCGCACGCTTACTTTTGGTCACGTGGGGCTTGAAACGTCATCCACGGCTCATTTACATGTGCATCACGCTTAAATTTACTGTTTAGCGTGACATTAAGCATGGTATTTTTTAGAGTGTAGTCCCGCAAGAGCCGAGACAGTGAAGAAGGTTGAAGTGGGGTGTTGGGGGGAGGTGAGATAGAGATTGAACAGAATGTCAGCTAAACTTGCCATCTCATATATGCGGCTCATTTCTGAAGGGAGTTGTGCGTTAGGATTCGAGAGACATATCGATACCAATCTCTAGAATGACGAAACATCGGGCGCGATTCTGAAATACAGTCGACGAGGGCTGCAATGCAATGTGGGCTTGTGGATGAATCATTTGAACAGCTTTGATGTAGCGCGAAACCATGCGACAGTGAAGACTTCGTGGACCCCTGCATGAAACACTCTCGTGTAAAAAAAATCTGGCGAAGCTTGCACTAAGCCGCGCATGGATTGAAACAGCGAAACTGCGAGTATGAAGACTAATCTGGTTGCTTATAGGTTGTTTCTAGGCGTTGGGTGGTGATGCTAGGTTCTTTCTACGTTGATTCTAAGCACAGAGACGTTCGAGTTAAACCGCAGAGAGTCACAGACAGGACACGGATGTCCGAACTGCAGAGGTAGAACCTCGCGCTGAAACCAAGCGTTCGCACGTCTCACAGATCTCCGGTCACGTCGTCGTTGGTGTAGACCTTCCATCGCTTCGGAGTCTTCTCACAGCCGCCGTTGCTTTAACCACTCCCTAGTATTCTCTCGTTGTACGTTTTCGGGTCTTCGGCTCGCCGCCGTCGCTTCGCAACCATTTTTTGGGATAACTGTTGCATTCTTCATTTTTAGCGCACCAGTGGTGAGTAGTGGATTTTACCCCCTTTCTGTGGCGCACAACCATTTATGATGATGGTAGTCTTTTGGTTCGCCGGACAAGGTACGATTTGCTGAACAGCTTCGCTTTTTAAAAAAAATGGGGGACCCTTAAGCTTCGCTTTTAGGAGTTAAACACAATAGCGAAATCGGGCCCCTAGTGCGCCGTTCAGCCACAAACTGCATACTTATTAATGTGTGTTGTTACATACACACACATACGCACGCGCACACAGACACACACGCGCGCGCGCGATGTATCTATAGTAATGTACAGCTTTTCGATCTAAAGCACTTCCCTGTGCTAGAGTAGAGACATGTTTCTCACAGTGGCCTCACAGATAACAGCACATTATCTCATGTTTGCTGTTTGCTTGATATGTTTTCCGCTAGATGGGCGTAGTTGTCCATTGTTGCAGCTGTTTGCAAGTTTAGCGGCGATGGGTGCACTATCCAGGCTTTTTTCGAAGCATGGCGTCCCGCAAAAAAACGTAGTTTGATGGCCTCGCCAATGCGCCTACAAATCGCCGAATGGGCTCATTTTAAGGAGACTCCTTCCACTACAAAACATTTATGTAGTGTTGTTTTCCGAAGCAGTTGCAAGTAACATCGTGGCTTTGTGGTAGGACACCTGCTTGCCACGCAAAGGGCCCGAGTTCGATCCTCAATGGGACCGAAGATTTTAACACGAAAGTGGTTTACGCCGGGGTCCGCCAAGTACATCCGCCACGGTTATGACGTTGATAAAATGGACGCCAACGGGGGAAAAGAAAAAGAACAAGAAAAAGATACCCCGCTGGGAATTCAACCCACGACGTTGCGGCCGCGACGGTAAGCGCCCGACGCCCTACCGACTAAGCTAACTCGGGAGATGCTAGACACGGCGCCAACGCGCCTTATATCTTTCACACATTCTTTTTCACGGCGGGCGGAGTGGTGCGGTGCCGCCGTCGGAGAGATGTGAAAAGAAGTAATGCTTCACGATCGACACTTACTAGCGCTTACTCCGAGATTGCACGCGATATCGGAGGTCATGGTTAAAGCGTCTCGATACCGGAGAGGTAGACTGGCCGCGCTGGCGTCGCCGAGGCACCCTTGACGCAGGTACTTTCTTTGCCTTTGGCTTGCGAGTTAGCCTGCGTCGGCTCATCGGAGTAGTGCAGCTTCCACGTGCACCAACGGGATTTCTCCGCCGCCGACTGCTTCAATTGCGAGAGCATCGATTAACAAAACTGCTGCAATACGCGTTGCAGAAAGTACGCGATTTCGACAGGCGAATGTCGTGCCTTGGTGGAGCGAGAGCAGTGCCTGCGAGACAGAGGCCAGCGGGACGCACGTGTTTGCGGCTCAGGCTACGAACCGCTACCTCCCGTGTTGCTGAAGAGCAGTGTGTGTTAGTGTATGCATGAGCACAGGCGTCGGCTACCCATTACTAGAAAGAGCACACCGTGCCGTTTCTCTCCTTATTTGACGACGCTTTGAAGAAGGGCATACCGGGTGCCAGTGTTGATTATGAGCTTGTTGATATCATCCTTACGCGGGATTCACGATTCACTCGATTCGTATTTCTATGCTGTGTCCAAATATATGTTCACACCGTCAGCTACCACAACGGTTTAATCATGATCATGGGCATTAGTCGTCGCGATAGAGACATGCTGTCAACATGGGGGCATCCACGTCAAACGGTGCTATAGCTGCCAAACACGAATAGACATTGTACAAGCTCTCATATATCACTACACAACAAGCACTACTTCTGTGAAGACACGTTTCACTTTCGTGTTATACCGATTCCTGTGACGGAGGGATCAGCCATGTATTAAATGCGAAGCATTTCTTAGCGAACCTCTGGCACTTTGAGGGTTTCTATCTACGTATCTATCTATCTAGCCGCCTACGTCTGGGTGCTCTCATGATCGCCTCCTTAACTTGGTGTAGACCAAAATTTGCATGGGAGGGTAACAGGATTTGACGAATATGATTGCCGGTTCGTGACATGAATAACATTTAAATACTGTCGCGTACGTCGTCAAACCCTTTCCACTAGACACGTGTGGCACATACCCGTTTACCACGGGCCGCGGTGTACGGGTATGCGCCACAGGTGATTGACAGTTTATCTCTACCCAGGAACGGCGAGAACAGACACTGGTAACTTAAATGCTAGAGCGTTAAGGAAAACCAACATCGGCAGCGTTGACTCAACGAATGGAAAGAATGAAAATTAGGATCCCAGCTGGAATCGAACCCAAGCATTCTGCATGGCAATCACATATTCTACCACTGAGCCACGCCAGGTCTATAAACTGGTTTGGAAAAACAGCCTACGCAGGCGTAATAGCGGTGCAACGTCAATTGTGGTTGTGGTGCTGGCTATCTAATTTTACAAGAAAGCAATAAACACTACATGATACTCTTACGATGTGTACTCCTACGATACAGGCGTCATACCAGATTAACGTCTGTAATTCCAGTGTTGGTTCCGCTTTTATAGCAGTCTAACAAACATTACATTTGTATTCCTATCATTCAGCAGGCTATATTGAAGCATTGCTCGACCCCTGAGGAATACATTAACGAAAGTTACATATGATATCCACATCACCGCACCGTAAAGTGCACTTCGTCCACCAAAACAACACAGTGTCCTCTTCATTTCTTACGAGGCTGGGCGATGGCCTCATGCTGACCGAGGATGATGCCAGATTGATTGACAGCCGCTTTGTAGACTGGGCTACGTAGGCCACCTACTCCCAGGTATTCTACGAATACGACAAGCACCAGCCACTGATGTTGGTCTACGTAGCACTATCCAGGCCTACCAGCCTCGACGGCCTATACCTCACCAACGCGAAGGGTGGCTTCAGGTTCCGACATGTCACCGGCTCTGTCGACAGACAATTTGTCGACGAAATGACCGAGGCCTCCACGACTTCCAACAGCTCTACTATACCACATACTTCACTACATATGGACTCCTCGTCACCACGATCAGGACCGGATCCTATAACAAGTCACGACCAGCTGCTGGTGCTCACTGATCACGGTGATGATGCCCTTGTTCAAGAACTGTCAACAACTTCTTGCACACATGCACATGCGTTCCTGAAACGTGCGTGCGTTCTCGGGACACGTATAAGCACTACATATCAGCTCACCGCTTCTGGTGTTGGTAATACCCACGTTGCCATTGGCAGCGTTACCCAACCGTAAACAACTGGTTATATAACACGCATGTGGCTCTTCAGCTTGTATATGTGTGCCTATAAAATTTATACAAATCTTTAGCGTCATTTTGTAACGTGTCGCTCAGTAAAAAAAGTTACGCCACAGTCACCTACCCGCCGCATGCTTCGCATAACATCGACTCCCACGGTATGTGGGATCTGCCGAAGTTTTTATTGTTTATTAAAGACGATAGTCTTTCTTGGGTAACTTAAACGCAGAAAATTTGGTCTGTCTGTCTTCCTGTTTGTCTGTCTGTCACCCGATTCAGCCACACGGCCAAACTTGAACCACTTGCTTACCACCCACCCATTGTGAACTGGTACGGCTGTTCATACTTGCGAACGATGTCGATCAAAAAGTAAATATTACGCATATCTGAGGCGCAACATCACTAGGTAATTATTAGTTGGCGTGTTCCTTTATATAAAATACATAGATACACAATTTTAAAGACCCTAGTTTCTTAAGCTGCGGCTGCGCTGAAAATACCATGCTATGCGCAGAGCCGTCGATGGGGAGAGTCTGGCGAATGGGCGGGGCAGTGACGTCGCGGCGCGGCGATGACGCTGTTGACGGCACCGCCACGCCTCCGCTCCGGCGGCGTCCGCCATATAGTCTTTCCGCGCGACGGGCGCACGGCTGAGGCTATGTACGCGCTGTTCATTCGTGAAATCTAGCGCTCCTAAACAAATTGCGAAAGCGAAATTGTGCAAGAACATTGTTATGCAAATTTAATGAAGAATATGGAGTGAAATAGACGTGTCCAAGACATAGTGAAACGGAGTTGTGCACGCCAATTCGAGTCCACGACGTTCTACGATACGCGCTGTGCTTTTAGAGCGCACCTCTTAGGCGTCTGTTACTGCGTTATTCGGCATCGCCGTTGGCGTAGTCGGCGTAACCGATAGAGCGAACGTGGATTCTGTCGATATCATGAGCCACTGGCCTCTAACATCGCTTTCATACTCCGTCATGCGTGCTCGCCCTTCGGTCGGAGCTCGTGCGAATGCAGGGCTGGTGGGTGCGCTGCTACTGTCTCGCTTGTCGTGACGGGGATGTCGATGACACCTGCAATGCACAGAGTGGCGTGCGTAGCACTCGAGCACTGGCAGTTTCTGTGGCAATATGTAACGATTGTTCCAATGCGGATAGCCAGAAATTCACAGTTCGCGTTGCCTCAACACAAAGCTGCGCTCAGAATTCGCATGAGGGAGTATCGTGATCATCGGTGACTTTTGGAGCTATGAAGACCTGTGGGTTTGCGTCTATCTTGGTTTCAGGGGCGAAGCTCCTCTTAGTCTAACCTTGTCACGCGTCCGGCGTAAAGCGTAACCGGCAGTATCTCCCGAAGAGTATCTCTTATCACCGATCCTTTACAAACTGCCCACTACTTCGTCTTTGCAAACATCCCACTACGACCCATCACCAATCCATCACTTCACCGACCATAAAGCCGTTTTAATGAAGGGGGAACGGAAGCCACGCCTAGCTACCACTTACGATTAATAAAATTTCTTGTATAAATATATACAGTGTTTGTCACGTCTTTGATGATGTACTGGGCTATCGCTTTGATTACTGCTGGGCGAAACCACTAAAGATTTCACGGTGTAACCATGATGGCTTCAGGAGCTTCGCCCAAGCTCTTCATCATTCACCCGTGGATATGCTGTGAATTTTTTTTTAAATACCAAGCATTTCTTAGCGAACTTCTGCGAATTTGAGCGTATCTATCTGTCTATCTACCTATCTAGCCGCCTACGAATTTGTGCTCTCCTGGCCGTTTCGTTCATGGGGTGTATACCAAAATTGGTATGGCATAATGTGACTGTATGACAAACATAAATGACTGCTCATAACATGAAAAGCATGACATGCATGTCATGTACAGCATGATTTACATGTCACAGTCTTGGTGCTCTTGCGGCCGTTTCGTTAATTTGATATATACCAAAATTGGTATGGCTTGACAAGAGTGTATGGCGAACATAAATAACAGGAGTTATTATTAAAATCATGACACGCATGTCATGTACAGCACGACTTACGCGCCACGCTCATGGTGCGCTGGCGGCCGTTGCGCTAGCTTGATATACACCAAAATTGGTAGTGCGCGACGTCACTGTGTGACGAACATAAATAACGGGAGTTAATGTGAATATCATGACACGCGTGTCATGTACAGTATGACTTACGTGCCACGCTCATGGTGCGCTGGCGCCCGTTGCGCTAGCTTGATATACACCAAAATTGGTAGTGCGCGACGTCACTGTGTGACGAACATAAATAACGGGAGTTAATGTGAATATCATGACACGCGTGTCATGTACAGCATGACTTACGTGCCACGCTCATGGTGCGCTGGCGCCCGTTGCGCTAGCTTGATATACACCAAAATTGGTAGTGCGCGACGTCACTGTGTGACGAACATAAATAACGGGAGTTAATGTGAATATCATGACACGCGTGTCATGTACAGCATGACTTACGTGCCACGCTCATGGTGCGCTGGCGGCCGTTGCGCTAGCTTGATATACACCAAAATTGGTAGTGCGCGACGTCACTGTGTGACGAACATAAATAACGGGAGTTAATGTGAATATCATGACACGCGTGTCATGTACAGCATGACTTACGTGCCACGCTCATGGTGCGCTGGCGGCCGTTGCGCTAGCTTGATATACACCAAAATTGGTAGTGCGCGACATGACTGTGTGGCGAACATAAATAACGGGAGTCAATGTGAATATCATGACACGCGTGTCATGTACAGCATGACTTACGTGCCACGCTCATGGTGCGCTGGCGGCCGTTGCGCTAGCTTGATATACACCAAAATTGGTAGTGCGCGACATGACTGTGTGACGAAATAAATAACGGGAGTTAATACGAAAATCATGACACACGTGTCATGTATAAGATGACTTACGTGCCACGCTCATGGTGCGCTGGCGGCCGTTGCGCTAGCTTGATATACACCGAAATTCGTAGTGCGCGACGTCACTGTGTGACGAACATAAATAACGGGAGTTAATGTGAATATCATGACACGCGTGACATGTACAGCATGACTTACGTGCCACGCTCATGGTGCGATGGCGGCCGTTCCGCCAGATTGATATGTACCAAAATTGGTATTGCGTGATGTGACTCTGTGACGAGCATATATAACAGGTGTGATTTTTGGAACATGTCACGTGTCAAGTGTTACGTGAGAATCATATACCACGCCGGAAAAGTCTGTGCACGTGTTCTCGCAGCAAAGCAGAAGATAAAGAAGAGGATGGATTGCGTGCCGGTTCATGATGATGACAATTTTTATTCGCCACTAACGGGGATTCTCCAAGCTTAAACAGCTCTGCTTTTAAAAGGAACAGAGATACCAGCGCACGTAATTGTATTCAGGCCACAAAAGCGCAAAAGCGGGCGTACACAAGCGACTTGGGGATCTCGAGCCCGAAAATTCCCTCTTAAAGAATTTTAGTGCCGGGACCCCAAAGTGCCTTTTGTAGGTAAGCCCCTTACGTTTCTTTGTATAGTCATGGGTGCGGCTGAGAGTACAAGGGAACGTAAGAGGGTGAATAAGGAAGCGGCTTGGAGTCCCCGGCGCTAAAACTCTCTAATAAGAAAGAAAAAAGAAACTCACAGGGTCCCTTATGCATTCGCCTAAGACCACTCGAAGGCGAAAGCCGTCTTCCTTTTCTTCAGTTATGTATTGTTCCTCACGCCACCCCCTCCCCCCTCGAAAGCTCTGTGACCTAACATTGTTTTGACACTGCCTCCAAGATCGGAGGCACTGCCATCTTTCTACACCACATCTGGTCATGTGCTGACTTCATCGCGTGAAGTCACGTTATTCGACGTCATGGCGACATCACAATCTTTGGTTGTATGGTCACGTCATTACGTGATGATTTTTGACATCCATGTTGACGCCGCCGACGCGGTACGCCGACGCCACGGACAACGGCGGTCAATTTTCGCGTTTGCTGAGGCATCTAGAGTTTTCGTCAGAGCAGGTGCAGGGCCCCCAGTAGGCGCGTGTTAAATGAAAACAATACCTCGTTCGGCTAGTCTGATAGCGGACATCCTGTTGGCTTACTTTACAAAGTCATTTTTGTGCTCAACTTCTTCGCGCTCTATACTTCCTAATCACGAAGTTTCATCGAGCACATAAGGGCTCCTTGCTATAGTGGAAGAGCTTCCGGTACGAGCACAGACATCGTGGACTATAGGTGCATGACTAAAAAGCGCAAGGCACTTTCGCTTAGCACAGAGGCGCGGATTAATTTACATGCGCGAATTAAACGTGAAACTGGTAGCATGTACACAAGCGGCAGCACAGCGGTAAATGACACCATAGGCTGACAGCCACACAAACGCAGACCACATAACGCACAACACATGCCAGACAACCACCGCAGCTGACGCGCGGCGGCACTAACCTGCGATATCGAAATAAATCTTCCCCTCACAACATCACGGTAACATCCCAAGCTCGTGCTCAGAACGCGCGATAAATTACGTAAACGCAATACATCACGCTTGACACTTATAGCGTGATCGCTGCAATATTTAAATCTGCCCAAGCGATCGAAACACGAACCGTAAAACTCCTTTTTTTTCAGCATGACAAAACTATTTTTAAAGTTTGTGCGCCTGCAAGGGCCCCATTGCACAACAAATAATAAGTTTGTGTTAATGGTACGCTGTTTATAATACCAGCAATATTCAAGCTAAATACTCAAGTACGTATCTCGCATAGCACGGAGCAGTCAGTCGGGTTCCATTTGCTGCGTCTGATGTTTCTGATTCAAAGGCGTCGTCGCTTCTTTTCCTTCGGAAGCCTAAAAAGGCGGAAAGCCTGCGCGGCTGTTTGAACATTGAATGCGAGGAGCACTCGCCATGAATACGCGCGGCTTCGCACAAGAGCTTCTAACCAGGGTTGCCGTTGGGTAGATTTGAAAAGGAGCCAGATTTGAAGCTAAAAGTAGCCAAAGTAGCCACATCTTTTAACCTTATCGCCAAACTTGTAACCAAATGGCAGAAAAGCGGTATTATAAAAAGAGTTTTCATTATTGAACAATAAATACCATTTTTGTGCCAACAATAAGATAGCATACGAACACAGTTTTTTCTCCTCATGCTTGGTCTTCAAGCCATAAGCAAGTTGCAAATAAATGAACAATTACCTGCATACAGCCTATATAGAATAGAGTAATTGCCAGAGACAGAGTAAGATTGGAACATTCCAGCCAGCCATTCAGTACGAATATTAATCGTAAAAGCAGGTAGTGCTTGAAGTCTGCGACTTCAAGCACGACCAGCTTCAAGAAGTGATATCTGCTCGAAGATGACCGGTCCAGCTTCATTTTGTATCGGATCTCTGTTTTTGTCAAGGTCACACGAGAACACACGCTGTGCGTCAGCACTATAAAACTGGCTCGTATAGCGTCGGCACCGATGGCGGGCAGCGTGAACAGCGCGCTAGCCACGCGTATGTCAACATGCGCGCAATTTCGTCAGTTTTGATCTGCCAAAAGGCGTACTTAAATTTCATCTTTAATTTGTAAGTTATATTTCCAATTTCCTCATTTTTATTTCAATTCATAAAACCACCGAATTCTTGGCCGATCCCCCATTATGGGTGTGAGACACTGACTAGGCGAACAAGAACTTCATCATTCCGTCTCGGCAGGCGCACTGCGCGTTGCGTTCAGGTGTTCGATGAGCACCAGACTCATGGCGGGGCTAGGACACGCGCATACACTGGCTGACGCGTCAGAAAAGCTTGGAAACGAACTTGTAGGACTGTATATATGTATATATATATTTTTTTACTTATCTTGTTATCCTAACAACTATGTGGAAATGTGTAGCCGTCACCAAGCAATGGTGACAACAACTCCTTCATTTATTTTCTATTTCAATAAAAAAAATGGTAGTCGTCAGGCTTGCTCGGTATTTTATCTGCAGATAATGAGAAAAAATGGCTACGAATGCGCTAAAATAGAGGTTCAAAGTAGCCAGAAAGTAGCCATGGCGCCAACCTGAAATTTTGGTCGCCAGACTCGGTCGTAAAGTAGCAAATCTGGCGCAAAGTAGCCACCAACGGCAATCCTGCTTCTAACCTACGCGCGCTCCTCAGCGATCGTGTAAGGGCGGCGCGCCGGCGTCTCTCCGTCGCGGCAGCGCCGGACTCCGCGCTGCGCTGTCGCCACTGCCGCCCGCCGCCGCCGGCGAGGAGAGAGGGTTTACGTTGTTTACGTCACCAGAAGAGGGCGGCGCTGAGGCCGAGCTCGGAGAGCGGCGAGATGAAACAATCGCCAAACTTTCCCGAAGGGTATATATGGCTCTGGCTATGCGCGCCGACGAACGCCCTCTGCCACGGAGGAACGAAAGCCTCTGCACAAGCTCATGTTTCCCAATGTATTGCCAGATGGCGTCCATATCTCACGCAGCGTAGAGTCACTGGAAAAATTTCAGAGTATCGCATCTGTTTTCCGCGCGCCGCCGCCGACGCGATTGGCTTACTCGCATCACGTGACCTCTCACCGCCATATCCCTTCCAAGCGCTTTGGGTGCAGGCGCGTTAATGCAGAGCGTGGCCGGACATTTAGCAGTACCATGGTCCCCAGAAGTACTTCGTTGCTTTTTTAAACGCGTCATGCAGACAGAGGGGCGTAAGCAGACATTTTTTTCGGGGGGGGGGGTTGCACGGGCCCGGGCCCGGTGTGCCACCCCCTGGCTACGCCACTGCATACAGATGCCAGAAGAGAGTAGCTCACCATCAATCGAATGTTACTGGTGAGCTATAGCACTCTAAGAAAAAATGGAGTATTTGGGGAGTATTTCTGCCACACAACAATAATCGTCATCTGGCTTGCTCGCGTTTCCTTTCTTCAAAACCCGGCTCTCGTCACTTTCCTGTCAAGAATGCTATGTCACGCTGATAACGCGCGTGCCGTTCGTGACCGGGAAGTCCCGGGACCGCGGTGATAACGCGAGGAAAGTACGCGAGGTGGATGACGATTATTGTTGTGTGGCAGATATTCCCCAAATACTCGATTTTTTCTTAGAGTGTACTCTGGGAATCTCGTCTGCCGTGTGGGAAAAATTAATGTCAAAGAACGCCGTTCTACGTGGCTGCATAGTCGGCCTGAACGAATTCGCCCCTCTCGAATAACACTCCTTCCTGCAGTGAACTACGCTAACTTTGCTGGAAAAGATCTTATGCGACAGGATACTTCACCTTTTCGGTTCGCTAGAGTCAGCGATATTGAAAACTACATACCTTTCTATTTGCTCGGCTGTTTATATCTCGATCTGTTGAACAGATTACGCATGCTATCCGAGTTATAAGCGTGTCACGCACGAGAGCGATATCGAAGATTTATTAAAATAATAACTGTTTACTGGTATACCTTGAAGGCAATTGTGGCATGATCTTTGGCACTGCACAAAACAGAAGCGTGGAACTCTGTTGATAAACTTGGTATCTAAGGCAATGTTATCAAACGTATTTTTAAATTTGTTGCAAAAAATGCTGCTAATGCTGCATGCACCGAGCGCACCTTTAAAGTACTGCATAGTCGGTGAGAAATGAACACAGAAAAAAAAAGCAGATCCCACGCATTAAGGGAGTCGATTTTATGCGAGCCCTAGGTCTGTATACATACTGTGTTGCAGTAGCATACGCTTTAAAAATTCCGGGATGTGCTATTTCTGATCAAAAGAACATAAAGCACCGTGCCGAGGAAGTTTTAATAAGAGTGCATTATGAAAAAAAAAAGTGCAGCAGTGCAGAAACCGAACTCCAGCTGTTTACGCGCTGGCAACGCCAAAAAAAAAGAACTGTTTGTCGGAACACTGCAAGATATTTGCAAATTCATTGCAACGTTGGGAATATTAAGGAGACAAGCAATAGGAAATGAAACAATTAAGTAGTGGTGTCAATCATTTTTGATGGCCTATTTTTTACGTATCGTAAGATACGTAAGCACCTTACCTACCGCACGCCGATTCGCCCGTACTTTCGGCTGCTGGCATTCCAAATCAAGACGTCGCGCACAACTTCCAATTACCGTACACACACAACTTCTGTCACGCATATCAACCAGTTGAACAGCAAGCACGGTGCGCAAGCAAGCTATGCGTGAGCGATCAGTCGAAGGGCGCAATGTTGAATGTTCTCGATGTTGTTCCATAACGTTCTCGAGTGCAGTTAACCTGAACACCGACTGCAAAGCTAGCGCAAACAGTCACGATTCACCAAATGTCGAAGTAAATGGCATCTCGCACGATGTCACTGCGCTAATGCAACTATGTTTACAGATCCGGACCTAGCGAACACGCCCGGGCCCGACACGAAAAGAGACCGATGAAGCCGCGAAGAGAGTTCGCTACCACATGGCAAGATTCGCCGTACGTTTCATTAGTTACACCGCTAACCGCGCAGTCGATCCATACCTGTCGATGACTCGAAATTACTTCTAATATCCTCTTGAAGAAACACACACACATAATGCCGTTCTGCCGAGCGTAACACGGCACTGAGGCTAAAAGATCGGTCACTTCACAACACACGCTAGCAACGCGCCGGACGGTCTGGAAGGGACATGGCCGCCGCCACCCAATGTTGCCCGCGTGCAGCCTACCTTTGCGGTACTCTGATTTTCCAGTGACTCTAACGCAGCGTAAAGCGCCTTGATAAGTTGATACGCAGCGTAGACGCAGCGCCTCCTCTCTCGTCTTTACACGGCATTTACAGCGGAGCATGCAGATACGCGGCCAATTTTTTTGTTCGCATCTTTCTCTATTTTTCGGTCCCGGACTATTTTTCGCTCACAAGCGACGCCGTCGCCAACGGCGGTATTTCTGCGAAACGAGCTCTCTAACGCTATCGCGTTAAGAGTATGGCACGAAGAAGGTCATGTGCGGGCCTGGTCGCTGGCGAAAGGTCCGCGGGCCGTATGTTTGAGAACCCTGATCTAGAACATAGCCTTCCCCTGGTTGTTTAAGCATTGGTATAATCTTCGCGATTTCCTATTCAAGTGAAATCCAAGCTTCTTTTATTGAATTATTTGTTATGTTAAGGACAACACGCGAATCTTTTATCAAATTTTCAACATCGCCAATGTGGCTGTTTGGGGGAGGCCGTGGGAAGCTTCCGTACAACCTCTGATAATTCTTCTATCGATATTTTCGCATAAATACCCCTTGAACGTGGGCTTAAACAAAAATCGCTTTTCCAAACCTTTCGCTATGCTCTCCAATGATTGCGTCAATTCCTGCGGCGATAAAATTATGGATTCAATATTTTCTGATTGAGGAATGGGTTTCCTGTGTTTTAGAAAGCCAAATAGTGTTCTTTTGTTGTTTGATTTCGAAAGGAATTGAAAATGCTTTTCGTCATACTCCACTTTCGCTTTCGCCACCGTACGTTTAAATGTACCTGCAATGAATTTATAATCTGACCAATTTTTAGGACATTGATTGTGTAGTAGCTTCTTCCAGGCGGCTTTTGTACGCCTGTGAGCGCAGTCGTCGTTCGATCACCGCCACGCGGGCTTATGTTTAAATGAGTGAACCTCAAGTTCAAGTATTCTGCGTGACTCACGTAAAAGCGAACAAACGCTGAATCCTTTTTTCTTTTGACGTCGCTTTTAACAGAGAAGGCATAGAGCATCGCAAGCTTTTTTTAAACGTACCGTAATTTATGCGAGTGCGCCCTTTAGAAATTATAGATATTACTGGAAATATAATGTCAAATATCACCTGGCCACTATTTGTAGCATAATTAACGGTCAACCAAGAGGAGATACACATGCCTGATCCCGAAAAAGTCATATCTAGAGAAGAAGCTAGTCCTCTGATATATGGGGGTAGGGCTGAGTTGTGACTAGTGAAACAGTTTTCCTGAGACCAATCATGCAACCGAGTTCCGTATTGAGCATTCATTAATTGTGCATGACTGCAAGTCATGTGTTCTTTTTTTACTCGGCCTAGTACAGAACATTTGTATTTTCCCATTTTGTTCATGTATAAAAAAATAGAACGCATCTCCACGAATTGAATGATGACGAATGGGCGAATCTAGGTCCTAAGGTCCATAATGTCTACGTTGTAGTCGCCTACTAGTACTAAGGGTTTGTGATTGTAGAAGTTTTATATTGTTCTCTCCATATTATGATTGATATTAGTGTACTGTTCAACCTTTTTCTTGTGTCTCACATATGTTACCCAAGCGTTGCCCCATATAATGTAAATTGAGTGACATAAAGTGACATACCAGTCGACGACAAAGCTCGGTCATAAGGTCCATAATGTGTACGTTGAAATCACCGACTAGTATAAAGGGTTTGTGCTTGTAGGTTTTTTATATTGTTCTTTCATAATTATGATTGTTGTTAGTCTATTGTAAACCTTTTTTTTTATTCGCATTCATACATATGTTCCGACTATAGCAACGGTTTTCTAACCACCATGACAGCGGACAGTGAGCGTCGACGACAAATGTAGGTCCTAAGGTCCCTAATGTCTACGTTGAAATCACCGACTAGTATAAAGGGTTTGTGCTTCTAGGTGTTCTGTATTGTTCTGTCAAAATTATGTTTGATATTAGTCTATTGTTTAACATTTTTACAAGATTTTACATGGTGCTCTGCCGTGAACACGGACAACACCACACATTGGACAAGCCTAGACCCTAAGGTGCTTCGCCTCTAAAAAGCAGTAGGTACTGGCAAGCGTAAGACTAAGGCCTTGAAAGGTTTAATGCTTGCTGCTTCTAAACGTTTGTACACATTAAAAGCTCTACTCACCCAGAAACACGAAAGATGTGCCCAACCTTATCTGAAGTTGTTAACCTGCTCTAAAATGTTGTGAATAAGTGCTTAACATACTGAAGGAAGTGCACGTAGAAAATCCGTTACAATTGACGTAACACAAAGACAAGGTTCAGAGATGTTTACAAGAGCAGATGCTCCAACCTCGTCTTCCTCAGAGGAGCGGTGATCGCTGCTCGTGTTTCCCAGTTCGATGCTCTCTATTAGTTTGATGACATCACTTAGTCGCAACAATATATAAATTGTTTCGGTGGTCTCATGGGCCATTCTTCATAGTAAAAACAGCGCGAAAACTACACGGACGAGACAGATGAAACAGGACTAGCGCTGACTACCAACAATTGCGTTTACTTATGTGGTGCAAATATATACGCTTCTGGAACAGGGAAAAGGCGGAGGGAAGGGAGAGGATTTTCTTAGCACATGCACACCGGCCGTGCTTTGTCAACGAAGCGTGGAACGCTCAACTGCGAAGATAGTTAATCTCTCTGTCAGTGTGATAGAAGGGGAGCTGATATAAGAGTGACCTGCCACATGGATGGCGAGGGTTTCATATATTTCGCGGGCGCGAATTATCACGGTACCGGCGCACAAGGCGCATGAGGTGAAAGTTTGGGGTGCATCAACACGTGGCACAATGTATTGCCAGATTTCTACCTGTTTTTGTTCTAATATTCTTATGCATTCTTACGTCCCTTTATTTGAATACCTAGTCTCTGCCACGCAATGCGCGGTGCACTAGTCAAGTGCACATAAATGCAGTACTAGGACAGGCTTGATCGCAACAATGTCGGCAGCCGAGGATTTGTGGCTGTGGGATGGCGTTAGCGTCACCCATGCATCTGTCCTCTTCCGATTTTGTTTGCGCTAAATTTTCAAGGCCTTTGATGCCTCCCCAAACGCGAAAATTGACCGGCGTGCCCCGTCGGCGGCGTCAACACGACTCATTAGGAAATCATCACGTGATGACGTCACCATGTGATGTCATCATGGCGTCACAGATCGCCAAAAATTGCGACATCATTACGACGTCATCATGGCGCCTCAGTGACGTCACGTCATCGCATGACATCGTAGCTTGGTATCTGGTGGGCTGATGAAGGAGGCAGTGCAAAACCACACTAGGTGCAGAAATGTTTCCGAGGGTGGTTGGGATTGAGAAGAAAAACATGGTTGATCCCTCCGTCACAGGAATCGGAATAACACGAAAGTAAACCTAGAAGTAAATTTACAGCGCAAATGCAAAGACGCACCATAAAGAAAGAAACGACACACACAAGCGCTGACTATCAACTGACTTTATTACGGCGATTGTGAATGCATTTATACCTCCAAGGCAGCCTTACCGCACATGCGCCACGCAATCAACATAAAAACAAGTGAAACAGAGTGGAAACAATGAAACAGTGTATTACATACGCGATGAAATGAAATCAAACTCAGATGAGTGCAGAGAAAGAGACGTGTCGCTTATGCAAAGATGGGCCCTTTTTCTGATATGATAGGCTTCTAAAGCTAGCCGCGCATGCTCATTGTGACTACTGCCAAGGATCGACGTCCCTTCAAATCGTGCCTCACAATTGCAGCCAGTGTTAATATGAGCCACAAGATGGGCTCCTTTATCTGCATTGTTAATCTTTTGCGCGTGTTCCCTGAGCCGCCCGTTGACGCATCTTCCAGTTTGACCGACATAGGTTTTACCACACGAGAGCGGGATGGCATAAACCACGCCGACGGCACACGGGACGTAGGTGACACCGTGTCGGATTTGGCACCCTTCTCTGCTCACACCGCAGGAGCGGGAGCATAGCTTGGAAAGCTTGTTCGGGGCAGACAACGCCATAGAGACATCATGTCTGCCTGCCACTTTCTTGAGCTGATGGGTGATCCGGTGCATATACGGGACCACCGCAGGTCTCCCTTTGTCCTGTACGGCCTCCACCCTCTTGGTGGGTTTTCTTTTCTGAATTAGCGTTTCAGCCACTGCAGTCAAGAGCGACTTGGGGAACCCTGCAGCCAAAAGTCGGCTGATCTGATTAGTGAAGCTCTCTTGCATCTTGTGAGTGCACGATTTTCTAAGAGCCGATTCCATGGCAGACATCGCAATTCCTCTTTTTACAATTTTCGAATGAGCAGAGTTAAAAGGTAAAAGGTCCTTATTCGCCCGAGGTTGATAAGACCAACACACATGGTGTTCACAAAAGTCAAGCCTTAGTTCTAAAAACTGAAAACACCATTCCGCGGGAGCTCAATTGTAAAAACAAAACCTCGTCCGTTTCTGTTAAAATAATCTAAAATCTTAGTCACCGAGTCCTGGTAGGAGGAGTCTAGAGATTATAAAACCAAAAAATCGTTGACGTACCTAAAAACCTTTAAAATCTTCCTCGTGCTAAAACCTTTGCTTAAGGAGCATCCCACGTTTGCCAAAAAATATCTACAAGGATAGGAGCAAGACAGGAACCGATACATATGCCATTACGCTGCAAATATGGCTGGTCATTAAAAACGATAAAAGTGACCTTAAGATAATACTCTAAAAGGCTCAAAAAATTGCTCACAGAAACGCCGACACAATTCTGGAAAGGCACAACCCCATAGCCCTCGATACATGCTTGCACTGAAGACATAAGCTCATGCTGGGGTACGGAAAAAAACAAATCTTCTATGTCGACTGAGAAACCATATCCCACATTAGTTTCGGCGCGCAAGAACTGCACCACATCATCTGAATTTTTCGTACGAAAGGGATCACTGTACACTAACGACTTGAACTTTTTCTGTAAAAACATGCTACATTGTGTTGCCAGCAACCTGATTCGCTGACGATGGTTCTGAAAGGCACTTCTGTCTTGTGGGTCTTGGCCGTGAAAAACACTGTCAATGACTTGCCTCTGCTACTTTCTATGCTTTTCGCAAGCGGCGTTAATTCCATTTTTTTACAGAACTCTACAAACTTTGATTTGACTCGAACCTCCCGCTTCCCAACAGGAACAAAGTTTTTGACAAAGTTTTAAAAATGCCTTTTTCCACTACAACAAAACCCCCCTCTGCCTGCATGAGGCAGAGGTCGTTAGATCTCAGAAAGGACAACGTACGCCGAACACTAACATCTGGACGCCTGGGTGGGCCTTTTGGCACAGACCTGTCTAAACTTACTACGCCTTCAAGAAGGCATTGATCGCGGGACTCTTGCTTCGCCTTAGAAGCGATATTTCTATTTATTGCAATGAGATCATGCGCAGGAACATGCGAAGGAATACAAAATTTAGGGCCTTTCGCCAGCAAGCTTTCTACGTCATCAGGCAGGCTAACATTTCCAAGCACCTTCACACTTTTCTTTACAACGGGATCAGATCAAACGTATCACGCGCGTAATTGCTGCTGGTTTAAAGCATGCCACCCATTACAAAGGGCATACACATTAGTGCGCGCATTGTCTTACACACACGTAGCGCGTACATTGTTGTCATAAAAGTGCTGTTGAAGAGGGCGAAACCTTTATGTCGTGTGTATGTGCGTGTGCGTGAGACTGGGTGACTGAACATAATGACAAGCGAAACACAGCGCGACAAGGATGGGGCCGGATATCGCCATCGCGTTCAACTCTTAAAGGCGAAGCTTAAGCGTCGCCCAAATTTTTTTCCTGCTTCAACAGGACGAAGAACGTCAATGAGCTATCACAATCTGTGAATGAAGCTCAACATGGTGTTTATATTGTTTATGAATCAACAGTTTAGCTAGTTAATTTACAGCTACGTTTTTAAACGAATGATAAGCGCACAGGATAACAAACAGGTGGCCAGTTGGTTGGTCGGTTGAAAAACTTTATTTGGGTCCTGCAAGGCGCGCGTCAGCGCGCAGCGGGCGGCTCCCAATATCTAAGTTTTATTACCGAAGCCAGTTCCTAAGCAATGACAAAATTGCATGGCAAGGTAGTGCCTCGAGCATAAATGAAATTTTCTTTCCTCTCCATTCAACAAATAGTTTGCGAGATTAAGTTAACCTAACACCCGGTCTTTTAATTGGTAGCAACGTAGGTAAAGCTGATTACCTCAACAGCCGATATGTGTTTCTCCTAACAGAAATACAAGCCAGTGCAAATTGCGTGGTTTCGTTATTGCAATATGCACGTTGGGTGAACTTCCACAAAGACCTCTTTCAAGACGTGTTGATGCTAGTCTTTTTTATGCTATAGTTATAGACCGTCCTTAGAGGCAACTACAAGGGTGGCCTTCAATGTGAGGAAAAGTGTGGACCAGTCCTGAAGCATTCGTTGTCACGGAGGAAAACAAGCATTTGTAGCGCGCCATTTCAGGGCGTCTGGTGGGCCTACGATAAGTCAAACACTTGCTCTGGCCTGCTGTGTGGAAGACCCGCAGAATGTCCCCATCGGTCGTGCTTTTCTTTAGAGCGCTGTAGGCAGATGTCACGTACTTCGTGGAAGAAGAAAGCACGGGTGCCCTTGAGCATATCATTCTTGAGAATATCTCTATGGTGACCGATAGGAGCCTTTTATGTATTTTAAAAGAGTAGGCATCACCTCCGTAGTGATCTTTTGGATTGACGCTTTACGTAGCGACAGCAGCCGAATGGCTTTCAACATGTCAGTGAATGGATCAAGGTGAAGTATTTCTTTCCGCTCCCTGGCAGTGCATCTGAAAATTACTTGGTTGTTGAGCAAACCCCCGGCTTGTGAAAGTAGAAACACTGGGTTATGCAATTGGGCAATATAATGTGCAGCACCGTTACCTTGTTGGTGGCATTATGCTGACAGCTGCGTGTAACAGCATTTGCAAACTACTTTATGGCAATATTTCCGTGGTACCAGTCGTTTCAAGACACATTATCTAGCATGGACTGTCCACAAATTTAGTGCGTGAATAGTGTCTGCATGAAGGAGTGTCCAGGGAGATTATTTGTCAATTTCACTCATCTTAAATTAATGCAGCATGGCTAACACGTCTGCCACAAACAATAGAATGAACAAGAGAAGACCTCCTAGGTACTGAAAAGCATTGCTTTGTACGACTCTGCAAGACACGACCGCAGCTAGCCTATGATGGCAAACTGTCTTGCAAGTTATCACACACCCTTTAATGGCAGGCAGTCGCTGGGCAGAATACAAGAACTGACTAATCAGTTCCCCTAATTGCACCATGAAAGCACGGACAATTTATGTGTAGGTAATTTTAGTGCACCAGCGAGCGCTGGTTGCGCTCCAAAGACCGAGTCACAGCCAAGAGTTCTCGGCAAAAAAAAAAAAGTACGTTAGGCCTACGCGGAGCGCGCAGCAAAGTCATAGCGAAAGCTGGAAGAGCGGCCTTTCTAAATAATATTAATAATTGTTGGGGTTTAATGTCCCGAAACCAGACTATGATTATGAGAGACGCCGTAGTGGAGGACTCCGGAAATTTCGACCACCTGGGGTTCTTCAACGTGCACCCAAATCTAAGCACACAGGCCTCAAGCATTTTCGCCTCCATCGAAAATGCGGCCGCCGCGGCCGGGATTCGATCCTGCGACCTGCGGGTCAGCAGTGGAGCGTCGTAAGTAGAGGCCAGATTTCTAGGCACTAAAAAAAAGGCGTTTTAGGCGCCAAAATTAGGCAGGCAAAACAATGTTTTAGGCCTCCAACGTCGTCAATATAGGCACCATCGATTTTTGCATAAATGCAAATATTTCGTAAGCGACCTGTATCTACGACAAGAAAACTCAAAAAAAAGAAGATTAGGGATGGGCGAAGCATATAGGTAAGGGTGTTTCAGCTCCACTAACATGAAACCTGTGGAGGGGCGAAGCATGCAGTGTGCGCCAGTGTTTCCCACCAAAACCAACTCCAGCGGCGGCGATGCTTTGCTGTACATAGAGAATTAGCGCAACGTTCCCAATTGGAGCGTCTCCCGAACGTTCAAGCTTCCTGGTAGTGTTTGCGAGGAACGTGATGTTGGCGCCCAAGTAGGGCGAAGTGTCCTTGCAGGCTATCCGCAGAGAGGACAGCTTGAGCCTTCCTGTCTGTAGCACGCTCGTCACCCGAGAAGCCGTTAATCCGAACCTTAATGTGCGAAAAGTGTACACAACAGCTTCTAGCCATGTTCGCCAACGTGTGAGGATGGGCTCTCGCGGAATGGGTACGTACGGCAACATCTCCTGGAACGTGCGCACACGAGAGGGTGCCTTCAGGAACGCGGCCTTGACTTTTGTTGTACGGGAGTTGGTTGAACAAGAGGAGTTCGTTGAACCCCATACAGTCACTGTTGTCCCGTAACTTGAATAAAAGTATCAAACTGCACTAGAAAGCGAAATACGAGGCTAAATAGCGTTCACATAGGCGCCACTCTTGAAATAGGCATTTACATGCATTTAGGCACAAACGCCCAAAATAGGCATATATTGGCACTATAGAAACACTATAAAATCTCTTCTTAACCTCTAATTCATGTTCATATATGAAAATGGCGTGATAGGAGCTCAAGGAACAAAATAGTCATTTGCAGGGTATCGGAACGAAATGTTTTTCGTTTCGGTTTTAGTTTCGTTCCAACGCAAAAAGTTCCGTTCCTTGTCCGGAACGAAAAAAAATATTCCGTAACGGTTCGTAACGTTTTCCTTTGTATGCAAAAAAATGTCAAGTTGAGGTAATCATAAAAAGCATTGGATTTGTGATGTAGTTACTTGCCCTCCTCTTAAGAAAGTGGGACAAGGGTAAAACACGTTCTTCAGAGGAGCGCAAGTGACTGCACCACGAATTCCTACCAACTAGCACAAGACGGCGAGATGGGCTAGTTGGTGAACATTCATGTTTAAAGCAAAAGCTTTTCAAGCGCACATAAAACGAGGACAGTAGAACTGCCCTGTCATATTCTGAGTTCTACTGTCCTCGTTTTAGGTGCGCTCAAAAAGCTTTTGCTCTAGACATGAGATAGCCAAAACCAGTATACAGTGAAACCTCGGTGAGACGATCACGGCTTATACGAATTTCGGGGTGGTACGAATTTTTCATCATCCCGGCCAAGGCCCGTTGGCCTGCAGTGTAATAGAGTAACGTTGCTGCGAACCGATTTTCACCCAGCAACGTTTGATACGAACGTGCGCTACCGCCCAGGTACGAAGAGGTGCCGCGCTGTCGCGGAAGACGCGCCAAGCACGTGCGAGCGCGGGAACGCAAGCGTGGGAATGCGCGCCGTACCGCCAAATTGTCAGTATCACGGTGTAAGAACAACACTTTTCTTACAGTCAGAATAAACCTTCAGAGACGCGTCACGGCCTCCGAAATTGTGTGCGCGAATCTTTGAGGCTCTTATGAGCCTCCGTGAGCCTTGGCGTTTAGATTACAGAGGATAATAGCGCCATGCTTTTTTTTTATTCTAACGCGTCGACGCGGGCTGCTGTCGTTGTACTCTGTTTACATGTGCCTGCCTCGTGCATCAGACCTCCTATGAAAGGTGGACGAGGACCGAAAGAAGGCGAGGACGGTCTTGGCGAAGGAGTCAGGCCTGACAACGTCAACATGCGCGACATGTGTGGGCACGGCCGTAAATCTCCCAAAAAACATTCCCAACATCTCCGCGATAACAAAATCATAACACAGGACCATGGTTCCATAATTTTGTGGCCTTGATCTATCGCGTGAAAGCGTTTCTTTTGTTACTTTCGCTGCAGTATCCGGCGTCATGCAAAGAAAGCATACTAAAATTTGGAAGCGGTCTACTGCTGTTGTTGGTCGCAATGCACCTGGTTCATTAATTAAATACGCGCGTACGGGCCGTATATTTACGAAAGCTGGTATGATTGCCGAAATCTAAAAATTTAACTGACAATCATTCAGGGTTCTTCCTGAGGTTGCTGCGGTCCTGAAAACAATAAATTAAAATGTACGCCAGCTTTCTTTTGTCGCATGCTAAATTTCCATGCTTCCTGGTAATACGAATTTCGAATGATACGAATATTTTTCGTGGTACCGTGAGATTCGTATCACCAAGGTTTCGCTGTAACCTTTAAAGTCATAGTATTTATTTTCTCAAAAGTCAATTACGAATATTTTGAGCAGATAGAATGCTTTGTGTCAAGGGAGTGAGCATGATTTCAGAAGCAAAACGTCACTGAGTGTATTCTCTGAGGTGCAAGACCGGTGTTCTAATAAAAATTCGCCGCGTATCTGCGTGCTTCGCTGCAAATGTCGTCTAAAGACGATAGAAGAGGCGCTGCGTGAGATATGAACGCCATCTGGCAATACGTCGGGAAACGTGAATGCTGTGTTGCGGGCTGGTAGTCCCGGCGCAGCAGCAGGCAAGACCGGCAGTGACCAACGTGACCGGCGGGGACGCCAGCCAGCCCGAACACGCGGTTTGGCGCGAAGCGCCGAAGCAGAAGAAACGTCCGCACTCAACGAGTACTCTCCACACACTCTTTTATTTTCACGTCGCCTGGGTAAAGCAGGAATGCCAGAGCGGCGCCCCATGGCACTCGTACAGTGCAATACTGAACTGAAACCGAAACACAACAATGAGCTCGCGCAGAGGCCACAGAGGAAGCCAAGTTTCGGCGCAGTCGCATTTTCAGCGCAGCTTAAGAAACTAGGGTCTCTAGAATTACGTATCTATGTACTTTCTATTAAAGGAACACACCACCTAATACTTACCTAGTGATGTTGTGCCTCAGATATGCGTAATGTTTGCTTTTTGATCAACCATGTACACAAGTATGAACCTAGTGAGCCGTTCACGATGGCTGGCCCTTTTGCAAGTGGTTCAACTTTGGCCGAGTGGCTGAATCGAGGGACGTGCCGACAAACAGAAAGACAGACAGAAAGACAGACCAAAATTTCTGCGTTTAAGTTCCCCAAGAAAGACTATCGTCTTTAAAAGATCGCCAGGCCAGCGCGGAACACGCAGCACAGTCACAGCGAAAGCTGGAAGAGCGGACTTTGTAGAGCCCATTGTAGAGTCTCTTGGAGCAACTAATAGGAAGGTACCCACTACGCCAAAAATCATCGTAATTTTTCTGAAGTAGCGAAGTTCCCACTATGCCATTTTTCGTCATTCTTCGGAGAATCGTGGTTCCCGCTACACATCTGTAAGGCATTATGTGCACTTTGTGCTGTGGCTGATGGCGATGAAGAATTATGGCTGAGCACTTTGCAGTGGCTGTAAAGCATTAAACCACAGATTCTTTGCGCAATTAGCATTGTGTGATGACTGGTTATTTTACTCTTCTTCAGCGCTATATTACACGTGTTAACACGAATCCTTACCCGACATGACACCTGTATAGAGTATTTTTCCGAAGGCGTTACAAGCACCCGAATGGCACTGTGTTGGAAGTAGGCCCGTAGCCAGGAATTTTTTTCGGGGGGGGGGGGGGGGGCACTTGCTGACGACCTTGTCTTTTTGAGAAAAAACACCCATTTTTTAAATATATTTTTGGTGAAAACACATACATCACCAAAATTTCGGGGGGGGGGGGTGCTGGGCCCCCAAGGCGGCACCCCCCCCCTGGCTACGGGCCTGGTTGGAAGACTCGACTGCCACGCATAGGACTCGGGTTAAAGTCCCATCCGATCCTAGAAATTTGTTCCTCATTTCATTTTTTCTTATTTCACGCCATAGCGGTCACGCACACCGGCGGCAGCGGACAACTATGCCGCCAAAATCGGCTGTTGCTATCTCATGACAGTTTTCGCTGTAACAACTTCAGCGCCGACATGCCCACTCCACTTTGGCTTGCGTGACAGGCGCGCAAAAGTCCGCTTGCGTTAATGTAAACATCGCTGGCTGCCAGTTAGTTTTTCGCACAATTTCAACATTTCTTTGCTTTGAGATTCCTTCCTGAGGTACGCGCTAATACTGTACCCTGAGATATGCTCACATTGCATGAGCTCAGTTGTTCCGATTTGCGAAGTTTTCTCGTGAACCGAAAAACGATTGATAAAATTTTGGTTTCATTCCGGCACGAAATAATAGATAAAGTTTCGGTTACGTCTTCGTTCCGGTCAAAAATATCGTTTTTTCTTGTTTTTTGTTTTCGGTTTTCGTTCCGTTCCGACAGTGGCCATTTGCCTAAATACCGGTCTTTAGTCATAACCACTAGACCACCGTGGCGGGTACCTTTATAAACGGCCCGTTCTATCGTCTCTTGGGAAGAGAGAGAGAATTTATTTGAAAGCAGAGAGGTCGGCCTGAGCTAGTGCGCTCTAGCCTGCTACTCTGCAAAGGGGAAAGGGGGAAAAATACAAGTGCACATGCAAGCTATCCACTAGGCCAGAAATCATAATTTCACTATGCCATTATTCGTCTTTCTGCGGATAAGCGAGGTACCCGCTACACATCTGTAAGGCATTAGGTTGATGCTGCACGTGGACGATGAAGAATTATGGACGAGCACTTTGTAGCGGAGCTTTAAACCACGCACTCGTTGCGCAATTACTAATGCACTGCGTGACGCCTGGTTGTTAGTTTACTCTTCTGCCACGCTAGATTACACGTGTTAACGCTATTCCTTGTCCGACATGACGCCCGTGCAGGGTCTTTTTGCCAAGGAGTTTCAAGCATCAGCGTGGCTCTGTGTTAGAATATAGAATACTCGACTTCCACGCAGAAGGCCCGGTTTGAAATACAATCCGATCCTAGATAATTTTTATTTATTTCATTTTTTTCGTATTTCGCGAGGTAGCGGTTACGGCCACCGGCTGCGGCTGCGGAAACTACTCCAATGCGGCTGTGATCTGACAACAGCTTTCGCTGTAAAAAGTGTATTTTCAATTTCGGCATTACAAACCTCTCACATACATGCAGACTTCGCTACCTAAATGACAATACAAGTCAGATTGGTTTAACAGTAATGAGGAAAAAAATTAATCGTATTGCGCTTAAATACAAGCTCAGACACTCAAAAATATTCAAAAACACTGAAAGCCCTTTCATAATCACCGGCTTGTCCGGTACGTCCACGGCATCTTTTCCTGGGGCCTCTCGAAGATTTCTTTTCCGGAAACACGCACGCATACGGGCCCGCGTAGAGTGTAGTGCTGACCGGCAATTCCCTACTGGCAGCCGGCGATTCCATGCTTCCTCTGGGCGTCACTGTCCGGCAGACTTCTCATGCTTCTTCAGAACGCAGTGACCGCAGGGTGCCATCTCTCAGAACTTCTTCCTAGTTGGACCGAACTACGCCATAACAGTTCACCGACCGACCGAACTCCGCGCGCTCACATTGGGTTGCGTCCGGGTTCGAGATTCTTCGACGTGACTCAACCGTGCATAGCACGGGAAGGAGCGATAGCGGTATTTTGTAAGCATTCCAAAAACGGACGGAGGCGGTCCGTCCGTTTGAGTCGCGCGTGACTAGTCAATGCGAGCACGCGACTCGTCGCGGCGCTCGTCACGGTTCACATTGACCAATCGCGTGCTACTCAACCGGACGGACCACCTCCGTCCGTTTTTGGAATGCTTACAAAATACCGCCACGAGTTTCCTCTCACACGTTTGTCCGGTTGCGGCGCGCGCGTCGGCGCTAGCGGCCTCGCTCGACATAGCACCGTGTTTCGATTGTTCCAGCCTTTTCACGAGCGCTGAGTCGAAGCGCGCTAGCTGTCTGTAGCGGCGTGAGGAGGCCCGCCTTCGCCGTCTTGTGATGCTTGTTCTTCGCCTTCAGGTGGTATGCGAGGAATTCTCGGTAAACCACCAGCCCGTAAATGGATCACGTGCTACGTGAGACCAGCAGGCAAACAAAAAAAAAAAAAAACGCCAGGCCTGCGCGGAAAGCGCAGCACTCTCACAGCAAAAGCTGGAAGAGCGGCATTTCTAGAGCCCGTTATAAACTCTCTTGTGGCTACTAATACAAGTACATTAGCAACGTAACCACTACGCCATAAATCATAATTTTTGGGAAGATGGGAAGCACCCAACGCGACATTATTCGTTATTCTGCGGAGAATCGAGGTACCATCTGTAAGGCATTATGTGGACTTTGTTGATGCGGCGGTTGATGACGATGAAGAATTATGGCTGAGCACTCGGTAATGGGTTGAGAGCTTTAAGCGACCCACTAGTTACGTAATTCGCATTGTGTGACGGCGGGTCGTTATGTAACTCTCCCACCACGCTTTATAACATACGCTAACGTGAGAAAGAGATAGAGAGTGGGAATTAACTTTATTGAGACCCTGAGGGAATGGATCATGGAAACCTTATGGGCTTCCTTGGCAACCAATAGGGATGCACTTGCGAGGAACCTATTACGCTATAAATCATCATTTGTTTAGAATAACAGAGAGCTGAGCTAGTTGGTAAGTATTCATTCTAATGACACCACGGCGTTTGTGGTGTCCTGACTTCTTTCTTGTGTCCGTGTTTGCACGCCCTGTCTTTTTAGAATAATATTTTGTGAAGTAGGGAAGCAGCCACTATGCAATTTTTCGTCATTCTGCGGAGAACCGTGGTACTCGCTAAACACCTCTAAGGCATTATGTGCACTTTGTTGATGCTGTGGGTGATGACGACGAAGAATTATGGCAGTGGCCTTTGTAATGGGTTGGAAGCAATCAACAACACACCCGTTGCGCAATTCGCATTGTGTGACGCCCGGTTACAGAATTCGCGTTGTGTGACGCCTGGTTGTTATTTTACTCTTCTACCACGCTACACTACATATGTTAATGTGGTTCCCTCCCGACATGAAGCCTCTATAGGGTCTTTTTACAACGCAGTTTCAAGCACCGGCATGTCTCTGAGGTAGAACACTGGGCTCCCACGCAGAGGGCCCCGGTTCGAACTTCGTTCGATCCCGGATATTCTTTCTTATTTAGTTGTTTTTTCTTATTTCGCGCGATAGTGGTTACGGATACCGGCGGCGGTAGCGGCGGACAACTACGGCGCCGAAAACGGCCCTTGTTGTGATCTTATAACAGTTTTCTCGTTGTAAAAAAATCACAGCATGTCCACAGGGCGAATGATGATGAGTGGGGCGAAGCTCCGGAGGGAATCATCGGTAAACCGTGAAACTCTTCCATGAAATTCGCCCTGTGAATCATATAAAGAGTGTGAACCACCGTGTATATATCAAACATCAAAATTTTGTTGTACTGTTGGTTTACGTGGTCCCTTCATTATCACCGCTTCGTGATCGGTGAAATGCAGGGAAAGTGTCCACTCCCGAGCGAAAGAGAAAGCGCGCCAAGAGCGACCGCGTTCCCCGCTCGCCCTTTGAGAATTAACGGCAACGCTAGAGGGAAGACACGACGCGCGTAGCGTTCCTCTTACGCGTTCCACGACGCGAGGTCGGTAGCATGCCCAACGAAAGCCAACGGAACGCGATCGTGCAAGTGCTCCGGCTTCGCGAACAATGCACGGCGTTTACTGCACATAAAGCGTCCCAAAACCAAACATCTTGCTCAAGGTATGCTTTGCGTTTTTCGTATAAATAATTTCTTTATCATGTGCATTAAGGAGTATATCGCCCGCAAGGTATGTCTTTTAGTGTGATTAAATCAAGGAACACTACGATGTCTTGTAAATTGTGATATCTAGTGAATTGCTCATCTAGTGAGCAATTCATTAAACTAGAGCTAGCTACATACATACTACTACTACTACTACTGCTGCTACTACTACTGCTACTGCTACTACTACTACTACTACAGAGGAGGGAACGACCCACACCCTAAGAAGCTTCGCCCCTAAAAAGTGTTCCATACTCCCCATCATGGCTACGAGTGACGCTGACTCCCGTGTTTAAACGCACAGATATACCCGATAAAGTGTACGAGACGACGACCGCTACCGTAGTTCATTTGGTAGAGCATCTAAAAGAACTTGTTGTTGGGCTAGTTGGTAGATCATTTCCAAAAAAACTTAATTAGAGCGCAAGTACACGACACATTCACACACCCACACACCCAGGCATCGCTGTACGTGGTTGATGCCTGGGTGTGTGGGTGTGTGGGTGTGTGTGTGTGTGTGAATGTGTCGAGTGGTTGCGCTCCAAGTTTTTTGGAAATGGTAGAGCATCGGACGCGTTATTCAAAGGTTGCACGTTCGGTCCCTGCCAGTGGCAAGTTGCATTTCGTCCACTCTAATTTCTTGAAATTTGTGTCATAATTACTACAAATAATGTCCCTTATAATTTCCTTGGCTTGGCTGCCTGTTGATTCTCGTTGAATATTATACGAGGCCGTTGACGGTGATTTGCTGGAGCCCTGCTATGTTTGTTAGCGGAAGAATAAAAGAATACGTAAAAACATGCCCTATATGGGCGAGAAAATTATGTCGTCAACGAGGTTTCTCACGTAGAAATAATGTAATTACCCAGACTCCACTAAGAAAAAAAATTTTGTGGAGCAAAGCGCTTCCGAATTTGACTCCACTCTTTAGCCTTACGATATTCGTCGCGAGGCGGAGTGAATTGATCGCCTTCAAAGGGCTTCTGAAGTGAGAAAGCAAGCTAGGAACAAGAATAAAAGAGCACGGACAACCCATTAGTTAGAACCTTGCCGTCGAATGAACAGAAGCGAACATAAAGTTCGAGCGACAAGTAATTATGCGTGTTGGACGTGATGCGTGCGCGAAGACACAGTACCAACGGCAAGCGCAAAAGGCTGTAATACACAAGCGCTCGAATCGTTAATTTGATTCGCGGGGAAGCCCGAGCTAAAATCAAGAGAATACGGTGAATAGGGGAGCCACCGTCCCTGCCGCCGCGTGGTCCCGCTGGGCACGATGATCGGGCGAGCGCCTGGCGGAGACATTATTCACCCATGTGAGCGGGGGCTCGGAAGAGAATCGTGCAGCGCTGTTGTCTCCCCCCCCCCCCCCCACGCCACTTTGCCTGCGGCGTAGCACTTTGCGCGCCGTTAGACTTCTGCCACTGTGTATGCTTGTCGTGTTCTGCGGTGAACGCTAGCACCCCGCTGAACCTCATTCGGCGCATTTTTGTGCCAGCCGAACTGCAAGATGACTCTATCTTCTTTTTTTTTGTCATGATTTCCTTCTTTGTGTTTCGCCCCAGAGCTCATCGCTTCGTTTTTGCATTGTACACTTCTGGGATATCCTAGTCATTAAAGTTGCTCGAATGTCCATGCATGCCTCTGACACTGTGCCATGATTTTCCACGAAACGTTGATGCCTTCGTCCCCGGCCTTGTACCGATGATTGGCCGTCTCTCGAATGAAGTCGTGTACCGTCATCGTTTTCCTTTCACCCCGTGTATTCAGTTCCACTTTCATTGAATAGGAAGGAACCTCCGGTATTGCCGAAAGGAAGGTCCCTGAATGTTCCTTATTCTAGGCGTTTGACTCATAGCGGGGGCCTCCGACGTTAGAGCGTTTGAAAATAGCATCACTGACGCTATCTTCCCATCGCCATTGCCCACCAACATCCCACACGTAAGTCCGTCACGTTTTCTCACCCGATTCCCCTAGAAACGACGAGCCCTTCGTCGAATGCTCATAATGTCGCTAGCATACCGTTTCCGAGGAAAAACAGGTCGAGAAGCTCTGCTGCGACGGTGGGACGTACTTTCGGCATTTAAGCACTCCGTCACGACACCAGCGCACAGAAAACGTTTAGCACAAGTGGCGAATGCCGCAGCAGGAAAATAGCACCACCCATAATGAGAACAAGCGAGTAGCAGCAGGAGTGGCCGGCAGATTATAGCCCATACATAAGCCGAAATTTCTAGTCTTATTTCCCATCTCTATTCTCCGGTCATCGGTCGCTTGTGCTAATATTTTTCCGCTGACACTTCACATCGAGAGAATGCCAGATAAGCAGTATTTCAAACAATAGGATCGAAAGTGGGGTCAGTTGGTTAGTCTGTGTTCTTTCTGTTTTCCATGTTGTTTCAAAGCACGCAGACACGCGCTATGGCGGATACCATGAATATAACGTCTGAATTCGTTTTATTTCTGCTGTTTCAGGCGTGTCCATCATCATATTTTCACGTCACCTTAAAAAAACGCGGAGTTGGCGTTAACGATTTTGGCCCAGTATGGCGCTCACCTGGACCAAGGGTGGCTCCCGGTACAGGCGGCACTGAGTTAGCGCCACGCTCACTCGTACCCGAGCCGCATATCCCCATCGTTGATGCAGACAACGAATCGCATCTGTCCGTTGTATCGTGATGTAAGAGATCGCACTAGCGGCGTGTTCAGTTGCTCTATGGACTCTGCATGGGCGGACGCCCGTCGCCCGTTCCAAAGAGGAGCAGTGGCAGCACGAGCAACGCCGGCGCGCCCAGAAGCGCGAGTGTGCGCCTCACCATCGAGCCACCGACAAGGGCCGGGCAAGTGAAGGCACGCGCGATGCCTCGCCGTTGGAACGCTTCGCTGGTCTCTTCACAAATAGTTGGGATGGCTGTACCCTTAACTGTGGAGCAGTTTAAGGGACCGCCCTGTCGCCGTCTGATGTCTCGCGTCCCTCAGGTCCCAGTGGAAGTAGCGTAAACATTTATTGATGACGGCAAATCACAAAACCGCGCGTCAGGTATTCGTTCAGTCTGCGCAACGATTTGTTTACTAAACAAAATTAGTTACCCGAGAGAGTATAATTAGCAGAAGATAACTAAATACTCTCAACATAATGTCAAATTTTATCTGCGCACCGCAACACTGTAAAGAAATTCCAAATAAAAATATTAGAAAACTGCGATTCTTAAGCTACGGTCATGCTGCTGAACGTATAGAACCTTGAACATAGTGCTTCGGAGGTATGGGGGGAAGCCCGCTCAAACGTGTTGGTTGAAAACCTGCTGCTTCTATCTGCCTGACTTGCTTGTCGTCATTGGCGCACCGCTAGCCGTATTATCGAAAAAAAAAAACGCTGGCATTGGGCTATTGGCTCAATATATTCGACCTTTTGCACCGCAAATACAATAAACAAACAAACAAAAAAAGCGAGAAGATGACGCGCACGTGACCCTAGAGCACAAAAACACTATTCTCGCGCTGGTATCACATTTGTATCTTACATCTAGTTTCGCGCAAAGGCGGTGGAACACGTATTGACAATAATTGTTGTCCGAATCGGTCGAACGTCATTAAGCAAGGCGCCGCGCAATACAAACATGGACGACAACAGCACAAGGACGGGCGCAGACTAGCCATTAGGTTTTATTCAGAAGAAAGGGCTATTCGTACCTTAGTCTGCTAATTGATCGTCCACGCGCATGCTAGGCACCTGCTTTCATTCTAATACAATCCGAACGAGGTATCAGGGAGAGAATCATTTCTCTTTTATTGCGATAACAATTATGTGGACACTCTCGGCGGATTTTTGCCGTCGCCGTCATGTCCCGTATATGTATATGTAAATAAAATATATGTAAAAAATGCACAAATAGATATAAATCAGAAGAAAAAGTTTCCGAAGCACCCGACCGGGGAATCGAACAAGCGACCCCTCGGTCCGCAGCGCGCCATGTTAGACAACTCCACCACGTGCCATGCATCCGCCGGCATAATAACGGCAAGCTATTTATATACACCATTCAACGCTGGCGGTACGCAGATCTCCAAGGAGCTTGAGGGTGTTCTCTATCACGCAACGCTCCTAGATTTTCTTTCAGTTTGGAAAGTGTCCTTGAGACGCGCACAAAAAAGAGCCCTTTCTGTACCCACTCGCGATGTGGAATGAAAAAAAAAAATAGAATGCCCGGCACGCCTTGCGTCACACGCCGCAGTTTAAAAGAAAAACGCCAGGCCTGCGCGGAAAGCGCAGCACAGTCACAGCAAAAGCTGGACGAGCGGCATTTCTAGAGCCCGTTATAAACTCTCTTGTGGCTACTAATCAGTGGCGTACAAACTCGTTCGGGAGTGGGCGGGGGGGGGGGGGGGCTGGCGTCGCTCACTCTGTCCGCCGTATATATATATATATATATATATATATATATATATATATATATATATATATATATATATATATATATATATATATATATATATATATATATATATTGGATTTCAGGCGATCTTTTTAATTAATAGAGCTGATCAGATGACTTGCTTTTCAAAACTGTTTGTTTTAAATTAATAAGGAAGAATCTACACAAACAGATTGTGCAATCTGGGCCGCCCTATACCGCGACAACACAGCAGTGTTTAATAACATTTTGGAAATATTACCGTGAAATTTCAAAAGTACAGCCAAATCTAACCTGATCATCTGAGCATTACATCAGCAAACTTCCCAGTCTTAGTTTGGCGTCGTAGATACGATAAGTATGAAGAACCTGCTATGACTCTAGTACCTTAAATTCTCACTTATTAAACAAAACATGTAGCCGACAAAGCAAGGTATACTTCGCAGAAGTCTTCAGAATAAGTCGATCGTGCGCCAATTTTTTTAATGTTAGAGCCCTTTGATATAAAGTCTTTCTTAAGAAGAAGACCAAGTTCAGTCGAATAATACTTAAGCAAAGCACATTGAGCTGGTTGTGTATAGTTATAAGATTATAAATGAATACGAATTTATATACTAGGTGTCGTTCCTTGCCCTCCTACTTTTCCCACCTTGTGTGGGGGGTGGACGGAAAAGTGGTGACAGACAGACAGACAGACAGACAGACGGACGGACGGACGGACGGACGGACGGACGGACGGACGGACGGACGGAGAGACAGACAGACAGACAGACAGACAGACAGACAGACAGACGGACGGACAGACAGACAGACAGACAGACAGACAGACAGACAGACAGACAGACAGACAGACAGACAGACAGACAGACAGACAGACAGACGGACGGACGGACGGACGGACGGACGGACGGACGGACGGACGGACGGACGGACGGACGGACGGACGGACGGACGGACGGACAGACAGACAGACAGACAGACAGACAGACAGACAGACAGACAGACAGACAGACAGACAGACAGACAGACAGACAGACAGACAGACAGACAGACAGACAGACAGACAGACAGACAGACAGACAGACAGACAGACAGACGGACGGACGGACGGACGGACGGACGGACGGACGGACGGACGGACGGACGGACGGACGGACGGACGGACGGACGGACGGACGGACGGACGGACGGACGGACGGACGGACGGACGGACGGACGGACGGACGGACGGACGGACGGACGGACGGATAGATGGATAGATAGACGAACTTTATTGTGGAAAAGCGGTGAAGTGGCCCTTTACTCCTCCCCTCCGGTTCCTCCAAGTAAATAGCCTACGTAAACTGTGTAGGCTCAAATTTTCCTTGGAAAAATGTAGGCGATTATAACGTTAAACTACCCCGCATTGTTTTTTCCGTATAGGTCGTTAGCTGTTTATGATTGGTCGAAATTTTCTGAGTCATGCTCACAGCACCTGCTCGTAAAACGACGCAACAAATGACGCGTAAGTGATCCACCGCGTAATTACCACGTACGTATGACTGCGTAAAAATTTATAATAATGAACTGTTTTCAATACGGCGTATTGTTTTTCATTGGTTCTTCGCCATTCGTGAAAAATTTTCAATGCGCCATAAAATCGCCTGCAATTGTTACGCGACGTCACAAGTCTGCGAAAACTCGCAGCGTTAAAATGAATTGTGCACAAAAAGCAGCACATTACTGTGCTGAACAATAACTCTTTTTTTTTTTTCGGAATAGCCAGACAGTGTGTCTTTCTGAACGTAATTTAAGAAGCCGCCGCCAAGCGGGCGAGATGGATTCATATGTGAATTATAGATACTCTCAGTTGTAGTATAAAGATGCTGAGCTGTTCTTGCGCGTGTACAACTAAATGTGAACTCATCGTTGCTGACAAAGAGGTAGAGAGAGAAATAAACATTATTAGGAACAGACGCAGTCCTTTGCAGATGGGCAGCCTTCTTCGTCCAGAAAACCGTGGACGCTGATCATCTACCTGGTGAGGTAGATCAAGTAACGGGGAAAACTTGAAAGCTGGGCTTCTCAATGTGCTCGAGTCCACTGCCTTGTTACAAGCCGCCACGGTCGCTGCAGGCTACCATATGATAAGCCAAATGAAGCAGGCTAATCGGAGGCTAAAGTGGGAATCTATTTATCTGTCCTGGGCACAACTAAAATACTGGACACTACTGCACAGTCATTAACTCACAGCAGCTTGAATATGGAGCAGTGGCGATGCTATTCGTGAGGTAGATCAAGTAACGGGGAAAACTTGAAAGCTGGGCTTCTCAATGTGCTCGAGTCCACTGCCTTGTTACAAGCCGCCACGATCGCTGCAGGCTACCATATGATAAGCCAAATGAAGCAGGATAATCGGAGGCTAAAGTGGGAATCTATTTATCTGTCCTGGGCACAACTAAAATACTGGACACTACTGCACAGTCATTAACTCACAGCAGCTTGAATATGGAGCAGTGGCGATGCTATTCGTTTTCAAAGAAACTGAATTTCCTGAAAAAGAAGAGCGTTTGATCGGGCAATAAAACGTTTACTGGTTCCCGCCCATATTTGCGTCGCGGATTACTGAAATTTCAGGCCATGCAGGACAAATAAAATCATGACAGATTGCTGTAATGTTATAGAGCCCCTGCTGAGCGATAGCCTCCTCTGCAATGCTCGAACGCAAGGCGCGCAAGCGTGGAATAGGCAGCCCGCACCGCAAGTAGCCTACAGTGCATGGTCAAGACACACGGAGGACAGTCATCACAGCAGAATTGTAGGACAAATTTTTTTACAAAATTATGTTATGGCTGCGTTCAAGGAAAACTTTGCCTGACTTGTTAGTTTCCCAGTCTGCAGCCGAGAATAACCACTGTCGAAAGTGGGGGGGCTCCGCCCCCCCAACATTTCTCAGTGGGGGGAGCTGGAACCCCCCTTGCCCCCCGGTAGATACGCCTATGCTACTAATACAAGTAAATTAGCAACGTACCCACTGCGCCATAAATCATAATTTTTGGGAAGATGGGAAGCACCCAACGCGACATTATTCGTTATTCTGCGGAGAAGCGAGGTACCATCTGTAAGGCATTATGTGGACTTTGTTGATGCGACAGTTGATGACGATGAAGAATTATGGCTGAGCACTCGGTAATAGGTTGAGAGCTTTAAACGACCCACTAGTTACTTAATTCACACTGTGTGACGGCCGGTCGTTATTTAACTGTCCCACCACGCTTTATAACATACGTTAACTGGAGACACGGAGAGAGAGAGAGAGAGTTAACTTTATTGAGAGCCTGAGGGAATGGATAAGTGGAGCCTTATGGGCTTCCTTGGCAACCAACAGAAGTGCACTTGCGAGCAGCCCACTACGCTATAAATCATCATAATTTTTGTGAAAAGGGAAGCAGCCACTGTGCAGTTTTCCGTCATTCTGCGGAGAACCGTGGTACACTCTAAACACATCTAAGGCATTATGTGCACTTTGTTGATGCTTTGGCTGATGACGATGAAGAATAATGGCAGCGGCCTTTGTAATGGGTTGGGAGCAATCAACAACACACTCGTTCCGCAATTCCCATTGTGTGACGCCCGGTTACAGAATTCGCGTTGTGCGACGCCTGGTTGTTACTTTACTCTTCTACCACACTACGTTACATATGTTAGCGTGGTTACATATGTTAGCCCGACATGAAGCCTGTATACGGTCTTTTTGCAACGCAGTTTCAAGCACCGGCATGGCTCTGTGGTAAAATACTGGGCTCCCACGCAGAGGGCCCAGGTTCGAACCTCGTTCCATCCCAGATATATTAGATGCGAAGTATCTTAAGGCGCAGCTCAATCCGGTGGTGGTGGTGGTGGTGTGCGGCGTGACCACCCTTACTGCGCATGCGCATACCCTCTCCACTTTCCCTCTCCCCTTCCCCTCTCCACATTCCCTCTCCCATCCCCCTCTCCCCTCCCCCTTTCCACTCTTCCTCTGAAACGGGGGCTAGAAATTCTCTCCTGCGCAACGCCGCGATGAGCTCGAGCGCATGCGCGTCCCCTCCGCTTCTCTCTCCTCTCCCACGCTGCACCCCTCTCGCCCGCCTGTCGACCGCGTTCCCCGCTCGACCTGCGAGAATTAACGGCCAGGCTAGATGGAAGATACGACGCGCGTAGCGTCCCTCTTCGCGTTCCAAGACGCGAGGTCGGTAGCATGCCCAACGAACGCCAACGGAACGCGATCGTGCAAGTGCTCCGGCTTCGCATCGCCTCATGGTCCCCTTTAGCGGGAGATGGTGTAATTTTAAATGCGAAGCATTTCTTAGCGAACTTCTGCGACTTTGACCGTATCTATCTATCTATCTATCTATCTAGCCGCCTACGACTTCGTGCTCTCCTGGTCGCTTGGTTAATCGAATGTGCACCAAAATTGGTATGGCGTAACATGACTGTATGACGAACATAAATGACAAGTCATAACATGAAAATCATGACACGAATGTCATGTACAGCATGATTTACATGCTACGCTCATGGTGCGCTGGCGGCCGTTTCGCTAGCTTGATATACACCAATATTGGTCTCTTCCGACGTGACCGTGTGACGAACATAAATAACACGAGTTATCATGAAAATCATGACACGCATGTCATGTACAGCATGACTTACGTGCCACGCTCATGGGGCGCTGGCGGCCGTTTCGCTAGATTGATATACACCAAAATTGGTATTTTGCGACGTGACCGTGTGACGAACATAAATAACACGAGTTATCATGAAAATCATGACACGCATGTCATGTACAGCATGACTTACGTGCCACGCTCATGGGGCGCTGGCGGCCGTTTCGCTAGATTGATATACACCAAAATTGGTATCTTGCGACGTCACCGTGTGACGAACATAAATAACACGAGTTATCATGGAAATCATGACACGCATGTCATATACAGCATGACTTACGTGCCACGCTCATGGCGCGCTGGTGGCCGTTTCGCTAGCTTGATCTACCCCGGAATTGGTCTTGCGCGACGTGACTGTGTGAAAAACATAAAAACACGAGTTAACATGAAAATCATGACACGCGTGTCATGTACAGCATGACTTACGTGCCACGCTCATGGGGCGCTGGCGGCCATTTCGCTAGATTGATATGCACCGAAATTGGTATCTTGCGACGTGACCGTGTGACGAACATAAATAACACGAGTTATCATGAAAATCATGACACACATGTCGTGTACAGCATGACTTACGTGCCACGCTCATGGTGCCCTGGCGGCCGTTTCTTTAGGTTGATCGACCCCCAAGTTGGTATTGCGCGACGTTACTGTGTGACGAACATAAATAATAGGAGTTAACATGAAAACCATGACACGCATTTTCCTCAATGACATACAAGACGATGTATGCAGCTCTTTGCTGGCTGCTTCGCATTACATCGATTTCCACAATGCGTGGGATCTGCCGGATTTTTTTTTTCGTATTTTTTTTCCTTATTTCGCGCGACACCGGCGCCAGACAACTACGGCGCCAAAAACGGCCCTTCTTGCGATCTCCTAACAGCTTTTGCTGTAAAAGAAATATCTAAGAGCGTCGGGTTCTGCATAGTCGACATTTGCAGCGCGCTGATCAAACAAAAAGACGTAACATCATTGACAGATGTTAGTTCTCGCTTGTCCCGTGAATACCTGTGCGTTCTTTTCGGGCGCCCTTCTTTGTGTTTCAGCGGCGCGCTGCAAGTTTCGAGTTGCTTGTGCTTCATCGTGTGACATTCAAATTTCTTGCGTTCGCATTCATTGCTTCGGCCTTGCGGCGAAACTGTGACTTTTTTTCATGACAAAAAATTCAGGAGCACCTCTCCTGTCGGGAAAAGGAGGCAAGCAGATTGGCGTGTCCGTGGGTGACCTAACACTTTATTTATTTATTTATTACGAGAGCACCCAGGGATAGATAGATAGATAGATAGATAGATAGATAGATAGATAGATAGATAGATAGATAGATAGATAGATAAATAGATAGATTAGATAGATAGATAGATAGATAGATAGATAGATAGATAGATAGATAGATAGATAGATAGATAGATAGATAGATAGATAGATAGATAGATAGATAGATAGATAGATAGATAGATAGATAGATAGATAGATAGATAGATAGATAGATCGCATTTAATAGGGTATGTGCCATAGCTGATTCACTGCGTATATAAAACTAAGAACAGCAAGAATAGACTTCGGAAATCTTCACACGAAAGGGTTAAGGAGCTGTTGTCGCAGAAAATCTGGTACCGGCGTTGTCGATGAGCAAAACATTCCGATGGAAGCAAGGAACAACATCACTGCTCGTGCCGGAATCAAGCCCAGGCTTTCGGTATAACAGACAGGTGTTCTACCACAGAGCAACACCAATGCTTCAGAATGCTTCGGTAAAGGACCTTATAAAAGCGTCACGTCAAGACAGTGCCCGTTGTGGTTGCAGTGTTGGCTTTCATATCATTGTAATAAACATTAGACATGCATACTGTGAAGTTCGTCGTTCACTCCAGTGAAACGGGCCGCTCGTCGAGGTCGGGATGATTGAAAAAAGCCATTTATTAATAAAACTGTAAAACCATTAGGGCAACAAATGACACTGCATGAAAGAAATCTTACCCGAACACTTCCGCGCCGGTCTCGCTAACCATGGCCCCGGCGGCGCGCACGCCGCGCATACACGCGCACCTCACGACACTTCGCCGGAACTCCCCCTTGGCCACTCGCCGTGGCCGGTTATGAAGCTTGTCCGCATCTGGGCGCATGCGCAGTGGCCCTCGCTGCTGGGTCTTGTCACCGCCGGTGTGCTGACGAGGGCGAGGGTTCTATCCGCGATCCCCACAATACATAACTATGACTCCGCATGATAGATAGATAGATAGATAGATAGATAGATAGATAGATAGATAGATAGATAGATAGATAGATAGATAGATAGATAGATAGATAGATAGATAGATAGATAGATAGATAGATAGATATGGGGTGTTATTTGTAGTAATTAGGATTTAAATGTGAAAAAAGTAAAGTGGACGAAAAGATAATACCCCTGTCACATGGGCACCCGTGAACTCCGCTTAACTTCCTCGTCTTTTCCTCGAGGGAGATGGGGTTCATGTCACACGGTCACCATTTCGCTGAGGAAGTTAAATGGAGCTTTTGGTGGAGGAAGTTTGGTTATGCCCATTTCGGCTCGATGGAGTACTCTCGTTCCCAGCCAGCTACTGCTACGCTGAAAACCGCACTAGCAAAATCGTCCGAATGAGCTCAATTATAATTTTAAAAACTATGCTCTTTTTTGCGTAGCATTTCACGCCCCGTAGTGTAAGTTTTAGTTGTATTTTTTCGGACATCAGCGCTTGTACTCTCCACACCAACGCCTCGCCAAGCCGCCGCTGTGAAGCGTCGCGCGATATTTGTTTCTGCACGTGTGAAGCGCACGCACAAGCCCTGTGACAGCAATGGTGATTCCGAGCACTTCATCAACTCACAAAAACACGTTTTTGTTGCTTTAAAGGCGACTGCACAGGCAAAAAATTGGACGTTTCGACGAGCGCAGCAGCGCTGTTTCTGCCCCATGCGGCAACCGTCGAAAGCTTGCACCGAGCCGTGTAGCACGACCACAACTCCATTCTCGTAATGCTCCATCAGGTAGTTAAATGCCGAACGGAGTGAAATGGAGTTCGGTGGTGGCCGTGGGACAGAGGTACGACTTGCCGCCGGCAGTTCTTGAGTATGTGTGAGTGTGAGTTAACTTTCACTCACACATACTCAAGAACTGAAATCAATTTCCTCGACGTCTACGTAAAAGTAAAAGACGAGTCCTTGACTAGTACCGTTTACAAAAAGCCTACAGACAGGCAGCAGTACCTTCACTTCGATAGTTGCCACCCTCGTCACTGCAAGACGAGCATCCCGTACTCGCAGGCCCACCGATTCAGGAGAATTTGCTCCCGCCCCGAAGTCTTTGAGGCCAACGCAAATAACTTGCGCAACGAACTTGCGAAGCAACACTATCCTCCTTCTATAGTCAACGACGCCATACGTAAAGGGGCAAACCTAGATCGCCAACAACTACTTTATCAACAGAAAGAATTAAAACAAGAGGGACGGAAAAACTTGGTTCTAACATTTGGAAGCAACCCCCCTAACGTAAACAAAATTCTAAAGAGACACTATAACATCTTACAACAGAGTAAACGACTATCAAGAATTTTCCTTCCCCTCCGCGAGTCGTTTATAGACGCCCCAAAAACATTAAGGATTATCTTGTGCGTTCGAAAACCGATAAGGCACCTGTAATTGGATTCCAGCCATGCGGCAAGGCTCGTTGCAGGGTGTGCAAACACATACAAATTCAATTCCAATTACAAATACTCTCTTCACTCAAACCTTAACTGTGACAGCTCTAATGTAGTATACCTTCTCGAGTGCGGAGTATGCAGTATTCAATACATAGGTCAGACAGACACGGCCTTCCGCACCCGCTTTAATAACCATCGTTCCCATGTTAATTCGCTTCCGCATCTTCCTCTGTCTCAGCATATAAATTCCGAAAACCACCCATTTGATTCCATCAAGGTTGCACTCCTGGAAAGTGGTTTCTCCAGTACAAGGGAGCGTGAACAGCGCGAATCATATATAATTGATAAATTTAATACATTGAAGGCTGGACTAAACATCAATCCGGGCATACTGTCTTCAATTCGTGCTCTGGAAGATTCAAGTTAATAATAATCTTAACGGAAGATCTCTCTCTTTTTTATTTTTTTATTATTTTTCTTTCTTTATTATAGTTTGTTTCATTATTTTTTCGGACATCGCTTCAGGAGCACGCTGTCGGACATACAGCATGCTCACACGCATTCCATTAACTGGAGCCACAAACCGGAGATCGTGACCACCTGTTTTTAGTGAATGTGCCTTTGTACACTCTTCCCGGACTTTTACTAAGCTTTTTGAGTTGACTGCCTTTAAGCGCTTATCCCTTCTGGTGAAGCTTCATCGCCTCACAGGCTTCAGGAGCAAATGTGGAGGGGGGGAGCCGAAGACGTGAGGAGTGATATGGGCTGGAGGAATGCACCCATTTTGTGTTGGGGCTTCAAAGCATTGGAACTCGACTAGTGACTACAGGAATGTACCTCACCTGGACGATCTTTGTATATCAGCGTAGTTTTTGTTTTCTTTCTTTTTTTTCTTTTTTCAGGAAACACGTGTGTTTCGTAGGCCAAAGTATGTGCCCGGGGGGTGTTGACGACTTTTTTTTCTTCAAGAAACACGTGTTATTCTTATGTCAGTCAAAGTATGTGCACAAGCGTATTCGCGACTCTTTTTCGTCAGGTTTCTTACTTCTCTCTCTCCTCCCTTTTTTTTTTCTCTATGTACTTTTTCTTAACCTTTTTCTCTCTCTCTCTGCTCGGAGAACGATGCTATAAAAGCGCATCGAAGCCTGGTAAATTTCATCCTGATGATGATCGGTCTCCGATCGAAACGTCGACAAATAAACAGTTTTTTAGAAGCGTATACCTTTTTCCTATATATATATATATATATATATATATAGAGAGAGAGAGAGAGAGAGAAAGTAATAATAATAATAATAATAATAATATTAATAATAATAATAATAATATATGGGGTTTAACGTCCCAAAACCACGATATGAATATGAGAGACGCCGTAGTGGAGGGTTCCGGAAATTTCGACCACCTGGGGTTCTTTAACGTGCACCTAAATCTAAGTACACGGGCCTCAAACATTTTCGCCTCCATCGAAAATGCAGCCGCCAAGGCCGGGATTCGATCCCGCGACCTTCGGGTCAGCAGTAGAGCGCCATAACCACTAGACCACCGTGGCGGGGCAGAGAGAGAGAAAGGTTAAGTGAAAGGCAGGTAGGTTAACCAGAAGTTTTTCGGTTTGCTACCCTGCACTGGGGAAGGGGTAAGGGGGATAGAAGGATATAGTCAAGCGTTGCCCGAATACGTCTACGACATTTGAACAGCGCATAGCGTAAGGTGTCTGTCGTGACCCAAAACTATCATCATCGAAAACCGGCACGCGCTCTCTACATCCTGTTCTTTATCTTCGTCTTCTTCTGCTTGGCTCCCAGAACACGTGCGCCGATTTCTGCAGCGTGGCCTGTAATAAACCTTGATGTGTGAGAGAACGAGTACAGAGAGAGAGAAAGAAATATAAAGGAAGACATAGATATGAGAGAGAGTGCAGCAAGGGGGTGGGCAAAGAAAGTGAGCGTGAGGATGTGATGCCGAGGAAGAGGGAAAGGAGGAGGGAAAGAGTAAAGAATAGCGTTGAAAGAATGAGAGAGAGAGGGAATCAAAGAAAGAAGGAGAAAAGGAAGGAGGAAGCATGCGAGAAATAGAGGGAAAAAGAGATGAAAGAGGAACAACTATAGAGCATGAAAGAGAAAGAAATAGCGAGAGAGAAATAAATAAATAAAAATAAACAGAGAAAAAAGATAGAACATACGCAGAGAAGAAGAAAGAAATAGAGGAAGAAAGAAACAAGACATTTGCAAACTTAGCAGAGCAGCAAAAGCCAGGACTACATCTCCCCACCATTGCGCCTCGAGTGCAACCACGCTAACTTTTTTTAGAGTAACAGGGAGCTGAGCTAGCTGGTACGTATTCATACTAAAAGACTCTGCGTGCAAACACGGACACATGAAAGAACTCACTTGACTTCTTTCTTGCGTCCGTGTTTGCACGACCAGTCACTGCCTACGGCAGCTACTTCTGATATGCAGACCATGACACCGTAGCGTGCACTTTCCCGCGATAAAACTGACGCGTGTGCGCTAACATGAGTGCCGACATTACGTCACACCATGGCTACCATTTTCACGCCGTGTATTCAGTGGGCCTGGTGAGCCCATGATATTCGCACATCTGCTCCGTTTACACAAAGATGTCAGCACACGTCATCCCGCTTGGCTCAAGGGGAAAAAATCCACCATAGTCTGCGACCTGCTGAGTGGATTTCATTCTCTCAATGCTTGAGACCTGCCGGATTTCTTTCGCGGTCACACACCAACGACACTTGTGAGAGTACAAGCGTCGCTTGAAAACCATCAGCTTGATTCGCCGAACAACACTGTCCCCTTGTCATCTCGGTCGGCTTAAAACAAACAGCTGGTTTCTTGAACAACGATAAAACGTAGGCGACGCAAGGTCCTCAGCATGAGATGAAACTATAGGTCATAGGTGATGATTTCATGATAAGACATTCTTTGTTTTTGTTTCGTCTGCTCTCATGGCGGATAGGGGAGCGCAAGCAGGAATACGGACCTCAGCATATGTGCGCCGCCATAGCCACCATCGGCAGCTGTAAAGGCAATACATGGTGTGCGAGGCGAATGCTGAGAGAAACTAGTGTATTTCTTAGCACAGGAATACGTGTAGTTTATTCCGAGAAGTTGAAACCCTTATTCCGCCCTAACGTATTCGCAAGGGTATTTATCGGCTACAGTGCGTGCCCACCATACTAGGTTAGCGCGTAAGTTGTCGCGGTGGTGAGCTCAAGAACGCGGGTTCGATTCCCTGCCACGGCGGTCGCATTTCGATAGAAACGTAATGAAAGAACACACGGGCCCTTAAAGAGTAAGTGCAGTTTAAAGAACTGTAGGTGGTCAGAACTAATCCCGCGTGCTCCACTAATGTGTCCCTCACATGACATCGCGGTTTTAGCCCGTGAAACCACATAGAAATTATTATTATTATTATTATTATTATTATTATTATTATTATTATTATTATTATTATTATTATTATTATTATTATTATTATTATTATTATTATTATTATTATTATTATTATGCGTGATGACATGCTTCATGCCTCTGAGCAAGTGACTGGAATCGAAAGTGCCGTGTAACGTAGACATATTCTACCAAAATGCTCGTCGTCTGCGTACCAAGACACGCGAGTTTTTCTGTAATGTTCTTTCGTCTTCTTTTCCTATTATTGCTATTTCTGAAACCTGGCTAGGCACCGAAATTCCCTCATCTGACTTTTTTCCCCCGACCTACACCACCTTCCGCAGTGACCGAGATTTCAGTGAAACCAAACAGAAAGGCGGTGGCGTGCTGATTGCCATTGACAATTCACTGAAATCCGTTAGACGGAAAGACCTGGAAACTATCGAAGAATCCATTTGGCTAGAAACCAACCTTGAGCGCAGTGAAAAGTTGTTGATGGGATGTTTCTATTTACCGCCCAGCATGTCCCCTGCCTCGTTTCATGATGTCATGTCTTCCATTGAACTTGTGGTATCTTCTCATAGTGGGCACAGAATTATTGTTCTTGGGGATTTAAATGCACCTGGAATTGACTGGAGCACGCTTACCTTTTCTCATTACAATCATTTTATAGAGAAAAAGTGCAGCCTGCTCTTGGACTTTCTGGCGTTTAATTCCCTACTGCAACATAAATCAGTCGTCAATTCCAGTGGCAACGTCTTAGACCTGTGTGTGTCAAACGATCAACCCCTTGAAGTTTCCCGCTCCGACATCTCTCTTGTACGTCCTGAAAAATTCCACCCACCACTTAACGTAAGATTATCCGCATCAGCCGAAACAACGAGCTTCAGCAGTTACGTAAACAAATCTCCAAGATTTGCCTTCAAGCGAGGTGATTACACGGGCCTTTATCATCACTTGTCCACCGTTGAGTGGTCACAGGTTACTGACAAACCACATGTTGATGAGCAGGTTGATCGGTTTACGGAGCTTGTACTGAGCAGCATGCGTAATTTTATTCCCCAATATACATCTAAACAACGTAAATATCCCCACTGGTTCTCATCTGAACTTATCAGTGCACTGAAGCATAAAGATCACGCACACAGGAAATCTAAATGTTCTCCATCCAGCGAGTGGAAGGAAGAGTTCAGCTTCTTTCGAACTCTCTCTAAACGCCTATATAAACGGGATCATAGTTCGTATATTGAATTCTTAGAAAAAAGCGCCTCTGACAGGCCGGCTGAGTTTTGGAAGTATGTACTGTACGTAAACGGTCTAGCAAAAGCGGAGAGTCCTTCAGACTACTGGACTCAAACGGGGTAGAAGTGCATGCCGTCGCTGACTGTTTTGCCACGCATTTCTCATCCGTTTATAAGGCCTCAGACTCTAGCACTGATATCAGACAACAGCCCAAGGCGGTTAGCTCATCCAGTGCTTTGTCGCTGGATGAAAATCTTATCTGCGAATGCATTAAGCGCTTAAAACCATCCTTATCATGTGGGCCAGATGGCATCCCCTCCGCCATACTAAAAGCTTATGGTAGTATATTTGTCCCAGTACTTACTACGATATTTAATAACTGCCTGGACACTTCCACATTTCCTAGCATGTGGAAAACTGCTCGTGTTTTTCCAGTATTTAAGTCGGGCTCTAAAACAGATGCTTCTAATTATCGCCCGATTTCTCTACTAGGTGCCACATCGAAGATCTTCGAGCTGGCTCTTCACAACATATTGTCTTTTAGTGTGAAAAACTCATTCATTCCTAATCAACATGGTTTTCTCGCTGGCCGCTCAACTACCACATATCTTGCTAGTTTCATGACGCAGATCTCCACACCTATTTCTCAGAGAGGACAGGTTGACGTAATTTACTGTGACCTGAGCAAGGCTTTTGACGTAGTCAGCCACACACTGTTTATGGTTAAACTTGCGAACATTGACGTTGACTTGTCAGTTGTGAATCTCCTGCAGAGCTATCTGCTCAATAGATATTGTTATGTAGCCGTAAATGGCCAAACGTCTTCTTTGTATAAAGTGACTAGTGGGGTCCCTCAAGGGTCGGTATTAGGCTCACTCCTATTTTTAATTTACGTTAATGATGTTTCTTTTGCCATTCGTAATTCTTCTTTCCTCTTGTATGCCGATTACATCAAGATTTTTAAGGAAATTCGTTCAGTTAACGACTGTCGCTTGCTGCAGTCAGACTTGCGCTCTTTTTCCGAATGGTGCAACGGTAATAGCCTTTCTCTGAATGCCTCGAAGACAAAATTCATGTCTATCACTCGCAAAACATCTAGCGTGTCATTTCAATACTCTGTCAATTCTGTGTCCTTATGCAAGGTTTATGAGATCAGTGATCTTGGTGTTGTTGTTGACAGCGCGTTAAACTTTTCTGCTCACGTTAAGCGTGCTGCTATGCGGGGCCTTCGTTCTCTCGGATGTGTTTGTAGAATATCTCGAGAATTCAGGTCTCCTATAGCCCTCCACAAATTGTACACGGCAATATGTCTTCCACAACTTGAGTATGCGTCCGTGATATGGAATGGCATTGCTCAATCCAGCGGTAACACCATTGAACGAGTCCAGAAAAAATTCCTCAGCATACATAACCATCGCTTTGCTAAAAATGACTCTGGATCTCGTTCAAATACTGCTGAGTTATTATCACTGCCACCACTTCACTGCCGACGCAATCGCTCTGATCTCTTATTTCTTTACAAGCTAGTCCATGGTATCATATCCTGCCCTGTACTTCTCAGTTGTGTTAATTTTCGAATTCCGCGTAAGTTAACCAGAGTGAACAGACCGTTTAATGTGCCCGCCTGCTTCTTCCCACACTCTACCGTTGACAGAATACAAAGTCTCTATAATGTTAATTTTCTTGATCTTGACGTTTTTCATAGCCCACAATCATTGTTTTTATCCGAGCTTTGCACTGTTTTGACATAGTGTGGCACAATGTACAAAGTCTTCCCTTCTCAGTCTTTCCACATAGTTGTATATATGCAATCTAATCTTTTATTCGCCGTCAATATTTCTCGTGTTGTCTTATTTTACTCCTCCCCTTTTGTGTTCACTTCTCTTTGTCTACGTGTTTTTGCTCTCTTTATTTCTGAAAACTGTCTGTATTGTATTGTTTATTTTTATTGTTTTTTTTTCATGCGCCTGCACAAAGACCTTACGGTTGTTCCTGGGCACGTTATATAAATGATTGATTGATTATTATTATTGTTATTATTATTATTATTATTATTATTGTTGTTGTTGTTGTTGTTGTTGTTGTTGTTGTTGTTATTACGTACATTCGCCGTGCTACGAGCACTTCAATGATAGAATATCACGCACTTCTGGCTCAGGACTTCTTGCGTAATTCTCGCTTTTATTGCTGCTTGGACAGGTATCCTAGGTAAAGAGTATTCAGCCCCGTCTACATCAATTATCGTTTAGCAAACGATTATTTTCATTTGATTTCTGATAATCCAGGGCAACCTTTATAGAATTGCGGATAGTCGTTCTAAACAAGACAACGAAAATGTATATTGTCCTCGAGTTTCTGAACTTTGTCTCTGGGAAGCCAGTTTTCAGCCCTGACGTCTTATAAATGAATACATCGAGATCACTTTCGCAGCAGTGTGGCCAACACGTCGACCAAAGGCTATATTTCTCGTTTGCACCTTTATTGCTACATTTTTCGTTGAAATATGCAAATCAACGCTAGTTCTAAAGCAGCTCGTTAGGTATTCATCAAGCGAGTGAATTTCGCTGCTGTTGATGGATATTTTCGGCAGTGCAAAAGTGAGAGCGACCCAGCGCGTGCGTTGCTAAGCATACAAAAAAATGAACAACTCAATTTAGAACGACATGCTGCGCGCCCTTCTCTCGTTTTCTCGTACGTGCGTGCTGGGCCTACCAAAATAGACAGAGTGCTAATAGAGTGGGTTGCTATCATTTCAGAGTCGTCTTCGCAATATGTCTTGACTTTTGTTTCATTAGGCACACCTCTGATTTTGCCGATTCGTCTTGTTAGGCGTGATCTTTGCACGTTCGCAAGGCTGCGATGGGACGGCAAAAGAACTCCCGACGGCACACACCACTCGGAAACGACTCGTCGATAAAACGCGAGCTACGAAATAGGAAAGCTCAAGAGGTCGGGAAATAAAATGCGAGCATGGGGGTGATTTGCATAATATGCTGCAATCATGGGCACAAGGCAAGAACGACGTGCTATATTCTGCCTGCGTCCTGTCGGGCACATCTGTAATCACAGATTCTTGAGAAGCAGCATCGCGGTTTCATGAGCGCAGTTTTAGCTGCGTAGGCAATTTACGGCTGGCCGCTGGACAGGGAGATTAGGATGTCGTAAAGTCCTTGTGCTGTCCTTAGAGTCAGAGATAATGAAATGAGGAAAAGGCAGGAAGGTCGACGAGAACTGCAGCATCCGGTTTGCTACCCTGCACTAATGGAAGGGAGAAAGGAAAAGGAGAAGATAATAAAAGGAAATTTCAGTGCGGGAGTGCTAAAGCCTATTCAATAGGCCGCTGCCACGCAAAAAAGTTCAGTAAGGACTTGGTTGATTTTCGATACGACGACAGTTCATGTCGTCATTCCAGCACCGAATGTTCCGACAGGGGTCTGTCGTCAAGGCAGGCCAACACAGCAGCTAGCGGCAGTCTGCGCGCGCTGTAGCGAGGATATTGACAAATATCGTGTTCTATGGTTTCTCCGCTGCCCCAGTGGTGGCAAGCAGCATTGTCTTCCATGCCGATTCGCAAGGCAAAAATTTTTGTGAAAGCGACACCAAGCCACAGTCGGCAAAGTACCGTTATCTCGAGTCGAGAGAGTCCGGATGGAGGTCCAAGTAGACGAGACGGGTCCAGTCGGTGCAGTCGCGTGCGCTGTAAACTTGGTGTGCTCCACGAGCATTTTATGTTTTCATTAGCAAGCTCGCGAATTTTCATTGCAGCATCTGTTCTTGAGAACGGGGTTGAATCTTGTATGCCGTCTTCGTGTGGAGACCGAGCAGCTGCATCAGCATTTTCGTTGTCCTATATGCCGCAGTGAGTTGGGAGCTACTGAAACGTGGTGTCATTTTTTGCGCGAAGAGGTCATGCAGCAGCTCTCTAGTTTCAAACACTAGTTGTTCATGAGGTCCCTGGCGTAAGGCGAATATCAAGCATTGTACAGCTACCCTGGAGTCCGTGAACACACTCAGTTTCCCGGGTGGCTGATCACAAATTACTCGCATAGCAGGAAGTTCCGCAGCTGTCGATGTCGTCGTCTGGTGGGATATTCTCGGTGGAAATTGTTGCAGGAAAGACACCGAAGACACATCCAGAGTGGGTCAGTATATAAAGGTGGCTACCCTACTGAAAATTCCTATATATACAGGACCCATACATATGATGTGTTTGGATACAGGTCGTATAGGGGATACGGCTTTATAGGTGATACAGGTTTATAGGTGATACAGGTATACAGGTTTATAGGTGATACAGGTTTATAGGTGATATAGGTTGTATAGGTGATATAGGTCGTATAGGTGATATCAGGTAGGTTGATTATATGGGTGTTACAGGTGATATGGGTAACATGGGCCGAATCAGCGATTTGAGTCACAAATGACGTGCAGCAAAGGAACATATTGATAAAGACATGCCAGTTTATGAAGCGTGTAATAAAAGCAAATATATACAGCAATTCAAGCTGTAATGATATCTCGCAGCAGTCTAATTATAAGAATGTAAGTATTCACTGTTGCACTTACATATATACTTGAAGAAAAACGATCAGGCAAGAATATTTGGTAACTGATTATTTATATAAATCTTTAAGCATCTCCGCAATAAAACGGCACCATACACGCACATGCACAGTGATGCAGATGCTGTGATTTCTTCATTGTGTAAGCTGCAGCGGACCTTCGGTGTTCTGTAAAATGTTCAAGTCAAAATGGAAAACACAGATCTGTTAGCATCTATATTTATTTTTACGAAAACTCCAATAGGGACGAATGCCATCATTTAGTTGGCGTAGCGCCTGTTTCCGAATAACCAGGGCAAGGCCTGCCTATAAGAAATACAAAAAAAAGAGAGAAAATCTTGTCATAAAAAATAAAATAGTTAGAAGAGGACGGTTTAATAATGTAAACCACAATAGTTACGTAGTTGCATACTGATACAACATCCAACGCACAATACTTTTTTTCAGTTTTCATGACTTTCGAGTAGAACGTACGAAGGCAGTGAAAATGATAAACTTACCTTTAAAGATAATCAACAGAGGCGCGTTGTTTGGAGATCCAGCAAATACAGAAAATGTTGATGGCACATCATGGTGACGATATCTGTCTCTGCAGCTTTGCAGAAGGGAAGCTGCGATGGAGTCTTGCATGTAGGCTGAGGTGTCCATTCTTCCGCAGGAAAGTTGCGATGCTGGGTCTGGTGAACAACCGTTCCGCCGAAACAAACTTCCATGTACGGCCATAATTGCAGCACATGAGCGAAGTATGTTCTTCACTCTTTCGCTGATAGCCTGTGCACATCGCGGTACTCGATGTCCACGAAATCCGAGCAAGAGAGATCGCAAGTGACGAACACGATCCGCACTCGTGACGCTGGTGAGCAATTCTGAAGAAGAAAGTGCGGCGCGGAGGGATACACAACAAGAACTAAAGTGACCGTCAGAAATTTACACTGGTGTAACTGCCAATAAATTCTGCCAAGCTTATTTGTGAACTATCAAGTTTTCATGGCGGAATATTAGCACCCTATAAAATACAAATTGATCTTTTCTCGCGTTATTTTCTTGATCGCAACAGTAGACGGGCCTCCTTGCACCTGTGCAGCGAAAGTTTGCGACATGCGTTCTCAGAATTCTTCCCCCCTCATGGTCTCGCCACGTGCAAAGACTACCGCCCGCGACTTACCAGACAGGCGAGTTTCGGAACAATAGGGCGCGCCTTTTCCCCCTCATGGGGGAGAGCAGCTTAAAAATGCAGGACCGTTGAAAGACGCGTTCGTCGAATCCGGATTCTTTTCGCGTAAGCCGGCTACCACGACGTGTTTTATCCCAATTTTTATCGTACTTCTCATGAATAAATAGTAATAAAATAATAATAATAAAGACACTGCCTGTCAAAGCATTGAATACACATTCCGATAAACATTGAATCAAGGGTGTTTTTGCTAATTTTGGAAGGCAGCATTTTAGCGCATCACTGAAGCAAATGCACGTGTCGCACTTGACCGCGACACGATCCGTCTACACAGTTCAGAAACACGTGCGCCGCACAGTCAGTGCCTGAAAGCATATGCTTGCATGCAGTTTTATGTAATACAATGCTGCTCCACTGAGTGATGTAACTGTATGCTCAAGTTTGGTTTATGCCTAATTCAGGACCCTTATTAACGAACGTGTCTTACAGAAAAATGGAAAAATATGCGTAAGAGAAAACTGCAGCCAATAGTGGTGCTGGCCATATGACACACGCACGCACGCACGCACGCACGCACACACACACACACACACACACACACACACACACACACACACACACACACAATAAGTTTTGTGAATTCTACCCCAGAAGCTAATGTAGGTGTCAACATCCCTCATTGAGAGCGCTCAATACTGGGTCAATTAAATGTGTAGTGACCGTGGGTCAATTAAAACTTTATCAATGTATGTCAATTAAAAATAAAATGAGTGAGAGTCAACTGAATATTTCAAGCCTAATGTCAATTCAATGTTTATTGAGGGCACTCATTAGAAGCTGCCGTTTAATTGACCAGCTATTGAGTCAAAAAGGCCTCGGTTCGGGGTCAATTGACACGCAAAGTGCATTTTTGTAAGGGGTGCGCGTGCAAAAAGATGTTGTAAGATGTGTAGATGAAAGCGGATGATTATGTGCTGCACTGCCACTTGTCAAGATAAAAAAAAAGCCAGCTGGTTCGAGAGCTAGATTGAGATGAAAGGGAATTTGAAAGATAACATTGAGAATTAAGTGCTGTCCTGCCACTTATAAAGATAAAAAGGCGAACTATTGATCAGGAAGAGATTGTGAGAGGTTTGAATGAGAGCGGATGAAAGAAAACAACTCCTGTGTTGATCCTATATGCCACCATATAGGTCCTGGGCAGCCCTATTTGTATCCTATAACCGCCATATGAGTCCTCTGGAGGTCCTATTTGAGTCCTATATACCGCCATATGGGTCCTCTTTAGGTCCTACTTGCGTCCTATATACCACCATATGGGTCCTGTTTAGGTCCCATTCGGATCCTGTTCGGATCCTATATACCCCCCGTTGGTCCTATACAATTCCTGTATTTAGTCCTGTAAGTCCTGTATAAAACCATACGGATCCTGTATGAAACCATATAGGTTTTTCAGTAGGGTATGCTCGCTGTACGTCTCAAAAAACAAGAGCATGAGAAAGCTGCTTGAGCACTGGAGACGTGAAGTGTGCTTTTGACCGTATTCCTGGAACCATGAGTCAAACGTGTGGTGGCTGAGTCATACACCATGGCGGAGTTGGAGCTCTCGCTGGAGCTGTATATCCTGTTGGTAGGCACGTATGGCAGGACCAGACTGTCTGATATAAAAGGGCACGAGGTCGATCTTCTGGCACTGAGGCTAAATTATACGTAGGGGCGCGAGCAAGATGCCTCACTTGTGCTCTGAGCGCTTCCATTAAGATATGCGTCTTGGTGGCTAGTCGTTTGCAATCGCAATGGCCTCAGCTGTTGACGAACATCGCGGTAGCCCCAGACAAACTCTTAGAAGGCCCGTCACCAAGCCGCAGAACAAACTTTATTTAGACGCTGCAAGTTGTTGCGTGCCGAATGAAGAGCATTATGCCGCAAGAATTTTTCAAATCTGTTCATTACGAGCAGAGAAAATAAAAAAAAAGTCACAGTTTCGCCTTAAAGGCGAGTAATGAATGCGATAGCAAGAAAAACGCTACGCTCGTCTTGTCTTCCCTCTCGCCTGGCCGTTAATTCTCACAGGGCGAGCGGGGAACGCGGTCGGCAGGCGTGCGAGAGGAGGACAGCGTAGGAGAGGAGAGAGAGGGGGAGGGAACGCGCATGAGCTGATGCTCATCGCGGCGTTGCGCAGGAGAGAATTTCGGCATGTCTAGCCCGCGCGTTTCAGAGGAAGAGTGGAAAGGGGAAGTGGAGAGGGGATGTGGATAGAGGGAAATGGGAGAGAGAGAAATGGGAGAGGAGAAGTGGAGAAGAGGGAAGGGAAAGTGGAGAGGAGGAGGGGAGAGGGTATGCGCATGCGCAGTAAGGGTGATCACGCCGCACACCACCACCACCACCACCGGATTGAACTCCGCCATAAGATACTTCGCATCTAAAATGTCACAGGAAGAACGGCAAGCAGCTAGAAACTTACTGCTCGCAGCTCAAGCACAAAGGGCGCAGGAAAAGAAAACACACAAGCGAACTAACTGTCACAGCTCGACATTTGCAGCGCGCTGCTCAAACACAAAGAAGGAGAGAGAGAGATAAACATTTTAATGTAGCTGGAGATGTTTGCCTGGCTGTTCGCCTGACATGCTACTCCAGGTGCTGGGTGACGATTATGATATATACAGTGATAACCACATAACACATACAGTCACACAAGTTTACAAAGTTTTGTTCAGGCTCGTGGCCCGCAAGAAATTCAACAGCGCTTTCGTGGCACGTATCGCACAGGTGCTGCTTTGCCACAGGCCCAGAACATGTCGCAACTCTAAGCACGATCCCCGTTGAAGATGCAAGGCTGCCTTCAGAGACTGTCTCTCTGATGCGTATCGCTTGCATTCACAAAGAACATGATGTAGATCTTCTTGGACGTTGCATTGGAGGCACATTGGTGAGTCCGACAGCTTAATCTTGCTCCTGAAGTAGTTGGTGTATGCGATATGCGACGTTCAGTCTGATGCGGTGCAAGCATGTTTCATCTTGCCTGTTTAGGTCTCGCGGCATATCAAAGTTACACGATGGGTCAATCTTGTAAAGTGGTCCATACTAGTGATTAGCATCTGTCCAGAGGGATCGCTGGAGCCGCCAAGCGTGTGCCGATACGATTGTCGCGGCATCTTTTCTCGAGAAAGGTATCTCGATGATTTCTCTCGAGGCGTCATGTCCAGCTTTGGCAGCGTCATCAGCCTGGACGTTGCCTTGTATTCCACAGTGGGCAGGTATCCACTGCAGAGCAATGCGGTGATGGAGGTCACAGGCTTTGTTGCATAGATATTTGATGTCCATGACGAGTTGGTCTTGCGTGCGTGGAGACTTCAGAGACTGCAGCGCCGCGCTTGAGTCGGTGAAGATGACCCGAGACTCAGCTGTCTGATCTACAATGTAATTAAAAGCAGCCCGTAGTGCAGCCAGTTCAGTCGCTGTAGATGAAGTACGGTGACTAAGAGTGGCAGAGATGGTGACATTGGCAGATGGAATCCAGACACCAATTGCAGACGATGTAGGTGTAACAGAGCCATCAGTGTAAATATGACGGTGAGCCCTGTAATTATTTTCCACGTGCTGTAGGGTGAAATATGTTAGTGCTGGTCCGGGTGTACGTCTCTTGTTCTTGAACCCAGGCACAAAAGTGATTATTGACCACGAAGGAATTTTCCACGATGGCTCCGTAGGCATTGATGACAAAGAAGGAGGCACGAAAAGAACGCACAGGTATACACAGGACGAGAGTCAACTGTCAGAGTTGTTAAGAAAGGGAAAATAGACAACCACCCGTTTGTAGCACGAAGCCACAAGGAAATCCATACGGATTTCTCACAAATAAAGCCTCTTAGTCGCCGAAAAATTCGTCCTGGTCCGGGGATCGAACCCGGGACCAACAACGGCGTTGGTCCCGGGTTCGATCCCCGGACCAGGACGAATTTTTCGGCAACTAAGAGGAAATTTATTTCTGAGAAATCCGTATGGATTTCCTTGTGGCTTCGTGCTACAAACGGGTGGTTGTCTATTTTCCCTTTCTTAACCCTTCCGCCACCTTGTGGCATTCCGCAGAACTGATTTGCAATATGTCAGAGTTGTTACTTCAATTAACCCCTACTTTGGCTCTTCTAGCTAGCAGATCACTCCTTTCACAAACGCGGCCGCTACAGCGAGCAAAGTAACCTTTGTGTGGTCTACAGCTTCAACGCAAACTTTGCGGTGAAAGCACAAGACGTACAAAACTCCTCCTCAAGAGATTATCGCGCCCTGTATGTCAAAGTAAGAGTAGAAGGCGCACATCCCAATTCCGGTGAAACACTAGACCGTTTTAGAATTGGGGACCTAAGAAATTTACGAGCCGCCAGGACGCATCCACAGAACGCAAGCCACTCTCGGGCTCTTGCGCTCGCGTTATCCCAGGACCCTGCAGCGCCTTCCTTTGGGCGGTAAACAAAACCGCAGAGTGCCCGACCTCAAGAGAACACACAGAGGGCTATTGGCAATGCCACGTGAAGCCACGGCTCGCGTTCCCTGCGGGCGTTGATTCTGGTCGCTAAAATAAAACTTCATTTGGCTCTAGTTGGCACATATTCCTAAGGCTAAAATTACAGCGCAAACGCCCTTCTTTGTCCTTCTTACTTCTTTACCTCTTTTTCCCTGCACCGATCTGAATATACTTTTATGCCTTCGCTTATCTAATACATTATCATTCTTGTTGCACGTTTTGCTTTAGAACTATTGGTGTGTGCACATATGCGGTAAGTTTGCCTTGGGCTTATATATGCACTGGCGTATGAAAGAATAAAGCAGTTGTTAGCCAGCGCTCTTGTGTCGTAGATTTCTTTTCTTCGTAGGTGTCTTGTGCGTTTGCGCTGTAACTTTATCCTCAGTATTCTGGTCGGGCTGTAACATATATACTGTGATTCTGGTTCACCTGTCTCGTTTCTTCCCTCCAGTGGCGTAAGTCTACAGTAGCCAAAGCGTACCCACTAGCTCGTGCCACCACGAGCCACGGGACGCTCTTCTTTTAGGGGCGAAGCTCCTTAAAGTGGCACCCGTTCGTCTCTCGTAGTGCGTAACCAGTCTTAACGCTAGTACCAGATCTTGACCTCCAAGGTGGTGCCGGTGGGAGATTTCTCCTGTGCGTTGTTGAACAATAAAAAATTCGCAGCGTGCGCGTTAACTAAAAGCCGAATTCTTCTGTATCTCATTCCCCATTAGCAGCCATTGGCATGTTCCAGTAGGAAACGTTAGTAGAAGTAGAAGTGTAAGTGTTAGCTAAAAGCCGACTTCTTCTGTCTCTCATTCCCATTAGCAGCCATTCTTTACCTCCAAGGTAGTGCCTGGTGAGATTTCTCCTGTGCGTGATTAAACAATAAAAATTTTGTTCAAAACGCCGTTGATTGATGAAATAAACCAACGAAAGACGCCAGATGTTTTCTAAAAGCAAAACGAAAAGACGCCAGATGTTTCTAAAGCAAAACGAAAAGACTCCAGCTGCTTAACGAAAGACGCCAGATGTTTTCTAAAGCAATGGTTTTCTAAACAATGAAAATTCACAGCGTACATGTAAAATTAAAGTGAGCTGCAAGTCGTCATAACTCTCATCGAACCTTTAGTATAAACGCGCCCGATCTCACGTCGGTGATGATGTACTGGGCAGAATTCACGGAAGATTCACGGTTTACCGATGAACCTCCGCAGCTTCGCCCACTCATCATCATTCCCTCCGTGGATATGCTGTGTTTCCCTGACCAACTGGCCACGAGTGGCGTGACGCTACAACCCCAAATAGTGTGCCTCGATGTGTGCGAAAGGCGCATCAAGGCACCCTAACGCCAGAATGGAAAACTAGAGTGGATCACCAGGGATACGACGCAAACGCAGCGCGGGCAACGATGCAGCATGGCCTGCGTCTCGCGTAATTTTAATTTCATCACGTGTGGCGTCCCATGCGTTTCACCCAAGGCGGCGTGCGTTTGTATTCTGCCGTTAGTATCATAAAGAACGAATGAGGCGTGGCATAATTGCCTAAGGCAGCGAGCTGCGGAGCGAGGGGTCGCAGGTTCGAAACCTCGGTCGAGTACTTTGGAACTTCTTTCTTCTGAATAACTTTTATTTGTGGCTTTTATTTATACATACATGCATATACATATCCGGGACATGACGGCGACTGCAAAAATCTGCCTAGAGTGTCGATAATAATACTTTGTTGCGGCGCGAAACCATGATGCGAGGAGGCGAACTTGAAACCCTTGCCACTCGCCCCGTGTAGCCTTCGCAAGCCAATTCCCTTCCCTGCCCTCTTCGGCGTCGGAGCCGCAGGGTCAGATCACATGACGCATACGCATCAGCACATCATGCCATGCGCATACAAGGTCACGTGCGTATGACGTGGCCGAGCCAGCCCGAGCACGCGAGCGGCGCTGTGTCGGCGTTTTCTGTGGTGTACTGCCTGTTACTGCTGGACGGGCATGAAAGCCACGAGATTTGTACGAGCACGAGACTAGCGGTATCAAGAGCCAGGGCCGTATGAACATTTAGGTAGGCGCAGGAGGATAAATGAGCCTAATGAGCGCTGGCGCGAGGTAGAAAATTACACAGTTTCGTTGTCAAGGCTGCCGCCTGCTCGACGCGTAAACCGCGAGAACACGAACGCACGTGAAAGGGAGGCAGATTAGTCCCGCATCTCGCTGCGATTCGCAGAAAAGAAAAACACGCACACATTCCATTTGTGTGCCGTGTTATTTCTCCCAAGTTTCATTCATCTACTCAAGCAACACATTGCACAAACTACACATATCGCGTGAAATAATTATCCCCGTTTCACGTGCTACTGTGGGCGACGTCAGCACACGGATCTCTACGTAGTGGAGCGACGACAACTACGAAAGCACAGACAACTACGTAGGGCCCTTCCTTGCAGTACGTCATCCCCTCCGTCTTGAGGCGCGCGCCCGCGAGACGAGGAGCGAGCGGCATTCAGCTTGAAATTCGATGCGTAGCATTGTAAATTTTGGCAGACGTGATCGTGAACGCCCATTGTATGCATTGTGCTCATCAGCTCAAAATGGTCAGACCTGCTGAGGGGCCCTTGGAGAGCCATACGCTGAACGCTTTCGAGTGTGCGGATATTGGTTCTGCAGGCATTGGTCAGCACAGACAAGCGTATCGCAAATACCCAAGAAAAAGCGTCTTGTACAGTAGAATCATTATATGCACTGAGGTCCCCCCATTTTTTTTCCTACAAGGTACTTGAACAAATCAGCAATGTCTGTCAGGCGCCTCTTCAGGGAGGCCACGTGAGGACCACAGCAGAGGTCCCTATCGATGATTACGCCTAAAAATCTGTGTGTCCTGACATAAGGTGTGACTTGGTGTGACTTAGCCGTCGATAAATATAGCGTATGGTCTCATTGGTGTTCGGTTAAAAGCAATCAACGCACATTCCGCTAGCGAGATCTTGAGACATTGTTCATGGAGGTACACCGACGCCAACGTCGCAGCTTTCTGAAACCTCGCGCGTATCTCAGGCCGTGTCACGCCAGATGCCCAGACGCAGATGTCGTCAGCATACATTGATAGCTTCACCACACTCGGTAGTCGTTCCACAAGACCAATTAGTACGAGGTTGAAGATGGATGCATGGTCGGAGTGTCCCTTTATAGCGGGGCGGTCACATGGCGCCATCAGGCTCAACAAGAAGACAAGAAAAAAAAATACTTTTTTTTAATTGCCGCCCCAATGCCTTGTTCACTTCGATGAGGTCAATCTTGCTATATAAAGAAACATAAACTCCTAGACCAGCTCTCTGCCCCATTACGGCAGTGACCTTATTTTTCCCACTACTTATTTTTATCCTTTCTGTCTGCTTTTCTGCCACCAATACTCTAACCCTCCCCCTAGTGGTCTTCGGCATATTTATTGCGCATCCCTTGTGTACCTTATCGTGATGTGAATCTGCTGTAGCTGTTGTAGTTCTTAGGGCTCGTTCACACCGGCGACTAGCACCGGTCGCGCGACCGTTTGCGACTGGCGACCAAAAAGCGACTGAAAGCGACCGATGTTCACACCGGCAGAGTCTGCATGCGAGCGACCGGAAGTCGCAAATCCAGAGAGTCACGTCCGGATCTCGTTATCAGCGAGAACTTTGGAGACCGCCGCCAGTCAGCTGATCGCCGCCAACTGAGCGCGCCGGGTTTATTGTTTTCTTTGGGCGTCATGGACTACGATTCTAGTGAAGAAGAAGAGATCGTCACTGTGCTGATGTGCTCAGCCATCGTGTCAGCGCTGGCAGAGCGGAAGCCTTCAAAGAAGAAGAGGCGGTGGTGGGTGCGACCGTCCCTTCGCTCGCGAGAGGTTGCTGGCCACGCAAGCCGCCTGCTTCCCGACCTGCGCTCGCACGACGAAGAATATTTCCGAGAGTAAGTTTCTCGTTGTTTTGCGTCCCTGTAAGCTAGTGCGTAATCCATTTTTTCTTTTTTTGATGATGTTTAGCTTTCTGCGAATGCCGCCAAGAACTTTTGACACATTGCTAGAGCTGCTGCGTCCCGCCATCTCGAAGCAAGACACTAACTACCGGCCTGCAATTTCGGCGCACGATCGCCTGGCCATGACCATTAGGTAAGAGCTTGTGGTCTGAAGAATAATATGCTGCGACTTGTGGATGCGCTTCGCTTGTAAGCAAGTTTGCTTGAGTGGAATGAGGTGTTAGTGCATGTTTGACGTAGGTGACCTCGGTGGTGCAGTCGTTACGGTGGTCAGCTGTTGACCCGAAGGTCGCGGATTCGATCCCGGCAGCAGCGATCGCACTTAGGTGGAGGCCAAATGCTAGAGGGACATGTTAGCGCGTTGTCAGCGCACGTACAGGGGCTCCAAAAGTTAAACGGAGCACGCGAGATGTAGTCAAGCTACGCAAAAGTGAATGCCAGCGCGCTCCATCAGAGAAGTGGTTCATTATTTTGTATACGGAAATGATGGCACTATCGTCTGGCACATTGCCGCATAAAAATTAAGAACCGCTTCTCTGATGGAGCGTGCTGACATTCACTTTTGCATAGCTTGACCACAGCTCGCGTGTTCCGTTTAACTTTTGGAGCACCTTGTACGCTCAAGAATCCCAGGTGGTCTAAATTTTCGAAACCCTCCATTTTGGCTTTCCGCATAATCAGTACGGGATTTCCGCACGTAAAGCGCCAGAAAATGTTATCATGCGCTACACAAAGGCATGATGTTCGTCGTTTTCGTGTGGACCTAGAGAAAGTGTGCACATACCAGTTGTGAACCTTTCAGTTCCCATTTTCTGTTTTCCTGACGTGCAGATACTATGTAACGCGCAATTGCCTATTACAACAGGAATCATTTGAAGCAGATAGTTACTACAATGAAGGTAGCATGTGCAAGGATGCAGGCATTAAATTCACGACAAATCACTTTCCTGCCTGAGGCACTCAAAGAATACCTATGCCAGAAATATTTTTCAAAATGGGGGAGGGAGGGCGTTCAACCACCCACCCTTTATGTATGTGTGTGCGTGTGTGTCTGCGCGTGCTTGCACATGTACACATGCGAAATTTAAAAAAAAACATGGGGAGAGTCTAACCCCCCCTTGCTACATCAATGCTTGTGTTCTGTTAAATTGGCAGTGACGCAATGTATTGTAGGCAGCAGTGCACCATGTAAGAGTTATTTTAAACAATAGTCTACAGCGATGTGTGTCGCAAGAAATAGATTCACCTTGCAGCTACAACTTTTCAGAAATGCATCCCTTGAACATGGCTACGAGCATGTGTTGGAAGCCCTTTTTGAACTTGACTAGGAATGTGAGCGCATACGCTGATCCCTGAAGAGTCTGATATATGCTTATGATTCCACAAAATGTGTATAACTGAAGCAGGCACGTATTTATACGTGATATAAGTGAAGCACTTGTTTCATAGTAGTACACACAGGAATATTCACTGCATATGCAGCTGCTTGCAGAACGCGCAAGCAGTGCGCTGAGAAAGCAGTAAATGTTAAGTGACCAGTCACATGTAAAGTGAAATAATTTGTGAAGGTACCTGACTTAATAAAGAATGCTATCTCAGAAAGGATTGCCATCATAAGGGCTGAGCAGTGCCCCTAGCACATGCCAATTTCAGTGTATTGATTTCCTTAATGCTGTATCTTATTGCCTTGACAGGTTTCTGGCCACAGGCGAGACGCAGAGGGACGTGGCCTTTAACTTTCTTGCAGGAAGGTCCACAGCCAGCTCTATAGTGGCGGAGGTTACTCAGGCCCTTTGGCTTGTACTCGAGCCACTGTACCTCCAGCACCCTTGAACGGCAGATGAGTGGATGAAGGTATGCCATGCTTGTTTTTCCAGCAGGCTTGTAGCAGCCAAACAAGACACATTGCTTGCTTGTACTGCTTTGTGTGGCGTAATTAAAATGTAGTTAGGACATTACCAAATAGGCACAGGCTTCACGACACTACCTTCAGGCACTGCGTAATAGATTGGTCCTTAGAGACATGAAACGGCTATTTGAGCAATTTGTGTGCGCATTCATCAGACAAGTTCTCAAGTGTTCATAGTGAAGGCTGTCCACAGACAATAGCAGCTTTACTGGAAAACTTGATCCGACACTACTTAAAGGCAACCCAGTCATCAGAGGAGTATGTGACGTGAGATTTGCTCTTAAGGTTTTCCACATTTTAAATGCGAAGCATTTCTTAGCGAACCTCTGGCACTTTGAGCGTTTCTATCTATCTATCTATCTATCTATCTATCTATCTATCTATCTATCTATCTATCTATCTATCTATCTATCTATCTATCTATCTAGCCGCCTACGTCTGGGTGCTCTCATGATCGCCTCCTTAACTTGGTGTAGACCAAAATTTGCATGGGAGGGTAAGAGGATTTGACAAATATGATTGCCGGGTCACGATATGAATAACGTTAAAATCCTGTCACGTACGTCGTCAAACCCTTTCCACCAGACACGTGTGGCACATACCCGTTTACCACGGGCCGCGGTGTACGGGTATGCGCCACAGGTGATTGACAGTTTGTATCTACCCAGGAACGGCGAGAACAGACATTGCTAACTTAAATGCTACAGCGTTAAGGAAAACCAACATCGGCAGCATTGACTCAACGAATGGAAAGAATGAAAATTGTGATCCCAGCAGGAATCGAACCCAAGCATTCTGTGTGGCAATCAGGCATTCTACCATTGAGCCACGCCAAGTCTATAAACTTGTTTGGAAAAACAGCCTACGCAGGAGTAATATCGGTGCAACGTCCATTGTGTTTGTGGTGCTGGCTGTCTAATTTTACAAGAAAGCAATAAACACTACATGATACTCCTACGGTGTGTACTCCTACGATACAGGCGTCATATCAGATTAACGTCTGTAGTTCCAGAGTTGGCTCCGCTTTTGTAGCAGTCTAATGAACATTACGTTTGTTTTCCTATGATTGAGCAAGCTATATTGAAGCAACCCTACTGAAAAATCCTATATATACAGGACCCATGCATATGATGTTATTGGATACAGGTCGTATAGGGGATACGGCTTTATAGGTGATACAGGTTTATAGGTGATACAGGTTTATAGGTGATATAGGTTGTATAGGTGATATAGGTCGTATAGGTGATACAGGTAGGTTGATTATATGGGTGTTACAGGTGATATGGGTAACATGGGCCGAATCAGCGATTTGGGTCACAAATGACGTGCAGCAAAGGAACATATTGATAAAGACATGCCAGTTTATGAAGCGTGTAATAAAAGCAAATGTATACAGCAATTCAAGCTGTAATGATATCTCGCAGCAGTCTAATTATAAGAATATAAGAATTCACTGTTGCACTTACATATATACTTGAAGAAAAACGATCAGGCAAGAATATTTGTTACCTGATTATTTATTTAAATCTTTAAGCATCTCCGCAATAAAACGGCATCATACACGCACATGCACAGTGATGCAGATGCTGTGATTTCTTCATTGTGTAAGCTGCAGCGGACCTTCGGTGTTCTGTAATGTGTTCAAGTCAAAATGGAAAACACAGGTCTGATAACATCTATATTTATTTTTACGAAAACTCCAATAGGGACGAATGCCGTCATTTAGTTGGCGTAGCGCCTGTTTCCGAATAACCAGGGCAAGGCCTGTCTGTAAGAAATACAAAAAAAGAGAGAAGATCTTGTCATAAAAAATAAAATAGCTAGAAGAGGACGGTTTAATAATGTAAACCACAATAGTTACGTATTTGCATACTCATACAACATCCAAAGCACAATACTTTTTTTCAGTTTTCATGACTTTCGAGTAAACGTACGAAGGCAGTGAAAATGATAAACTTACCTTCAAAGATAATCAACAGAGGCGCGTTGTTTGGAGATCCAGCAAATAAAGAAAATGTTGATGGCACATCATGGTGACGATATCTGTCTCTGCAGCTTTGCAGAAGGGAAGCTGCGATGGAGTCTTGCATGTAGGCTGAGGTGTCCATTCTTCCGCAGGAAAGTTGCGATGCTGGGTCTGGTGAACAACCGTTCCGCCGAAACAAACTTCCATGTACGGCCATAATTGCAGCACATGAGCGAAGTATGTTCTTCACTCTTTCGCTGATAGCCTGTGCACATCGCGGTACTCGATGTCCACGAAATCAGAGCAAGAGAGATCGCAAGTGACGAACACGATCCGCACTCGTGACGCTGGTGAGCAATTCTGAAGAAGAAAGTGCGGCGCGGAGGGATACACAACAAGAACTAAAGTGACCGTCAGAAATTTACACTGGTGTAACTGCGAATAAATTCTGCGAAGCTTATTTGTGAACTATCAAGTTTTCATGGCGCAATATTAGCACCCTATAAAATACAAATTGATCTTTTCTGGCGTTATTTTCTTGATCGCAACAGTAGACGGGCCTCCTTGCACCTGTGCAGCGAAAGTTTGCGACATGCGTTCTCAGAATTCTTCCCCCCTCATGGTCTCGCCACGTGCAAATACTACCGCCTGCGACTTACCAGACAGGCGAATTTAGGAACAATAGGGCGCGCTTTTTCCCCCCACGCGAGAGAGCAGCTTAAAAATGCACGACCGTTGAAAGACGCGTTTGTCGAATCCGCATTCTTTTCGCGTAAGCCGGCTACCACGACGTGTTTTATCCCCATTTTTATCGTACTTCTTATGAATAGATAGTAATAAAATAATAATAAAGACACTGCCTGTCAAAGTAATGGATACACATTCCGATAAACATCGAATCAAGGGTATTTTTGCTAATTTTGGAAGGCAGCATTTTAGCGCATCATTGAAGCAAATGCACGTGTCGCACTTGACCGCGACACGATCCGTCTAACAGTTGAGAAACACGTGCGCCGCACAGTCAGTGCCTGAAAGCATATGCTTGCGTGCAGTTTTATGTAATACAATGCTGCTCCTCTGAGTGCTGTAACTGTATCCTCAAGTTTGGTTTATGCCTAGCTCAGGACCCTTATTAACGAACGTGTCTTACAGAAAAATGGAAAAATATGCGTAAGAGAAAACTGCAGCTAATAGTGGTGCTGGCCATGTGACACACAGACACACACACACACACACACACACACACACACACACACACACACACACACACACACACACACACACGCACAAGTTTTGTGAATTCTACCCCAGAAGCTAATGTAGGTGTCAACATCCCTCATTGAGAGCGCTCAATACTAGGTCAATTAAATGTGTAGTGACCGTGGGTTAATTAAAACTTTCTTAATGTATGTCAATTAAAAATAAAATGAGTGAGAGTCAACTGAATATTTCAAACCTAATGTCAATTCAATGTTTATTGATGGCACTCATTAGAAGCTGCCGTTTAATTGACCAGCTACTGAGTCAAAAAGGCCTCGGTTCGGGGTCAATTGACACGCAAAGTGCATTTTTGTAAGGGGTGCGCGTGCAAAAAGATGTTGTGAGAGGTGTAGACAAAAGCGGATGATTATGTGCTGCACTGCCACTTGTCAAGATAAAAAAAAGCCAGCTGGTTCGAGAGCTAGATTGAGATGAAAGGGAATTTGAAAGATAACATTGAGAATTAAGTGCTGTCCTGCCACTTATAAAGATAAAAAGGCGAACTATTGATCAGGAAGAGATTGTGAGAGGTTTGAATGAGAGCGGATGAAAGAAAACAACTCCTGTGTTGATCCTATATGCCGCCATATAGGTCCTGGGCGGCCCTATTTGTATTCTATAACCGCCACATGGGTCCTCTGGAGGTCCTATTTGAGTCCTATATACCGCCATATGGGTCCTCTGTAGGTCCTACTTGCGTCCTATATACCGCCATATGGGTCCTGTTTAGGTCCCATTTGGATCCTGTTTGGATCCTTTATACCCCCACACGGTCCTATACAATTCCTATATTTAGTCCTGTAAGTCCTGTATAAAACCATACGGATCCTGTATGAAACCATATAGGTTTTTTCAGTAGGGATTGCTCGACCCCGGAGGAATACATTAACGAAAGTTACATATGATACCCACATCACCGCACCGTAAAGTGCACTTCGTCCACCAGAACGACTCAGTGTCCTCTTCATTTCTTACGAGGCTGGGCGATGGCCTCATGCTGACAGAGAATGATGCCAGATTGATTGACAGTCGCTTTGTAGACTAGGTTACGTAGGCCACATAGGCCCAGGTAGTCTACGAATATGACAAACAGGATCCACTGATGTTGGTCTACGTAGCACTATCCAGGCCTATAGCAGCCTCGACGGCCTATGCCTCACCAACGCGAACGGTGGCTTCAGGTTCCCACATGTCGCCGGCTCTGTCGACAGACAATTTGTCGACGAAATGACCGAGGCCTCCACGACTTCCAACAGCTCTACTATACCACATACTTCACTATAGATGGACCCTTCGTCACCACGATCAGGACCGGATCCTATAACAAGTCACGACCAGCTGCTGGTGCTCACTGATCACGGTGATGATGACCTTGTTCAAGAACTGTCAAAAACTTCTTGCACACATGCACACGGGTTCGTGAAACGTGCGTGCGTTCTCGGGACACATATAAGCACTACATATCAGCTTACCGCTTCTGGTGTAGGTAATACCTACGTTGCCATTGGCAGCGTTACCCAACCGTAAACGACTGGTTATATAACACATATGCCGCTCTTCAACATATATATGTGTGCATATAAAATATATACAAATCTTTAGCGTCATTTTGTAACGTGTCGTTCAGTAAAAAAAATACGGCGCAGTGACCTACCCGCCGCATGCTTCGCATAACATCGACTCCCACGATACGTGGGATCTGCCGAATTTTTTCACATAGCTGATGTGTGAAATAAGATTAAAATGAATGTGTATGCATGTAAAGATGCATTGCAAGCCCCATCAGCCTAGGTTAACCGAACTACGCCGTGGCAAAACACTGGAAACACTGCTTCACTGAAATGATAAAATGTATGTCAACTCAACTGGGAATGATGCAATTTCGTTTTGCGCCTCCTAATCCTGGCCCTCTCAACACACTTGAACACATGAGGATGGTCGCTATTCCAGATTAATAACACCCGTGGTTTTATGTTCATTCGCACTGAATAAGTTATATGTTTTGAAATAAATATTCCATTTCAGTAGCAATTGCAGGCTGCCTGTCAGAGTTCATTATGAACTGTTATGCAGCCTCTTCGGCGTAGTATGAGTGTCGTAATCTCTGTCATAATTACAATGTTCATATTGACGTTGAAGTCCCCTGAAGGTATTAGTCGAGAGAGACTCACTTTTGGCTACAAATGCAAGAGCCCAGTATGTATGCATGTCGGGGAGTGGTTTTAGTATTTGAAGCAACCGAATGTAAATTTTAAAGCATTCTCCACTTTATATAGAGCATTTGATTTCCTCTATTGCTGCAGATATCACAGGGGTTTCACGAGAGGTGGAATGTCTCTCACTGCCTTGGAGCTATTGACGGAAAGCATGTGACCATAGAGTGCCCTGCTAACTCCGGGTCTGTGGACTTCAATTACAAACGGTCCTTCAGCAAGTCGCTGCTTGCTGTGTGTGATGCCCAATACAGGTGATTCTGGGTTTTCACTTTGCAATGTGTGCTTGGATCAACATTTTAAGCTATCGCAGTTAGTTTGCAATTTATGTTTGCATTTTCATTAATTTAGAGACTCTCACAAAGTGGCAAGTGATATGCAACAAAGTGTGTGCCGTGTATAACTTGCCATGGCCGTGTGTACACGAGTGTACACAGCACAGCACAAGGGTACACAGCAATCCACCCTTCAGAAGGACGGACTGCTGGGCGATTTGGTAACTCACTGGAGATCGATGGTGCGCAAAAGAAGAATAGTGTTTTGTTCTTTTGCACACCACTCATCTAACAATGAGTGATTATTGTATGCAACGATGGTTCGTTCCCAAAATACATTCTTCGTAGAAACAGCTGGTTTCAGTGCACTGAGTATTCGTGGCCTTCGGTTACATACTTGATTCAAAGTCTTAGTGAAACACTATTTTTCACCTGGGTTCTTATACGTGGAAGTTGGGCACCCTGGAAGCGAGAGTGATGGCGGGATTTTCTCTCGCTCCACTCTTCAAAAGAATGTTTTGCTGGGGGCACTGGGCTTGCCGCCAATGAGTCCTGTTGGCAACGAGGGTCCTCTCCCATATTTCTTCGTTGGTGATGAGGCCTTCCCGCTGAAGGAGTACATGATGCGGCCCTACCCAAGACGGAGTAAGTTAAGAGTGTATGAATGAAATGCTTAGATCTTTTCAGTTTATGTAAAGGAGCTGTGCAGGAAATATCCTACTGTAATCCCTGCCGTTGTGGCTTGCGACGCAGCATAGGTGGCTGAAGATCTCAATATCTGTGTTCGCTCTTTTGTAAAAGGCAGCATAAGCTGTCAGGGCTTACAGCAGTGCTTATACACATACTAATTGCAATAGAATGTTCAGCTGCTGCTTATGGACAATAAGGATGATGGTCGTTATAAGTGAATGGAATTTTATAACTACGAACATGCACAAAGGAGGAGAGTTGAGGATGCCACACTGGAAAACAAAGCTTATTACAAGCACTCTAGTCTGCACTCGGAAAGGAAAATGAAACGGATGCACACAGACATAATATATTTTGGCATAGAGAATGCCTTTGTCTTTTGAAACGTGCATTCCGCTGATGAATAGGGGTGCAGCCGAAATTTTGCGTTTGTGCGGGGGTAACTTGCTGGCCCTTTCCCCAAACGTGTTTGTTAATGTTCATATGAATCTACATACACACATTATGAATAATTTCGAAGAATTTAACTACCACCAACTCTAACCCTCAGGCTACAGGTTCAGAAGAGCCAGGGTAGGGGCCAGTTGGTTGTACATAGTGTAAGCATTTTGTGCGCTACAAGGAAATGAAGTCAACGAAGAGAGTTGCCCCATGTTGTTCTCTCTGCGTCGATTTTGTTTCCTTGTAGCCCGCAAAAAGTTCGCACTAGAGCTTCAGCTGATTAACGTTACAAGTACTCCATGCCATACATACACAAACATCCTCATTATGGCAGAAAGGTATGCCAGGAATTTCGAAAGCCCAACACACATTTTCTATGGAACATCATCAAAAAGGAAGCAGGTTGCAGTGTACTGTAGGTCACCAATGCCCTTTCAGTGTTAGTTTGCAATTAACAGAGACACGCAATGACCAGTAAGATGAAAGGCATACCTTTTTATAGAAAGAAATCCTATATGCCTAATTGACTTGTTTAGGAATTCTTAGCAGTAAATGTCATTGGACGCATGCTGCCATGTAGTAAAGTGAAAAGAAACTACAATGGGCTTGCACTGTGCTTTTACACACATACACATATTCTGTTGCCATCTCATGTTAACTTTACAATGAAATTGTGACACTTGAGCTGTCTGCAGAAATGTAGAAACTGCAATTTGTGGGGAAAAAATGCCGGGACACTCCTCTCCTGATTGGATACCTTGGTGTTGTGCAAAAATGTCACACGCATAGGTGCAAATACAACACATTAGTGGTCAGCCTTCAGTACTTACTCGTGAGACGTTGTCAGAACAGTAACAAGAAAAATGTTTCAATAGCCAATAATACATCAGAGGCCTGGAAAACTTCATATTTACATATTCATATTTACAAACTTCATATTTACATGCGGGAAAAACCGGCAAAGCTCAATACAGTGAGAAAGAAGGAAGGCACATTGAAACACACACTGGCGGCAGCGCGTGCTTGAATGTGCCTTCTTCTCTCGTCATTTTGAGTTTCGCTGATTTTTCTCTATCTAAATAGCTAATGAGATTTATCGAGGTCTTTCAAAGTGCCCTAGAGTAACGCCTATGATGGCAAGTTAGCTTTACTTGATCAAACTTGAGACAGTGCATGGCTGACCGCATTTTTCATTTGTAATTAATAGTGATAGCTCTACTTGAAAGAAGACTTGTGCAGGTTGTTTTTGTTACAGTGCTCAGTGTTGTCGTTTTCAGCACTCCATGACGACGACAGCAAGGCCCACGAGCGCCGCGTCTTCAATTACAGAATGACCAGGGCACGCCGCGTCATTGAGAATACCTTTGGTATCCTGGCACAAAGGTGGAGGATGCTGCGACGACCCATTAAGGCGAAAGAAGGCAACATAAAGGCATACATTGGAGCGTGCATAGTGTTGCACAACTTTCTTCTTAAAGAGTCCGCAGCATCCTCCGCCGCCTATTGCCCACCTGGTGCCACAGACAGCGAGGACTGGGAAGGCCGCCTTTCACCTGGAAGTTGGAGGGACGAGGAAGCAGTCGGTGGAGCGCTCTTGCCACCGAGACCTACTGGCTGCAATGCTGCGAGGTACGCTTTGATTCTGTGTACTGACTGATGCCATGCAGTGGGACGCATACCTCTGCCTTGTGTCTGCCTTGTGTCTCTGACACATGTGTGAATGAATATGTTTCATTTGGTGTTATCATATGGGACATGGCACTATCTCTGAAACCGTGCTCCGACAGTAGGTTTTGTATACAAGCTCAAGGTCAACACACGTGAAAAAGTGCAGCTCTGCATTGACGTTTTTCAAACGCACTTTTTAAAAGAAAACATGTACAACAATGATAACTTCGTGTATGACAACTTGTCCGTGTTGCTGACAAACTAGTGAATTCTTACTACTTCAAATTTTAAGTTTCAGTAGTTTATAGTTTATTACAACTACCAGACTAGAAAGCCAAGGAAAGCGTAGGGGATGTCGGTAGCAATTACAATGTAAATGTGAAGAAAGTCCAGTGGTGAAAAATAACTTGCCTCTGGCAGGGTGAACCTACGACGTTCCAATGTCGCATCCTATGTTCTACCAACTGAGCTACAGTGGCAGTTACCCACCAGCATACTTTAAAGGACATTTATGGGCACAGGTTTGGTCCCTGCCAGCGGCAAGTTATGCTTACGTCTACTTTGCTTGCTTCACATTTACATCGTAATTACTACAACAACATCCTGTATACTTTCCTTAGCTTTCTTGTGTGTCAAATCTAATTAGTGCTGTGTCTAACAAAGAAAAACGAGCCCTTAAGATTCCCCTGCTATCCTCTTTTAGATGAAAGTGTGTTACCAAAGAAACAATGGGAGAACGTAGACCACAACTTCGTTCTGAAATAGCATGCACAGCCATGCGCCATGTTCCCCCCCATTTGGGGGCGCAGGTATCACCGCACTACCACCCCACCGATTGCGGATACAAAAATGAAAATGTAGCAATGACGTGCTTCCCACAACATCCTGCCTGTGGGCCCCAGCTTCCGGGGGGTAAAAATAGGAAGCAAACAACTCTTGGAATGCAACATCAGTGGTCCTCGACCACTATTACCAGCAAAAACAGCCTTGGCCATAACCTTGTATTTTTAATGATGACACAGGTACGACTGAGTGAAGGTGTGGGGCAGACTTGTCGTCCCCCTGAGATGATTAGTGGGAGAAGCCGCCTCCCTTACCCCCCACTTGTGCATGCCTATGGTTGCATGTCAGTGTAATGAATGTCTGCATTACTATTAAATGTATGCACTGAAGGAATTTAGTGAAATGTACACACAATGGCTAAAGAAAATGATTTCGTTGTAATCTACACTCCTTGTAACGTTTGGATGTGTAACAAAGCAATTCCTTGTTTGCATGGAGTTTCTCATGTCATTGCTGAACACACATCCTTCTTGCAATTCTTCTTTCTCGCCCAATATGTGGGGTACCAAAGTGGACGTATTGTAGTGAAGGCATTTCATTTCTTCTCCATTCTATCCGTTGCTGAGCAGTGAACATCTAGTAAAATGAGAAACACATGTATAGGGTAACAGTGCTCTGAAAAGTGTACAACAGTGGCTTTGTTTGAAAGGAAACAGCTGCCGAGCTTTGACATAAATAGAAGTTGACATTTCGAAAGTTGTGCTAATCAGCAAAAATGCATTCCACCACAAACTGTGAAGGTACCGTAGAAAACGCACAAGAAAGGTAACGCTCATTATTACATCAAAAGCTAGGCAGACTTTGGCAGTATAGTGTCATGGTTACGGCACTAAACTCCAACTATATGTTGGGTTTGGAAGGTTAGCGTGCTTCTCTTGCTGTGTGTGTCCTCCATCATGATCCTGCTGCATTAAATGAGGGCATTATGCCTGGCAGGTATGCGAAGCAAGTGTGAGACAAACTGGCGCACCACTTCGTCACAGACGGTCAAGTTCCCTGGCAAGACAAAGTGGTGAACAGCGCTTGAAGTATACAAGTTCAAGGTGTGTTGTAAATGCATTTTATTGCTTATAGAACTTCTCCTACAAGGCCTCTTTTTGAGCAAACCACATAACAACAAGAGAAAAGTCACACCAGTGCAACAACAGATTAATTTTGCAACAAAAACTATTCATCTACAAATATATGCATAAAACACATACATGATTCATTTTAAAATACACACATGTGACTTATTGCATCTTTATCTCTTCAGTTATCACAGAAATTGCCTTAAAGTAGGGATTAAACGTGCAAGCACAGGACAAAGAAAGCACGAGGGCAAGCCACCTTTCGGAAAAATGCAGCGCGACTTGGACGAAGACAGGAGACACATAAAACACAGACGAGCGCCGACTTACAACTGAGTTTATTTGCACTTCGACAGGCCTTTTTGTATGCACCAACCCAGCCTGTATCACCCATCACACAGAAGCAGATAAACGAGGATAAAACGATAAAGGACTTAATGATGCTGTAAGCAAAAAAATATCACATGCCTATAACAAGACGAAAAGCCACCGTTTATGCGCACCTATATCACACAAGCGAACTAATTTTTTGATGACAAGACAGCGCAAAGAATTACACATTCCAAAAAACGCGCCAACAAAACCAAGCCGAACACACGCACAGCGTGAAATATCTTGTCCTGGTGACGAGTGAAGTAGGCATCTAAAAGAACAATGACCAAAAACCACGGAAAAGCATGAGAGGATGAAACACTCAAAGACAACCTAGAGATCAGAAATCGGCGTCAGGTAGTGAAACCAACAGACTGCTTGCGCTCTTACCGAAAAAAAAAAACGAGCAATACAAAACCAAAAGCAGACAAAATCAATACAATTAACTGTGAACGGATCAAGAAAATTCAAAAACAACCCGGCGCCGGGGTGACAACCACGCACTGTGAAAAACGAATTATTCACCTCATTTGTGTCATGGATAACAAGTGTAAAGATGAACAAATGACCAACAAAAAACACGGAAAAGCAGGTGAGGGCGAAAGGACACGTCACACAAAACCATCTAAAAAGTCAACCTCAGCGTCCGTTAATGTGACTGAAGGCGTGCTTACACATTGATCGGCAGCTTTCCTAATAAAAAACGCTTCAACAAGTTCTCGTTCTGTCCTGTCTTTGGCTCTTTTCAAAAACTTTGTACTGTTGAAATTTGGTGTGCAGCCGCAACGCTTGCAGTGCTCAGCTAGGAAGCCACCAGCGTTATTGCGTACATTAAGGTTGTGCTCTTTTGCTCGCTCATTAAAACATCTGCCCGTTTGCCCTATGTACCGGCGGCCACAGCTGAGGGGAATGTCGTAAACGACATTTGCGACACATTCTGTGAACCTGTTTTTGTGCTTAGTCGTGCACTGGGGTAACCCTTGCCGATTGATCATGCTGCACAATTTCGACAACTTACAAGGGGCTGAGAATACTATCTGAACATCGTGTTTTGATGCCACCCTCTTGATATTGTGTGATATTCTATGAATGTAGGGAATCACTTGTACCTGCTTCTTTTGATTCTCCCGTTCTTTTCCCCCGTCAGAACGCTTAATCTTTTGAAGCAACGACTCGGACACCTCAGATACCAGGAAAGACGGGTACCCTGCGCTCCTCAAACGTGTTACCTGATCTTTGAAGCTTTCAGACATGCAATGTTCACAAGATTTTGTTAGCGCGGACTGGAGACAATTCGTTACTATTCCTCTCTTAACGAGTTTCGAATGAGCACTTTCGAAGGGAAGTAGGCCTTTCTTTGACCTCGGACTGAATTTCCAGCAGATTCTTTCAGAACTGAACAGCAGGCTTAAGTCCAGAAATTGAAGCCTGTTGTGTTCTCGCAGCTCCCACGTGAAGTTAAGACCTGCGCCATGTTTTGTGAAAATATCTACAATGTTCTTCGCAACACCTTCTATCTCTTCGCTGCATACATCTTTTAGAATTACAAGGAAGTCGTCTACATACCTATGAATTTCTACCACGCGTGAGCCCTGAATGTGGGTTTGAATGCGCATTCCTATGACTGACAAGAAAATATCGCAAAGAACCGGAGCAACTGACGACCCAATGCAAATACCGCGTTTTTGAATAAAGAAGTTCTCTTCAAACTTTATAGCTGTTGACTTCAGGTAGAATTCTAACAAGTCTAAGAAGTCCTCACTGCGTATTCCTGCTGCGTTCTGGAATTCAGTTTCTCCGAAGTCTGATATCTTTTCCTTTAAAGCGCTTAGTAATTCCTGATGCGGAACAGAATAATACAGCTCTTCAATGTCAATGGAAAATCCAGTGTACAGACCTGGAGGCAAACCTCCTAAACACTTTACAACGTCCGATGAACTTCTAACTAGGAAAGGATCCCCGCTCACCAACACATGAAGATGCTTTTGTAGGTATCTTGCGACCAGGCGTTGCCACGTACCATTTTCGGAGACAATGGCTCGAAGAGGTGCTCCATCCTTGTGTGTCTTGATCGTGAAGAAAACTTCAAGAGATCCCGTCGGCTGCTTCTTTGCTTGTTTTTCGACACTATCTAGGTTTAGTCCTTCCAGGATTTTCAGTGCCTTTCTTTTTTGTTTCTGGGGATTGAAATCAACTTGCTTGAAATTCTTGCCGATTGCGATAGCAGCCTTTTCTTTGAACAAGGGTTTCGAAAGCACCGAGAACCCACCTTCTTTATCATCAAGAAGAACCATAAGGTTGTATTGCTCGTTTTTTTTTTTTTCGGTAAGAGCGCAAGCAGTCTGTTGGTTTCACTACCTGACGCCGATTTCTGATCTCTATGTTGTCTTTGAGTGTTTCATCCTCTCATGCTTTTCCGTGGTTTTTGGTCATTGTTCTTTTAGATGCCTACTTCACTCGTCACCAGGACAAGATATTTCGCGCTGTGCGTGTGTTCGGCTTGGTTTTTGTTGGCGCGTTTTTTGGAATGTGTAATTCTTTGCGCTGTCTTGTCATCAAAAAATTAGTTCGCTTGTGTGATATAGGTGCGCATAAACGGTGGCTTTTCGTCTTGTTATAGGCATGTGATATTTTTTTTGCTTACAGCATCATTAAGTCCTTTATCGTTTTATCCTCGTTTATCTGCTTCTGTGTGATGGTTGATACAGGCTGGGTTGGTGCATACAAAAAGGCCTGTCGAAGTGCAAATAAACTCAGTTGTAAGTCGGCGCTCGTCTGTGTTTTATGTGTCTCCTGTCTTCGTCCAAGTCGCGCTGCATTTTTCCGAGTATGTACCAACTCGCCCAAGTCAAAGTTTTATTGGAAGCCACCTTTCTTCTCCTCGTCCCATGTTTGAGCTGTCAATGCCTTCTTTGAGGCATGTGTGAACTGGGCCGTCTTTTGCCACTTGTTCAGATGAATTCCGTCAAACGTCACAGCGTCATCATATGCAAATGCATATAGTTTGAAGAGAATCCCTCAAGTCTACTTGACGCATATAAAATCGATTGTGAACCTTGGTTTGGAACAAACCTTGTAACTTAGATTTCTTATGATGACATCATGATGGCTAACAGGTCAATTAAATGTAGTGGAGACAAAGTGGACAGCAAAAGAACAATTATGCCACCCATGTGCAACATGCATGGATGTTATTGTGAAATGTCCTAATGACATTATGGTGCTTGCAAGGAATGTGTCCAAGTGACATTTACAAAATCCTACCACCACCAGGAACCACCAGGAGTGCACTCCAACTCGATGGCATTTAAAACAATGCTGCTCACAATGCTAGATATGGTTCACAATGCTAGATATGGTTACACTAACTGGCCTATGAACATTCATAATGAACATTTCTTCTTGTAACCTAAAAGTTGCCTTCGCAATGAGCAGTAGACAAGCTTGTCTTAAAATTCTAAGAACGTGGGCACAAATCTTCAAAAGAACTCTTCTCTTAGTAACATGCATGCCACTTTCCTACTTATAAACATGTCAAGTGCACTTACTGCACCTCCACTTTATAGTCAGCTGATCCCACACGTACGAACATTCTTGCACTTGACTCATGAATATGTATCACACTGTAATTACAGGTAAAAGTTTCACTAACAGCCCCAAACTTTATGCAAGTTTCGCAACACTAAAAAGAGAAAAAACGCCATTGTTTTTCTTTATGTTCATCTTGGCGCACTGGTACACCAGAAAAATTCTCTCACACGTCCGAAGCTTTCACAAATTAACACAATACAAAGTGGCAAAAATGGTGCCTTCCACATTACACAAATTACTTCACTGTTTATAGGGTATTGCGATAGTCGTCATCATTGTCCACTGCAGGGCAAAGGCCTCTGCCAGTGATCTGCAATTTACCCTGAATTGAGTGAGCTCATGACATTTAATGCTTGCAAATATGTCAGCTTGATTACCCCCATAAACTATTCTGCACTCCTCTTTATTGGTTCCTACACTTTGGTATACATTCTGTCGCTCTCACTAACCATCGGAGATCTTTTGTGTGCATTGCTACTATTAGCAGTGTCACCACCTTCCACGTTCTTAGTTTACGTACATTTCATCTACGAAATTATGGATGACATATACAACCTTTGACTTAGAAATCACTACTCTCATCTGCAAATACAGTAGACTCTTATTAAATGAAACCTGGAGGGACCAGGAAAATGTGATCCGTTTAACAGGAGTTTTGTCCACTGAGAAATGTACGGGGGTGCAGAATTCGACTGTAATACCAATCGGTCAAAAGACAGTTGTTCATTTAGGCAGCGATTTGTTTATGATATTTCCGTTTAATGAGAATCTACTGTGTAAGCATATGTTTCAGATTATTAATGATAATTGTGCTTACAAGTGTTGTTGCATTTTTTTTATTCAAGTACCCTAAGGCCTAAGCAGGTATTACATAGGGGAGTTACAATGAATCGTTTTCAGTTACAGAGCACACATTCGAACAGGTAAGACCAGAACACAATAACAAAAAAAGAAAATGTAATACATGTACGCAAACTGGTAGCTCAGCAACAGAGCATATATTTAGTCGGAACAAGAAGTAATACGAATAATACAAACGTATATATACCCATACGCATATACATACATACATCTCCATATGCACATACAATTTCATAATAGTACAATCGTGCTCCAGCTAATACGGTGCGAATAAATGAAAGCAAAGCACCACAAAAAAGAAAAAAGTAAAAAGAAAGAAAAGCAAGAAGAAAAACTCTTCGGAACTAATTGTTAACATACATGTAAACTTTACTGTGTACAACGAATGGATGCACAGACGCATAATTCATTTACACAGAAATAACCTTTGAGCTTCGTTCAGAAATCTTCTAGAGCGTCTCTCATAATCATATCATGGTTTTGGGACGTTAAACCCCAGATATTATTATTAAGAAATCTTCTAGAGAGGAAGCGATGTCTGTAGGTAACTTAAGAGGGGGGATTTACTTAAAAAGTTCGTGCGTGCAAAAAAGTTTGTACGTGTCATACTTGTGTTAAACGTAACAAGAAAACGGGAGTAGTGGATTGAATGTCAAGCAAAACTACAGCTTCCCCTGTACACGAAATAAAGTAGGTGTTATATGAGCCCTTCAAGTTTCTACATTGCTTCAACGCAAACTGACTTCCGCCTCGTACAGCATTACTTCAACTGCATGCATGATGTCTTGCGCAACCTGCACTGGTAGCTCTCTGAGGCGGGCATCGGTACGTAGTGCAAAAAAACCTATACTATCTTTTTTGATGACACCCCTGTTCTCCCTGATGTGTTCTAGGTGCTCCATGCACGCCTGTGCAACAGCCACCTGGCTTGTGCTCTCTCCTGCAGTGCTGTACAGGAAGTGTGATCGGTGATTCATTCGTATGAATGCTGCAGTTGCACTATTACTTGATAAAGCATTGTGTTTTGTAGCATGTGTTGGGTTGTAAGAAAAATTTCTGCAAGTTCATCCTCAAGTACTTATGGAATATCTCACCGAGCACCCTCACAGCCCCTCTGCCGCCTTGACGTTCGTGACCTGCAGTGAATTATACATACTGCTGAAATGTGCAGAAACGGAGCCTTTTCAGAGGAATTTTAATTGGGATCTCGCGCCAGGAGAACGTAAAACACATTGCTTACACACCGCTTCAAGGGTGGCTGTTCTGCTGAGGTGGTTGCCATGACGTCACTGCAACAGAAACCACTTTTACAATACAACTTACGCAGCATTACAATTGCATGGAGCAGAATCTGTTGCAGAAACAACAGGCATATTTTCCAAATATACAAGCACATCAAGGAAGTTACAAAATGTGTTAATCAGACGTAATAGGATGACTTGAAATGGGCTGTGTTTGTGAATAATTAGTAGAATTCACAGATTTCTTTACTCATTGCTGCAGGGGTCCACAACGGTCTCCTCAGTCGTGTCCTCGGAGGTTTCGGGGTCCACTGCATGACTTGGCCCTGGCGTTGAACTGTAGTGATGACAACTCTTTTCCATGTATTTGACAACGCTAGTGGTACATGCACTGTTAGCATTCTTTGCATCAGGTGTGTGTTACGTGCAGCTGCAAACACGAGTGCACTCAAGGGGTTATTACCATTACACCATGTCTTTTGCATTACTTCTTTTCATAACATGACTGTATGAATGATGTGCAGAAGCACAAGTTCAATGTTTTTATTATGTTTGTCATCATACACTATGTATGGACTTAAATGTGAACATCTGCAACAGAGATCTCACTAGCTGCATGCATCAAATTTATGCAGTCATTCTGAAATGGCTGTATAAACGTTGGGTCTGATCAAAAACTGTGCGGTGTCAGTTACGCTTCTTGAATACATGCTGCGTGTCTTAGTGAGCATCATTTCACTGGTACAGATGCATTAATGCTTAAGATTATTTGCCTCGCTTGTAATGCAACCAAATCTGGGCCTGCACTGGTTTATAACTGGACACTTGTTAAGAACACAATCACGTGCATGTGTTTCCTATGTGTGCAGAAAATGCATGGTTCACTTGAGAAAACGCGTGTTGGGGCTAGTTGCTAATGCATATTTTTTCTTTTTAAAAAATATCTAGCGTTGACCAATAACCAGATTCACACAAACGCAGCACCTGTCCCGTCATGTCTTCCTGTGTACTTCTGTGCAATGTTTAGCGCTGGATTTCTTTTTGAAAATGCAGTGGCTGGGGCGAGCTAACGGATTGCAAAACACCTTTAAACCATGCTTATGTTTGTGATAATTTTACACTACAAAACCACCACAAAATGGAAAGTCACACTTAGAAGTCCAAGGCCATGCGTGCTTAACTGCCAGGACAGGTGCATGCTCATTGTGCCATAAATTTTTGTACATGCTCACCTCTCGTTACCTTCATTATGCAGTGATGTGTCTGCTGCAAGAAAAGATGCACTGCGTAAGTCTCTCAGTGCTTGTGCATACATTTTCGAATACTTTTTACTGTTTTGCTTCAATGTAAGTGCACTTATGCTGCATTCTTTGTAATGTATATGTGCAATGCCTTGCTATGAACGGCCTCATGGACACATTGAAGGTAAACCTGCCATCTCCCCTCCAGCTTTTTAGATTTTGCACTAAGCTTTCCCTCATTGGGTTACTAAGACCTATGGCAAGCACAGAAATACATGCAGCGCTCTCTTCAGCAGTTGCACGCGTAAGCCCTATTTTGTGAAGTTGTGCACCTGCCACTTGTACGTTGTGCTATGTTCTTGCGTTATTTTCATGCATTGTGTATTTTGCATTATTTTCATGCATTGTGTTGCGGAAATTGAAACATGCAATCCTCTGTTCAATGAAGGGTGAGCTTCGTTCATTACCTTTGGTCAGTCTCACTCATGTTGCACAGTACCCTGAAAGAATGATGCACAGAGTTAACACTTTGCTGCTGTACCCCCAATTGTTCTGCATCAAAATACTATGTTGTCGCCACATTCATGATCACATGCATGTCCACTGTGGATGAGTTCTTGCGGCCAGTGTATTTATGTGCATTTGTATGTGTGTGTGTGTATTTGTGTATTCATTCTAGTCACATGAAAAGGTACATTTAGCCTTACAGTACTTGATTGTCAAGAAACATTGAAACTTACACCACAGGCTCAGACTCAATTTCGGTGAGTTCGAGCATGGCTTCAAAATGGGGCCATTTTATGGTAGGAATGTCGGCTGCTCCGGCTCCGCTTCGCTGCTTGTCACGTACCTCCTGCTGTTTTCTTTTAAAGATGTCTCGCAGATTCTTGAACCGTTTCTCAACGAGAATGCCTGAAAATAAAGCACGTGCTACAATGATGCCTTCTGCACTCTCTCTCTCACTGTTGGAATTTTCGACAGTATCACTGCAGAGTTATGAACTATTTTTTGACCAGAACATTTAAGAGATGTGGCTTCAGTTGCAGCACCCTGGAAATCTGAATATTGGGCATGCAAATCAACCACATGCCATCTCAACTAATAGTAATGGTTGGCGTTTAACATCCCAAAACCACGACATGATTGAGAGACGCCGCAGTGGAAAGCTCCATAAATTTCAACCACCTAGGGTTCTTTACCGTGCACCTAAATCTACATACCATCACGGCTGACGCAATGAAGTACACTGAGAGCTACGTGATGTACAGTGTTCTTGGTGTTAAGGGTGTCTGCCAGGCTGTTCTAACGGAGAGGCTGTTTATGCTGTCGGCAACTAGTGTTCTGTCGTAAAAAAACTCATCTTCATGAACCGGCATGTAATCCATTCATTATCTTCACAGTGAAGCTGTTTAAGCAATCACTAACTTGTTCTCCATTGTGCAAAACTCCTCAGGTGGCTATGTGTCGCAGGTACTGCGCAAGCCCCACTACCGTATACAGCAGGAGCGAGTGTGTGTCGTCAAACAAAAAAGAACGTGTAAAAAAGAGGAAAAGAAAGAAAAAATTTAAAGAGAGAGAGAGAGAGCAAGATGAGAAATTTTGAGAGAAACAAAGGGAACACAAACATGAAAAGATAGAAACACATAGATACAGACACGAGAAATTGATTTTAAAAAGCACAGTAAGATCATAAAAAGAAAAACAAGAAACGAGAGAGAAAGAAGCACAGAGTGAAAAAATCACAGGGAAGAAAGAGGAATAAAGATGCAAGGATCCAGAGAGAGAAAGAAATAAGTATACAGATAGAATAATCAGAAGAAAGGGGCCCTTCCCACAGCGGCGCTTCCCCTTCAGCCTTGGCACGACCAGTGCAATACTGCCATAATTTTTTTTTCCGATTGCACACGCCTTGGCCTCAAGAGCCTGCCCGACTCACAAATCCTGACACCTTGCAAGTGCTAATAAACATGTTTTGCATGTCTTAATTACACGCACTTCCGTGGAGTGCTCACGGAAATATGAGAGGCACATTGTACACAAGCTCCGCACAAAACAGTTCCCCCCCCTCTCTCCTCCCACTGAAACAACAGACTCGACGCGCCGTCGACGACCACTTGATATTACGCATTGCAAAGGCTGCACTCCCGCAAAAGCACACATTGCCTTGGCTAGATGAGAGCGCAAAATCACAGCAGGAAAGATGCGCGAGGCAAATGAGGAACCGCGAGCAACATTTCGTACGTCGGAACCTTTGTGAAGACGCTATGTAGCATACAATAATCTTTAGGATGCTGCATTTTCACGACAGCGACGGTTATCACGGCGCCGTTTCAGTACGCCAACAATATGCAAGGCGACATAACGAAGCTCACGTAGTACGTCTGCGCATCCGTTGTTACTAACTTTTGTATTCTTAAAAATACTGTGCTTCCGTACTTTCACATCAACCATGCAATGTGCTGTCACGTAGGTTTCGATGTTGCGGGCACACAGAAGTCGCGAGAATGAACGTGCACAACGACCGCGATCGCATTCATCACAATCAACACACCGTTAAAAATCAAATTTGCAAACTAACCATGTCGCTTAGCAGTACAATACCGATCTTGCTCTCTTTTCTCTCTATTACTTGAAACACCAGCGACGAACTACACCAACCGTTTTTAAATGCGAAGCATTTCTTAGCGAACTTCTGCGACTTTGACCGTATCTATCTATCTATCTATCTATCTATCTATCTATCTATCTATCTATCTATCTATCTATCTATCTATCTATCTATCTATCTATCTATCTATCTATCTATCTATCTATCTATCTATCTATCTATCTATCTATCTATCTATCTATCTATCTATCTATCTATCTAGCCGCCTACGACTTCGTGCTCTCCTGGTCGCTTGGTTAATCGAATGTGCACCAAAATTGGTATGGCGTAACATGACTGTATGACGAACATAAATGACAAGTCATAACATGAAAATCATGACACGAATGTCATGTACAGCATGATTTACATGCTACGCTCATGGTGCGCTGGCGGCCGTTTCGCTAGCTTGATATACACCAAAATTGGTATCTTGTGACGTGACTGTGTGACGAACATAAATAACACGAGTTAACATGAAAATCATGACACGCATGTCATGTACAGCATGACTTACGTGCCACGCTCATGGTGCGCTGGCGGCCGTTTCGCTAGCTTTATATACACCAAAATTGGCATCTTGCGATGTGACCTTGTGACGAACATAAATAACACGAGTTATCATGAAAATCATGACACGCATGTCATGTACAGCATGACTTCCGTGCGACGCTCATGGGGCGCTGGCGGCCGTTTCGCTAGATTGATATGCACCAATATTGGTCTCTTCCTACGTGACCGTGTGACGAACATAAATAACACGAGTTATCATGAAAATCATGACACGCATGTCATGTACAGCATGACTTACGTGCCTCGCTCATGGGGCGCTGGCGGCCGTTTCGCTAGCTTGATATGCACCAATATTGGTCTCTTCCGACGTGACCGTGTGACGAACATAAATAACACGAGTTATCATGAAAATCATGACACGCATGTCATGTACAGCATGACTTACGTGCCACGCTCATGGGGCGCTGGCGGCCGTTTCGCTAGATTGATATACACCAAAATTGGTATTTTGCGACGTGACCGTGTGACGAACATAAATAACACGAGTTATCATGAAAATCATGACACGCATGTCATGTACAGCATGACTTACGTGCCACGCTCATGGGGCGCTGGCGGCCGTTTCGCTAGCTTGATCTACCCCGGAATTGGTCTTGCGCGACATGACTGTGTGAAAAACATAAAAACACGAGTTAACATGAAAATCATGACACGCGTGTCATGTACAGCATGACTTACGTGCCACGCTCATGGGGCGCTGGCGGCCATTTCGCTAGATTGATATGCACCGAAATTGGTATCTTGCGACGTGACCGTGTGACGAACATAAATAACACGAGTTATCATGAAAATCATGACACACATGTCGTGTACAGCATGACTTACGTGCCACGCTCATGGTGCCCTGGCGGCCGTTTCTTTAGGTTGATCGACCCCCAAGTTGGTATTGCGCGACGTTACTGTGTGACGAACATAAATAATAGGAGTTAACATGAAAACCATGACACGCATTTTCCTCAATGACATACAAGACGATGTATGCAGCTCTTTGCTGGCTGCTTCGCATTACATCGATTCCCACAATGCGTGGGATCTGCCGGATTTTTTTGTTTGTCTATCAATTCAAACACGAAATTTCGGTACTTACGCGACATGCCGAACATCTTTCCGATCTCGGCCCATGCTTGGTCCTTCTTCGTGCGGTCTTTGAAGCACGGGTGCCGCTTGTCGTATATGAAGGGGTACATTTTGATCGCGTTTATCAAAAGTTCGGCAGAGTACTCCGCGGTGGCCATGGTGGCACAGTGGAACGCGCTCGTTTGTATCTGGCGGCAGTGGGCCAGCGCAATAAAAACTAAAAAAAAAGCAATGAGCCCGGATGTAAAGAAATGCTGACGTCACTTCTGGGCTTCGCTGATTGGTTCTAGCCGTTCTGCGACTGCAGTCGCGCGACTGAAAAATCGAGCAGCGAGCGACTGAGCCAAAGCAGTCGCTTTGCGACCAAAGCGGCCATTTGCGACCGTTTGCGACCAGTCGCTTTGCGACTAACCTAGTCGCGCGACCGTTGCTAGTCGCCGGTGTGAACCAGCCTTTACAGTTTCTTTTTCTCGTTCACAGGCTTTGTGTCGGTATAAACAAAAAACGTGAACTGTCCAAACTGATTGTAAGTACCTCCTCCCATGGTAATGCCTTTGGCGCTGTGGGCACCGAATAAATAAATAAATAAATAAATAAATAAATGAATAAATAAATAAATAAATAAATCTCTTACCTATTCTTGTCGCGGACGTTTCAGCTTTCCATTGTTGTGCCTAAAACCCAAGGCTTCATCTAGGCTCGTGCCCAAATATATCTCCACAGTCAATCAGAACATGCTCCGTCGTTTCCTTAGCTTCCCCACAGCATATACATTGTTCGTCTTCTTCACTGAATGTCGCTTTATAACTGCGCATTCTAAGGCAACCCGACCTCGCTTCAAAGAGTGAAGTGCTTCCCCTCGCATTATCATAAAATGTCTCCCTCCTCATTTCGTTTTTGCCCTTTCGGTAGTTCCTCAGAGCCCGCTTTCTTTTCGATCGCTACTACCCAATAAATCCTCTCGCCTAACGCCCTTTGTTGTCATATCGCTCACCCTGCCAGCCGTATACTTGCTAGTGAGTCTCCTAGTTATTTTTCTCCACTGTGAGTCAACGTTTTTCCTATACAAATATCGAAACACCTTCTCTGCCCATC